>NW_022900943.1:25944942-26006637 GCF_012274545.1 Fukomys damarensis | reverse complement strand
TTTTTTTTTTTTTTTTGCTTGTTGGCAATGTTGGTTTCATTGTCTTTTTTTATTCTTAGGAATATTTGTAGTGCTGATTTGATGGTCTTGAAAATACATTATTTTGCCATCAATTTTAAAGGAAAGTTTTGCGGGATACATAAGTCAGGGTTGGAAGTTATCTTGAAACCCTTCACTCCCAGCTCTCCTGGCCTTTAAGGTTTGTGTAGAGAAATCTGCTGTAATTCTAATGGGTTAACCTTGATATGTGACTTGTTATCTTTCTCTAAAAGCTTTTAAGATTTTATGCTGGTTATGGACTTCTGCTACAGAGATTCTCTTTTAGTCATGGCCATGTGGGGTTCTATATGCCTCACTTATATGTATATTTCTCTCCCCATATTTGGGGATTTTTCTGCCATTATTTCTCTGAACAGATTTTTTTATGCCATTTGTGTTATGTGTTAATTTTTTACTTATTCCAGTTATTCTTAGGTTGGTCATCTTTGCACCATCTAGCAGTTGTTGGATCCATTTTTTCATGTTCTCTTGTTTTTAAGAGTAGATGGTCTTTAAAGGAATTATTGTCTTCTAATTCTGAAATTCTGTCCTCAAAAAGGTTGGTTCTAAATCCTCAGTAGCATGGGAACACAAAGAATCAACAACTGGGATCTCTTTGGTTTTTTGAGACAGGGTCTCCCTATGTAGTTGAGACTAACCTGGAACTCACTATGTAGCCCAGGCTGGTCTTGGACTCACAGCGATCCTCCTGCTTCAGCCTCCTGAGTGCTGGAATTACAGGCATGTGCCTCCACACCCGGCTGACTGGGATCTCATCTTACTAAAAATCTTCTGCACTGCAAGAGAAACCACCAGCAGAGCTAACAGACAACCTAAAATGTGGGAAAAATTATTTACCAGCTGTTCCTCAGACAAAGGTCTACTATCTAGAATACATAACATACTCAAAAGAATCAGACCCCCCACCAGATACAAAGACCTCATTCAAAAATGGGCAACTGAAATGAACAGACACTTCTCAGACAAACAAGTAAAAGCACCAAATAATATGAAAAAATGTTCCACATCACTGGTCATTGGAGAAATGCAGATGAAAACAACACTGAGCTTCCACCTCACCCCACAAAGAATGGCTGCTAACAAGAAATTAACCAATAACAAATGTTGGCGGGGCTGTGGGGAGAAAGGAACCCTTCTCCATTGTTGGTGGGAGTGCAGACTGGTGCAACCACTGTGGAAATCAATATGGAAATACCTCAAAGAACTAGGATTAGAAGTCCCATTTGACCCATCTATCCCTCTCTGCTGTGTATCTTTCCAAAAGAATTAAAGGAATCATACCACAGTGATATATGTGCACCTATGTCTAAAGTGACACAGTTTGTAATAGCTAAAACTTGGAAACAGCCCATCTGCCCGTCATCCAGAGACTGGATAAAGAAGATGTGGTTTTTCTATAAAATGGAGTACTACTCAGCCATAAAGAATGAGAAATTAGAGTCATTTATAGCTAAATGGATGCATATTGAAAAAGGTGAAAGATTTATACGATTTGAAGAGAAACCAGAGTGATGGGTCCATATTGAGGCTACACTCTTAAGTGAAATAAATAGAACACACATGTGTAAATGCCAAATAGTTTCTCTGGTGTGAAAAACTAAAAGTGTAAATAAGGTTCAAATTGTATAAACTGACAATGTGAAAAAGGAAGAAAAGGCCTAAGGGAGTGGGGGAAGTGGGAACAGTAGGGGAAAGAAAAGAAAGGAAAAGAAAAAATTTCAAGAAAAGGAAAAAATGGAAACAAAGTCTTTTTAAGTAGGGAAGGGTGGGGGGTTAAGGGAGGTTAGGGGTATGTGGAAAAAATAAGAACCAAAATACATCATGTAAACTGTATTGTATACCTAAAATGTACCAATGAACTTAATTTTTGAAATGGTTGGTTCTGCTGCCCTTAATTTCTTTTTTTTTTTTTTCCTCATTGAGGTTATTGGTACAGTTTAGGTATACAGTACAGTTACATTCATCATTGGGATCTTGTACCTTTACATGAGAGGTTGTGGTTCTCATTTTTTCCCCTTGTCCCTACCCTCCCTTCACCCCCTCCTCCCCTCCCCATTTGCAAATATTTTATTTCCATGTTTTCATTTTCTCCTATTTTTTTTCGTTCCTTTATTACCTTTCCCCAACCCTTCCCACTTTCCCTACACCGTTAGCCCTTTTCTTCCTATTTCACAATGATGGGGGATTTAGCTCAGTGGTGCTGCCACCTGCCTTGCCCTTAATTTCTTTGTTTGTTTTTCTGGGGGGAAGTTTTTTTGGTACCAGGGATCAAACTCAGGATCTTGTGTTTGTGAGGCAGGCAGCAGCACCACTGAGCTAAATCCCCCGTCATGATTTTAATATAATGACTGAAGGCTTCCATGGACTCAGTGTCTTTGGTACAGTGACACTCATGTTTTGTATCATCTTGTTTAGCTCAATATTTTCTATTAGTGTCTTCTCAAAGCTCCTGCATCTTTTTGGTTATTACTTCTATCTTCTCTAATCCTGCTGAGTATCTCTTGGAGCTGTTTTCTAACCACCTCTTCCATCCTTTCAAGTAATTCAGGTTGTGGCTTATGCTATTCTGCCCCTTACCCCCACACCACCACTGGACTGACTTTAGGGAAGATGGGAGTTTTGGGAGATGTTTTGGGCTCAGGTTGGTAAATCTTTATTTGTTAGCCATATGAAGATTTCTTTGGTTGCTTTTTGGTGATGTAATTTGGATGTGACTACTAACTATAATCTTTCCCTACAGCCCCCACATCCAACCACCTTGCTTAATTTGGAAATGGAGGATACAGTGTACTTAGCCCAGTAACCAAATTCTCTGGGAACGTACTCTAGTATTGTTAAAGTCACAAAGGCATTACTTCCCTACAGCCCCCACATCCAACCACCTTGCTTAATTTGTAAATGGAGGATACAGTGTAGTTAGCCCAGTAACCAAATTCTCTGGGAACGTACTCTAGTATTGTTAAAGTCACAAAGGCATTATGAGCATTCGCTTAAAGAGAAATACCCACAATTGTGTGACCCTGTTAATAGCAAGTGAATCAGCTAGAGTAGTACCAGCCAAGACAAACTAGACATTAATATACCTTAAGAAGTAATTATGTAACTCCAATCCTAAAGAAGAAATTGGAATTTATGAAAAAAAATCGATGTTGCCTTAATGTATTTGACTTGATAGAAAAGAATTCAATAATAATTTTACAGAGTTAACGTTCAAAAAATTAGCAAAGCTTTACAGTTATACTACTAAAGATACAAGGTTTGAGAATGTGGGGTGTGAAAGAAAAACAAACTTCCAATATGGTAGGAGACGGAAGAGCAAGAGGGGTACACAGGATCTTATGGGAAGTGGTAGGATGGTTATAGAATAGGTAAAGGTAAGGGGAAATCTGGCAAGAAATAGAAGATTAAAAAGTGGGAGAAGAAAAGAAATTAAATAAGAGAAATATTGTGGGGAAAAGAGGGAGAAGAAGAAAAAAGATAGGAAGACAGAAGAACAAAAGAAGAGATCCCCATGCCCGGGAAACTAGTGAAGAAGAAAGAAGGAAGAAAAGAGGAGGAAAAAACTAAAACTAAAAACAATACTTATACTCACGAAAAAGCAAATAAATTTTTTAAAAATGTCTTCGTGATTTCAAACATGCTTTTTTCTTCCAGGGTCTATGGTTTTGAGGCAGTTTCCAAGTCAAACGATGCCCCTACTCTTATTGTTACCCTGGATGCAGTCACCAGCAAGCAGGCAGGGGAATGAGGGCCACAGTGCCAACTGCGGAACATTCAAATTCACAACTCGGGCTGAGCCTAGCCTCTGCCTGAGTCATATATCCTGTGCCCGAGGATACACCCTGAGTCATTGAGCTTAAAATCCACTGGAGGTCTTTTTGCTGGCCTGACCATGGCTTCCTGACCGTGCAAGTCTCCCATAGCTGTCACTCACCCAGGAACCATAAGAGTACAACACTGGGAGCCCTAAAAGGAAGCCCAGCTGAGGCTTTTCTGAGACCCGGGCTCAGCTGATCCCTCTGGAATGGCGGGCGCCACTGTCTCTAGGGGATGGCAGGCGCTCGGACAGGAGTCACTCACCAGCTGTTGCAGAAGACAGCATCCACCGCTCTGTTCTACCGGTGCATTTCCCTAAAGGCCTCCACAGTGCCCTGGGTTCACTGTCTCTGCAGATTCCATCTTCATTTCTCAGCAGCCAGGCAGAAAGTGCAGGTTACCGCTTCCTCTTTCCCCCACGGTGCTCTGTGTCTCTTCAGTGTATAGGCTCCAATATTCCTATCAGATTCTTCCTAGATCCCAGGTTCCACCTCACTTTTTTATTCCTCCCCAGTTGTTATTTTTCAGGACAACTTAAAAATTTTTGTCTTCCTTACAGGTCATAAAATTTTCTCTTACAAATGTGTCAGTATAATTTATCAAAATGTTCAATGACGTTTGTCTCCCGTTTTTCCTTTTTTAAGCACGTGGCCAGCCACTTAACATTTACTAGCTTTGGGGGTATTTGTTGATATACAGCATAAGCTACTTAAAGACCAAAAAATTAAACCTCTTCCTTTTTTTAAACAATATAAAATACTTTTCAGTGCCTGTTTATCTCCTGGAGAGTACAGGGAGACAGAAGAATGTCTTTTGAGGACTATTATTCTCTTAAATTGTTGAAAAGACAGAACTTTAGATTCCACAACTGCAGAGACCCTTTCTGGAAGGCAACCAAGACAGAAGTACCAGTAAACTCAAGGAGAAAAAAATAAAGAAATGGCTTCATGACTCATGAGCTAAGAAGGAGTCTAGACATACAAGCCAGCCTCAGCAGAAGGACCTGTGCTTCACCATGACACTGGACTAATGAGTCCTGACACCAGAGGGCATTGTGCCAGCAGACACAGCAACATCTCAATGCCAACTGGTATGGTCCTGATAACCTGATAACCAGAGGTTTTGCTGAGACTGTGATGCTGACTAAGGTGCTGAACTTGAATATGTCTTCCAGGTGGGGAATGTTAATACCAATAATGTCAAAGTGAATTTTGCCTCAGCCAAATGTGGCACAGCGTCACATTTAAGTTGATTTTAATCAAATAATAAAATGCTTTCTTACAATTCTAATTTTGTGAACTAAAAGGAATTCCTTTCATTAAAAATAAAATGTCATATGATTAGAGTACTGAATAGGTGGGATAAAACATAGACATTTTGTGCAGCCTACTTGCTTTCATGATGAATAATTTGATTTGTGAAAGGGCAGTGTCTTGCTGATTATTACAGCTTATTCCTGGCACACCAGTAGGCTACGGATTCCGGTATTCTGCATCCCATTCCAGACTTCTTTGTGTCACCTCCACAATGCCTCATCCTCATTTTTTGCAAAAGAATTGCTACCTAAACGTTCAAAGAAGACCTATTGTCTGTCCTAGGCTTTTGATGACAGAGGCAACTTCTCATTACATTACACAACTAATGTGGATTTGGAGACATCGGAAGATCTCATCAAAAACATTTCATAAAAGCGAAAGGGTATCACTGAAACCTTTTCATCTTGTTGCCAGTTCAGTTTCCCCTCCCAGCATCAAATGACCTCTTCAGAGCTGTGATGTGTTCTCAGGCCCAGACCACAGGAGCCAGACACCTTTGCCTTCTATTCTGGGATCTGACATATAAACTCCCTCAGTGGCCTTGGCCAATCCCTTACCTTTTCTGCCTTGGTCAGCCTGGACTACAAGATGATATCATAACTTTGCTGCAGAAAGGTATCTGGACGATGAGAGTCATCAAAAGCAGCAGTGGGAGACCGGGCACAGTCTTCGTTTCGTTCTTCTACTTTCTTTACTGCTTAGTTTTTAAAATCCAGAGAGATTTGTCACATCTTTTACAATTTCAGTAATCTACCTGTACACATAACAAGGGTTAAAGACAAATACTATGTTTATTTGCTGCTGTTACTTATGAAAAATGTTCAACCTCACTGGTCAGTCAAGAGACATAGATGGAAACAACACTGAGATTCCATCTCACCCCAGAAAGAATGGATAACAAGAAATCAACCAATAACAAATGCTGACGGATTGTAGGCAGATAGAAACCCTTCCCACTGTTGGTGGGAGTGCAGACTGGTGCAACCACTGTGGAAATCGATATGGAGATACCTCAGACAACTAGGATTAGAGGTCCCATTTGACCCAGCTATCCCTCTGCTAGGCATCTTTCCAAAAAAATTAAAAGAATCATACCACAGCGATGTAGGTGCACCCATGTTTATAGCAGCACAGTTCATAACAGCTAAAACTTGGAAACAACCCAAATGCCCATCAACTGGTGACTGGATAAAGAAGATGTGGATTTTTTTTATAAAATGGAGTACTACTCAGCCTTAAAGAATGAGAAACTAGAGTCATTTATAGCTAAATAGGTACACATTGAGACCATATAGTTTCTCTGGTAAGAAAAACAAAGTGTAAATAAGGATCAAAATGTATAATTGATATTGTGCAATAGGAAGAAAATATCTGGAGGGGTAGGGGAAAGGTAAGGGAAAAGAAAAAAATGAGAAAAGCCAAAAAAAGTGGAAGCAAAGTCTTTGTAAATAGGGAAGTGTAGAGGAGGTGAAGAGAGGGCAGAGGAATAGAGAAAAAATAAGAACCAAGATACCATTATGTAAAGGTACAAGACCCCAATGATGAATGTAAATGTATTATATACCTAAAATGTACCAATAAACTAATGGGAAAAAACATACTAAAGGTAGGTAGTATACTGTAATATCCACCCAGATGCATTCCATGCTATGTCGGACCATGTCCCCGATTCATACATCAATTCTAAGGGATCTACTATGCCAAAGCAGTGTAACATAATTCTGTTGTACCAAAGAGATATGAAAAGCAGTTTCAAGTTGTTATCAGAATTTTCTTCAATGTAAAGATATCTAAAATTTTTATCAGTATTTAAACAGCATGTTTTTCAAAAAAATTCTTTGAAAGTAAGTTCTACATGGGAAACACTGCATACATAGCACTATTTTGGAAAATCACAATACTTAATAAAAGACAATGAGATCTAAATAGTTGCACAATAAGCTTGTGAAACTTCATGGAACCCCAAAAATTTTCAAACTTCTTTGACCTTACAGCACATTTTTTCCTCAAGCACAAATTAATCATACAGATGGATCGGTTTCTCAAAATGCACAGTTTGGGGAACGCTAAACTTAAAAAGCTTTCTCAGAAAGGGAAGCTTCATTTGTCACAAGAATATCAAGCATGATTATCTCTGGGGAATTGTGTCTGATGGGACACAAACGCAGACCTCTTAAGTCTCTTCAATTCCCAAGATTCAATGAATCTCTTTCATTCTAGATCAGCAACATTGTATAGTATCTTACGTGTGTCCTACTAGACACAAATGCCACAAGTACTACTAGACAGATTCCTTAGATTTTATCTGTCCAATAACCTGAAAGGACTTTACAAATGAAAAAGGCTCAGCGTCAAGGAACATGAATAAATTACCTGTAGGTAGACACACAGCTAAATAAGTGACGTACCAAGAATCAGAAGCAAGTCTCGTGGGTTTTCTATTCCGTAGTACCACATCCCTAAATCATATCTATTCCAAAGGAAACTGTGGCTAGTTGGCTGGAACGGGAGAACCGAGCCCTCAAAGGTATGAGATGGTATTTTTGGTTTCAGCCTCACCTTTTACTTCCACGTATGTCTGACCTCTGGAATAAGCAAAGAGCAGTTGCTTATTTTTTTATTCTGGCATGTTCTTTACAGGAACGGATTTTGTTCATCTGTCAGGTCTCAAATTTTATGATGTTGCTTCAGGCCAGTCTTCCCGCTCACCTGTTGTGTTCCTCTTCCTAGTCACACTGCGGACTTGCTCTTCCTAGGCCTCTTGGTTGGGATCAGTAAACCCAAAGGGCTGGTACTTGCCAACTGCTTGCAAATACCTTCTACTGCAGCATCTCATTGCAACGCCACCTCTCATGACAACCAGCAATGTTTCCAATGGCAGTAGCTGTATCAGGGTTTATACTGTATCTTTTTCAAAATGCCAGACCCCTAAAATGCTTTGGAAGGAAGTACTAGTGAGCCACTGAAACTCTAAGAAGCTTCCGCTGCTGACCTGGGTAAGTAAGCATGTAGTATGAAGCTTTGATTTTAGTTGTGGCTTTTCGGGATCACTGCATAACCTAGCCCAGTGTGTTTGAAAATTTAGCTGCCTCATTATCACTGGGGAATCTCTTCTCCCAACAATATCGATTCCATAGATTTTGTATTTTTAGATAAAATTTCTAGATCTTTGGAAACTTCAATTTCTAAAAGACTCCTAGGTGCTGTGATCCTCCCAGACCACACTTGGAAACACTGGCCTGGCTAATGCTGACAGATATATCCTTTAGCCCGGTGAAGGCAAACTTTTTAGAGCTTTCAACAGTATAGACAGTCTGCTGCAGCGTGGGTGCTATAGGTTTTGCCATCACGGTTCTAGCATAAAGTTGTGGGCTCTACATTCCCAACCAGGCTCTATCCTTCCAGCACTTTTCATGATTACTCTTATCTATTTACTTACATGACTACTATTATCTACTTATTTATATGACTACAATTATCTATTATATGACTACTATTATCTATTACATGACTACTATTATCTATTTACCTACATGACTACTATTTATTCACTTATATGACTATTATCTATTTACTTATTTATATGACTACTATTATCTATTATATGACTACTATCATCTATTACATGACTACTATTATCTATTTACTTACATGACTATTATTGTCTAGTATATGATTACTATTAATCTATTTACTTACATTTTGTTTAATCTCTCACATTATGACATAAACTCCATGAAGACTGAGGCTTTTTCTTTCTACTAACACATACTGCCCAAAACACTGAACAATGATTCCTAGAATCAAAGGAGATATCAATTAGTCTATTTTGAATGTCTGAGATGCACCCTCTCGTGAACTTTCTAATAGTAACTAGACATCAAAAACAATAACTCCACTAGCAGATCTAGCTAAAATAGTGGCCCCATGCACCAACCCCTTTTATGGGCTCAGTACTATTTGAAGGGCCATCGTACAGGTTGCTGACCTTGAGGGTAAAACACGTCTCTCCTATGCCTTGATCTGGAGCCGTGAGGTCGACGTGAGTGGCTCTTTGGTCATTCGGGTCCTCTATAGTCCAGCCTATATATACAGTGCACATAAATGTCATGAATTTCAAGAAAGGGATTAGTACGTATTGCCTTGTTTGTGACAGAGAGATCTGCTGGCTACAGAGAGGATGAAAGAGGAAGACCAAGGACATGACAGGACATCACTCATTACCCGCTTCTGAGTCCATCACACACACACTTGACCAAGGGAACCTTTGTGCCACCTGATGGAGAAGACATCCATCATAACAGAGCCCAGAGCACACTCATTGAATCTTCCTGCAGATCTTAATTAATGGGAAAAGTAATTCCAGTTGTCTACTATTTATAGCAACTACTTGGAGAAAGTGGAGTTGATTCATGGATACTTGAAAGGAGACTCAGATTTATATACGATACACTTACGCTCACCCCAAATGGGGGACATCCCAGAAAACAGAATGGGCTATGATTGGACTATTGTTAAAGCAAGATGGGCAAGTGGGGTTTATTTATAAAATTCTTGTTCCATTTGTATGTGTTTGAAAATTTTTGTGATATAAAGTTGAAAATACTCTCATGGAGTGTATCATAAAGAAAGTAAGTTCAATTTACCATGTAGGAAATAAAGCAGATACTACAATGTCAAAGGCAGTCTTGTGGTTCCTGAGATGGAAACAAAGATATATTTTGATATTGTTTATACTGTATGTGAAGGTAGAGTAAGGAGGCAGTATATTCTCAACAACTGAGTGTAGGAATACATTTGTCAATGTTTGCTATTGTTTTTAATGCTTAATATCTTAGAGTTAGCCTTAGTGAAATAAAAGCTGTTCTTTGTGTAAAACATATTTTATATGTTCCTGCCATTAAGCAAAATTTTATCTCTCTTACAATAATTTTGACGGGGAAACTTTGCATTTGAACTTTAGGAAAAATGCATGGAAAATACATTGTCCCTGAATTCTCACATAAAATAATAATGTGAGTATTATTACAAAAATTTAATATCAGTTGCAACTTTTACTGGAACTAATCCTAATGTAAACTTAGATGGAGATTTTATATTTTTAATTAAAAACAAGTTCAAAATGAAAAAAAAAACTAGCTCAAGGAAATACAATAGATGTAGCAGAGTAGCTTTAGGATACTTATTGCTTAGCCACCAAATACCCCTGAACTGTCCAGCCTGTTCCCATGGGAGGACAAGACAGAATTTGTGGGCTGCCTTTCATAACTCCTTCCAAACCAGTACAGAGAGCAAGAATGGGAAAGGAAAGCCAAGGATGATCTTGAAAGTCAAACTCAGGTTGGAATTCCAGATCTTCCTAGCTGTGTGACCTTGAACACTAAACAGCTTAATTTACCTTCCTAAATCTCATCTATGAAGCAGGGAATGATATTACTTTATATCACGGATTCTCCTCTGATCAATACTTTATGGTGAATCTATGATTTGGGAGGAGAGGAGATGATTCAGAAGACATTCTGCAGGGCAGTCTGCCTTGGAGTAAAGGGAAAGTAGGAGGAGGGGAAGATGAGAGGCAAAAAAAAGGAAGCAGTGAGTACTCTGTGTTATTTTACTTCTTAGGGGAAGGTAGTCAAGAGCAAAGAAAGACTGAGACTGTCAAATTCACCTTGATGGTTTAGTCTGTACTGAACATATTTCCATTACCCAGGTGCCCTGGCAAGATACCTCTGATTTATGGTAATTGCATTATAATGAGGCACCACATAAAAATAAAATAAGCTGTAATTAGGGGTGACACTGTAGTTCCCTTAGCTCCTGAAAAAGAATCTAGGGAGGAGTTTGTGAATGTCATAAAGTAGAAGAAAATGAGTTCTCCAAAAAAGGGTCAGCTACAGCCCAGGCATCTAGGAGGAGCTTTGGATATCATGTAACCCTACTTTCACAGACTGAGTTTGGTGAGCGGTAGGTAACAAATGTATGTTCTGGTGTCAAGTCATTGCCACTGTCATTGCTTAGAGGGAAATGCCAAAATAAACAACACAGAGATTGGGGAAAAGGATGCTCCCTCCTGGTAGCCTGTTAAAGATTCAGACCAATCCAGAGAGCAAGGTGAAACAGGGACCAAACAGTCACTTCACTCTGCAGCATGAACTCGGCAGAGCTGTGAACATTGGATAAAGTCAAGCATGTGAAGCACCTGGCACACAGTAGGTCCTCAGCATTGTTCTTGTTGGCTTACTGGTACTGCTGCTGTGCTCTTCATCTAGATACAACCTTCACCCAGTCAGACGGTTTCTGCCTTCAACCTTAGTATCAGTCTTCTGACAGACTGCAAAAGTAAGTCATAGACACCCAAAACATTCAGCAATGGAGAGAACTGCCCAACACATAGCAAATGAAAGGCTTTTCATCACACCACTGCTCCTCAAAACTCTAAAATTCCATTCAGATACATCAGCTGTCCCAGTCCAGGTTTCTCCTTACCATCCAAGATGTTTCCTCTTCTTCTGAGCCTACCCAGCTTCACGGATTGCCCTTTCCCTACCAAGACTCTCTAGACATTTCCTTGCTTTTCCTTAGTCTTAAGAGTCTCAGTCCATTTCTCCCATTACTACACAGAGCGATTCTTCACCCACCCAAGCTTGCGAGTCTAGCTTACATATCCCATTCACCAGCAAGGGAGGGGCAGCCTTCAGCTACTAGAGTCTATTCCAAGAGTATTTCAACTTAAAATAGAATGTTTACAGCTGGTGGGGTGGCCCCAGGATTTTGAAAGGTGAGGGAAGAGGTCCTAAAATTTAAGTCCTACCAGCACAACTTAGCCAGATCCTGTGTCAATATAAAATTAAGTTAAATTAAATGAAAAGGGCTGGAAATGCAGCTCCGTATGAACACCTTATGTTTAATCTTTAGAACTGCAAAAGAATGAATGTTAGGATGCATCATAATCCTGTTTAGTCAAACTATTCAATCGTACAGCGATTTTTTTCCTCCTTACCAAGGAAATGCTTATTAACAAAACTTTGCTCTCCAAATCTTATAACAAGTGCTGCTCATATCTGATCTGTTAAGACATTCTCATGGTGTCTGCCTTCCAACACCAATCCTTTATCTCACCTCCTCTGTTCCCAGGCTGTTGATTCGTTTAGATGGACATTCAAACCCATGTTTATTTGCTGAAACAAGAGGAAAGACTGGGTGAGAAAAGGCAAAGTAAGTTAATGCCAAACTTGAAAGCAGATACAAAAGAAATCATCACCACTTCTCAGTGTCTTAATAATAAGTCACATGATGGACTACACTACATGGGTGTGTGGCAGAGCTCCACACATATATGCATCCAAATGTGCAAAACAGAAAAAAGCAAGCTTGAGGCCCAACGTTTCTTTCAAGGTTTAAACGAGCTGCTTTATATGAATAAATAAGTAGTATGCTATATTATTCTGTAATCTATGCTAACTCATTATTGAAATTCATCAAAAACAGTTACTTCTCATGGAGCTTTTGTCTTCTTCCTTCTCTCTCTAAAGATTTAATTCCAAACACAAGAGGAAGAAAAAAATGAGAGCAGACATAACCCAGTCAAAAACTTGGATTTATGGAGCACAACCTTGAAAATATTTTTTTTAAAACATCAAGCATGTGAATTAAAGCTCCCACCAGGCAGCTATAATTTACACAGCAAGCACTTGGCAGGTAATTCGAGCACACTGAGATACCAGTAGCAAGAGGATCCTCTTCACAGAAAACCAGACTTTTTTTGTGACACCAGGAGGTGAAAGAGAAACACATTCACTTTGTAGCTAGAATGGGTTGTTTCCTGTTCAGTGGGCATCTGGTAATAAAAACAAACACACAAGAAAGAACAAGAGAAGTATGTGGTTCCGAACCACAGTGTAAACTCCATCCTTATGAAAAGCAAACGGCAGTGAAGCCTGAGACAGTTGGTCCAATACAAAAAAATCCGCCATGGTTGCAAAATGGCAGGCAAGCAAAGTGAAAGAAAATGAAAATGCAAGACAGTGGACAGCTTTTGATATTTTAGAGCCTTTATTTTTATTTGTTTATTTTTCAAACAATCCCTTTTAGGGGTGTAAAAAATATCTGCAATTTTTTAAATTTCTTGGATGGCAAGCAATAAGGATTTGTACTTCTATCTCTGAAGATTGATACTATAGTTCACAGTTAGCCTGAGTCTAATCACACTGTCCTAAAGAAAAAGCCTACTTTCATACTTTTTCACAAAACTTAGGTGTAAGACCATATGTGCTTAGGAATAGACCTTTATAAAAGTGGGGATTTCTGAAATTAAGGACAGTGGTAAATCTCAACAATACCAGTTAATTTCTTGCAGGCATGAACAATTATAAGCATCCCTGAGCCCGGAAAGCCCTATTTCTGGTTTTATAATCAACTTTCTTGATCATGAAGTCTTTGAGTGGTATTCACCTTTTTGTAAGCATGGTCTCCAATAGAATGGAATTATTCCCTCTGTTCTGCTCGTGTGTGTTCACTCATTTTTTAGCTCTCTTTGGAACTTGGTACCATATCATCCCTTGCTTTTTCTCAGAACACATAGAAGCTGAAGATTCTAAAGACTTAACAGGTTAGCAGAACCACAGCAATGAGAAAATTTATTAAACAAGGAATCAAAAGACCTGGATTCTAGGCTCTGATTTGGCCTTGACTCGGTTGCATTATATGTAGCATGCAGTTTGCACTGTCACAGGGCTAAAGACACTTTGTCTTTATCAACAACAACAACAAAAACCCCAGCAAAGTTCCTATCACAAACAGGGAATCATAAACTGGTAGTCCTTGCAGTCTCTACCTGTCCTTTTGCACTGGTTAGTGTGCTAATGTTTAAATTAGCAGATTTCAAATACAATTGCATATTCTCAGATTTTCTTGGAAATTTGTCATAGCTCATAAACTTGCGTTTATTAAAAATTGCTCTTTGAGAGCTTGGACTGGAGGTTCCATTTGACCCAGCCATCCCTCTGCTAGGTATCTTTCCAAAGGAACTAAAAGAATCATATCACAGAGAAGTATGTGCACCCATGTTTACAGCGGCACAGTTTGTGTAATAGCTAAAACTTGGAAACAGCCCATTTGCCCATCAGTTGGAAACTGGATAAAGAAGACATGGCTTTTCTATAAAATGGAATATTACTCAGCCATAAAGAACATGAAAATAGATTCATTCATAGGAAAATGGTTACATATTGAGGATATAAGGCACATGTGTAAATACCGACTAGTTTCCCTGGTGTGAATAATCTGCAGTACAGAAGATCCTAATAAGATTACTGACACTGAGAAATGGGAAGAAAGGAGCTAAAGGTGTAGGGAAGGTGGGATGGGTAGGGGAAGGGTAATAAGGGAAAAGAAAACAATGTGAGATAATGAAAAGATGGAAATAAAGTGTTTGTAGATGGAGAGGGGAGGAGGGGGTGAAGGGAGGGCAGGGACAAGGGAAAAAAATGAGAACCAAGACCTGTCATGTAAAGGTACAAGATCCCAACAATGAATGTAACTGTACTGTATCCCTAAAATGTACCAATAAACTCAATTAAAGCTGAAAAAAATTGCTCTTTGTGAAAAGAGCATGGGTTTTCAGATTTGTTGCATCCTCACCACTCTCGATACACACAAACACACACACACACACAAACTTTTGCAAGGTAAATTAAAGTGTCTCAGTTTACCATCCTTAGTCTCGTAGAGGCAACGGTAGGTTCACAAGTGACTATGAGGCAAAAAGAGAACAGAGAAGCCACAGAACTCATCACACACTGCAGGCTTGAACATATAGGCACATTGACAAATGGATCACAACCTCCTGTCAGGCCGTCTCCCCCTTCACTGCTGGATATATAATAGATAAATAAATAGCAAGAACACATGTGATATTTATTTAGATTGCACATTAGACTTTAAAATCTCTGCCTAACTGAATGCATTAGCCGGTGTTTTCTGTTTATGTCTCCACAATGCCATGGAAACACAGTGCAGCATCCTAATGGGCCTCTCCTGGCAATAAATAAACAAAGTCTTTGTCTATTCATGTTTCGATTTCCTTCTTTTTTATGTAATTTACAACTTCAAAAAAGAAAACAGATCAGTGGGTTTTTTTTTTCCCTCTCTGCCCCTTCCAGTTTCCTGTCTTGCAAAGTACATCTGCAAAGAATACAAAATGCACCTTTCAGTGGTTGCTGAAATCAAACCAGCATTGTCAGCATTCAGAGAGCTGTGGACTCCCAGCTGGACTCATCTTTCCTCTGTATAAAACACTATGATAATTAAATTCCATAATGAGAATCGTGAAGCATTTCAGTCTAACCCAAAGAGCACTTAATATAGTTGTCTAAGGTTGAAAACTGATATAAAACAAAGTCTGGTGGGCTCTGCAGCCCCATTTCTGTAGAGATAGCAAAAGCAGTCACCGTCCTTAAATGGCTCCTGGATCCCAGTGACATATTCTCCCCTCTCTGGCTCCACTGTGTGTGGAGCAGACAAGCCGCTGGCTGCCACCCCCAGGGTCCTGGACAGGGTGAAACCTGAAGCTCAAAGTGCTGAGAGAACAGCACCTCCCAGACTAGCTCTGTGCTGTCTGGCACCTGCTATCCCCCACCAGAAGGTAACTTAAGACTTAGAAAGGCATATTTCTATCTGCACGAAGAGCTGAACAGATTTGATTAGGTGGCTCAAACCTGCAGAGTCCCTTGGCCCCACAGGGACCTCAATCGTAGGAAGAAGGACATGCAGCAAGCAGGTCACACACTTCTCCAGCAATCCCACAGGGTGCATTCCTGTGGGGATTTTGCTAACCCACTCTGAAGCAGGGCATCACCTGGCTGACAATCCAGGTGGTAGAATTTGTTCTGGCTGCATCCCAACCTCAGACATCATATGGTGAGCTGCAGGGCCAGGATCTGGCAAGTCATGTCTATTTTCATTACTCTCAAAAAGCATTTTGTAGATGAGTTTTGAAAGCATTCGCAAAATAGACCTGTCATAGCATCTACCCAAGGAGAGACATTTTTCATCTAGCATTTTCAAATGCTGAATCCCAAGTCAGAAAGCAAAGTGTCCACAGAAATGCTTTCCTAGGTAATAATCAAATGTTATGGCCTTTGATTTTCTAAAGTGGTATATAATAACCTGTCCTTCTGAATTATGATTCTATACCCTTTGTGAAATAATAATAGCAACAACAGTATTATCATATAACACTTAGGTACTTACCTTGTGCTTCTGAAGTATTATTATTCCCTTGTCACAGATGAAGCAAAGTTCCAAGAGGTAAATAACATGACCAAGGTCAGAAAACCAGTAAGAGGCTGAGCTAGGATGAAAACAAGCTCTTCTGACTGAAAGACTCAGATTTCTCCCACATTTTCTAAGCACCTACTATGAGCTCCGCACAATATTGGGATGTTTTATCCATGTGGTCTCAACTTTTACATTTGTGTGATTCATTTCATCCCCACATGAAAACTCTATTAGGACTAGATTTTCCTATCCTAGATGCCAGGAAGAAGAGATGAAAAGTGCTATTTTATTTATCAGAACTTCTTTCTTTTGGGGACAAATTTTTGTTATTTTGTAGATTTTATTCCTAACATGTCTATACTCTGCCTGTCTCAGATCATTCTCATTTTGTACAGCTCATACTTTTTCTTCTTGTCATGTTTGTCTTAGATGTTGTACAAAAATCTTTTACAAATAGCCATGGTATAAATGCAGGCATATCTGCCTTACTGTCATAATTAGGTTCTGGAAAAGGCTCACATTCAACGTAATTGTACCAAAAAACTGTACAAAAATAATGGGGTTTCTAGGGAAAACACACATGAGACAGATGAATTCAAAACCTATGGAGCATTGTGGCAAGTACCCTATCTCAAATAATAGTGATATGAATAGAACTGTAGTTCAATTAACTCCCCTCAGACACATTTAAAAATCTCACTTATTCTATGCATACTTATAATCTGGGCTTCTGTTTCCCCTTTCAAGATGCCAGCCGCTGGTACCATTCTCCTGTAACAGAGATCAATTTCATCCAAATCCAAAATGCAGTTTAAGGGCAATCATCTTCATCACTTGGGGTGGGGGATGGACAATAATTACACAAGCAGAACTGTTTTCATGGATTTAATTGGTGCCTCTTCAGCCCAACCTAGGCAACCTCTAAGGATCTGAGTGACACAGAATGAGTCACATCTGCAGTAAAGGAAGAAGTATCTCTATTTTGAGACTTTTTAAACTTTCTGTACATACTCCAAAGGCTTTCCCTTTTACTTTGAGAAAAGCTTGCTGCTAACCTCAAAATATTAGCATGCCAGAGAACTTCCCATAGGAGCCACCTAGAATTTTATTCTGATATCAGGGATAGATGCAGCTTGTGTTGGTCTTCAATCCTCTATACTTTTGAAGTATTTCTTTAAGAAAAAGTATGTGAAATTACTAGGTTGAGAAGTAACTATTCATTTAGAATAAGAGCCAAATCACAACTCACCAATTTTAAAATGCTGATAATTGCCAAAATCTTTATGAGATACAGACAATTATTTGTTTTCATTAATTAATTGACCTGACCGACTTTGCTGACTCCATTTTCACTTTTACTCTCCTTGATCATCTCTTATTACAACAGCTAAATGATAATCTTTCCTATGGAGAAAGTAAAATTCAACCCCACCTCAAACAAAATTGACAAAAATCTTTTTTGTCATTGATAGTTTAGAGAAGTTTCTTTTGAAATTCCACTATTTGTTACTGTAATGTTTAGAATTTTTAACAATTGGGGGGAAATATTTATCAAGTTTCTTTCAGCTGTAAGACGAAAAGACCATGGGGCTCTGTAAGTTTGTGCATGTTGTCACTGGTCTTAAATATTTTGGGATTTTCAACATCCATTAAAAAGTTAGTTGTCAGTATCCTCACTCTACTGGAATATTAAGAGCTATGTCGTCTGTGTTCATGACTAGCAGAAAATTCAAGTTTTTCTACAATATCATATGGTTCCATCCTTTCATTTAGTGGGTTATTAAAAAGAAACCCAAGAGTCTAGGCATTTTTTATTTTAAAAAATTCCTTTGCAGTTTCTCTTTTTAAGGATTAATCTATTAAGAATGTATCTCTTGCTCCCAATTAAGTGCTTTTATTTGTACCACACTTTAGTAAATTTTACAGAAACACATTATCATCATATGAATGTAATGCTTCATTAGCTTTATGGTAAATCTGTTTCTGTTGATATCATTTTGCTATTCACCAATCCTATAAGAATAATTTGCATTAAGGAAACCTGTCGTACAGCAAAACAAACCCCCCAAACAAGCAAGTTATTAATAAATAAGAGCATGACATTTTGCCACAGTTGCACCCACTACTAGTTCTGAAACTATATAGATTTTAAAATAAGCACACTGTTAACACCAGTTGCCATACTAGTGAGCTCAACAGTAAGACTAATAAATATAAAAAAGCAACTCTTGGCCAAGTGGGACTATTTGGGATAATTTTGGTTGGTTGGTTTGTTTGTTTGTTTGTTTGTTTTTAATTGGACTGCTAGGCCCTTTAACTAAATTGTTGAAACTTCAAAGTGTGTCACTTAATAACTTAAGTGAGGACAGAGATAGATTTGACTAAGGCTAAGCCCTGCTGGCAGCAGTCAGATGCATTTTGAGAAAATCTCTCTTGATCCTTGCATGCCTGAACTTGCTGCTTTACTCAATTTCACAGAATTAATAACCTGTAGAAACATGTTAAATGTTAAATACTTTACAAGAAGCTAAAAATTCAAGAAAGTATTTCTGTGCAAGCATTAAGAAGAGTCCCCTATATTTTTGCAAGGCAAAGGAACTTACAGTTGGCAGGTTTTATAGATGGGGACGGCCGTCCAAGAAGCGAGAGACACAATTTTGTTTTGAGAAGAAAGTTCTGCTAAGAAAGCACAAGTCTCAGACACACGTTTAAATACTCATTAATTATCTGGTGTAAGAAACCAAAAGGGTAAATAAAGACCAAAATCTAAAAGAGATATTGGGAAATACGAAGAAAATGTTCAAATGGGAAGGGGCAACGAGGGAGGGGGGATGGGAGAAAAGAAGAAAGGGGAAGGAAAAAAAGGAATAAAAGGATAAAAATGGAAATAAGAGCTTATATAAATAATGAGAAGAGAGGCTGAAGGGAGGGGAGGGCCCTGGGAAAAAAGAATCAAGATATATTATGTAGGGCCGGAGATTTAGCTCAGCGGTTCGGTGGCCTGCCTCGCAAGTGCAAGCACCCGAGTTCAATACCCGGCACAAAAAAAAAAAAAAAAAAAAAAAAAAAAAAAAAAAAAAAAAAAAAAAAAAAAAAAAAAAAAAAAAAAAAAAAAAAAAAAAAAAAAAAAAAAAAAAAAAAAAAAAAAAAAAAAAAAAAAAAAAAAAAAAAAAAAAAAAAAAAAAAAAAAAAAAAAAAAAAAAAAAAAAAAAAAAAAAAAAAAAAAAAAAAAAAAAAAAAAAAAAAAAAAAAAAAAAAAAAAAAAAAAAAAAAAAAAAATTATGTACAGGTACAAATTCCCTGTGGTGAACGTCATCACTATATACAACTAAAACGAACCAAGAAAATTGAGAAACAAAATCTACAAAATAGTTTCCTTATTAAAAGTCATTATTTGGCTTTTTTCAATAAAAAAAGGAAGCGTGAGTCCCAGAGTAGTCTCATGGATTCAGGAAGACCATATTTATCAAGATGGGGGTTCATCTTACTCAACTCGTTAGAGACTCGTTCTATGGGACCCTTTGTTTTGTTTTCTCAGAAATCTTCTATTAATCCGCACAGGTTTCTGCCTGTAATAAAATAAACACAACAAAAACAATAAAAGAATGTTCATGGTTTCTATCATAGGCTTTTCAAATTGGCCATTTGTAGGGTGGTCCCAAACCAGCAAGGTAGATAGGGATGGTCAACCAGTGGGAAAGGCAGGCTCAGACCCTGTGTTTAATGCTAATGATATGAGCAAATTATTTTTTCCTATTTGTATTAGACTTTTAATTTAATAATGCTATAATTGGACTTTTTTTTAACTGAGGGTCGAACTCAGGACCTTGTGCTTGCAAGGCAGGTGGTGGAATAACTGAGCTAAATCCCCAGTCCTATAATTGGACATTTTATCAGATATGAAAATAATGTTTATTATATTAAAAAAGAACTACAAATATTAACAGTATTAACATTTTTATGCAGGTGTTTCAGCCCTTTTCTGTGTGTATCATAAAGTAAAAATAAAGCAAATGTATATATTCTGTTTATAATCTGCTTTTTATAATTAGCAGTATTGTAACATAAAAAGTCCTTCCATTTTGATATGTATTCCAGGCTCATCATTTTACTTTTCATAGAACACAGTACTGTATTGCATAGTTAAATATTATTTAAGCAAACTCTTCTTCTTGGACAAAGAATGCATATGTCATTTCTTTTAATAAAAATAAATTTTCAAGGTCAAGATGGGGACACAGATAAATTTTTATATACGTTGAAAAATGGCTTTCCAGAAAACATAAGTAGCATCAGTCTCCTAAATCTTTCCCAATCTGACCAGGGGGAATCATATTTTATTGTAGCAAATACTTTACTCATATCCTAAATTTAAGGGTTTCCAGAGGTATATTTTTATATTAAGTAAAATAATGAGTGTTCAATAATGGATTCCTTTTGTGTGTTCACATCAAATAATCCTCTCTGTTCAGATAACTAGTAACTAAAAGATACCACCATTAGGTGTAATTTACTCTGGATTCTCTGGAATATTAAAAATTATTAAGAATATGGTATCACTCTCAGTTTCTTTCTGCCTCTCTCTACACAACTCTTTAGTTTTCTCTGAGTCCCTCTTTCCATGCCTACTTCTTATATATGATTCTACCCCTGCAGATGTACATACAGCTCCTCTAGTCTCTCTCAGTACTAGTCTTGCCCCTGGTTCATTACACCTTTGTCTATCTGAGACCTGGACAAGTCCTCCTTTCCCTCAGCTTGCAACCTTCTTCCCTACCCAGGAGTTTCTCAAGACTCTGGTCAATTTTACTTCATGTGGGAAGACTTTCCTGACTTTCTAGATTGCCACATATGCATTTTAACTCCCTCTACGCTGCCACAGTGTGGAAAGCGTGGTTGTTTGGCCATTTACCCACTTCTTACAGGCAAATTTTACTTTTCTATCTCTGTTTCCTTAAGGTCTAAGAACCTGACATAAAGTGATCAGTAGTGCTGTTGAATAAATCCATAAATAATATGAGGAAGTATTTACTAGTTCCCTTCCCCTCAAATTAGACAAAGCTGAAGCCAAACAACTAAAACCGAACAAAACAACAGAAACTTTGGGTGATAATATTTCAAATGATAGTATTATTTACTAGTGAAATACATTTCCTTAATGAAATAGCTTCATTTCCAATGCAGAACACAAATGAAGAACATATTTTCAGAGAGTAAAAAAGAAAAATTTCTTGTTATAATACCCCACAACTTAAGTCAAAGGGAAAACCATTTTTTTCCCTCTTTAAAAACACCAACTATTATTTAAAATTCTCTTCCCATCACTCAAAGAAAGAGACAGCTGTTAATTCTGAGTTAGGTTTTTGCTTATCTGACCAACAGGGTCAGGATAATAAATTCACTCCACCCCTAGGGAATAATGAAATGCTTCATGGATTTATGACTTCACTAGGGGAAAAAACTAGAGAAGAAAACTTTCCGGATTCAGTTAGTTTTCAAATGTAGCACAATACTCAAGATAACAGGAAGATTACATATAGGTCAACCAAACGGGAGGGGGAAAAGTCAGAAACAGCATTTCCACTGCAGGAGAGGAAACGATTCATTTTTCAAAGATCTCCTAAAAAGAACCTTTTCTCTCCTCATTCCTGGAAATAGGACTTATATGTTCCCTGGTGGCCAGTTGTCCCCCCACCCTGTTCCTGGCATCGCCTGTTCCATTTGGGGCGGTGATGTTTGTGCTGCTTCTGCTAACCTGGCTGAAAACAGCCAAAGCTTCCCCAGGCTGTCACCACCAAACCTTCCTTGATTGCAGGACTGGTGACAGGACAACGTCAAAGGTCCTCTGGGAATGCGGGAATGAAGGCAGCTGGGGAAGGTGGGACACAAACACTACGGACAAGGAGCCAGGGCTCGGAAATGCATGAGGTTCTGCTCTGCAGAGACCTTATGAAGGCAGAAATATTCAGTTTGCACTGCGCATTATAAAACAAAGCCAAAAGAAGTGAAGCTATCAATTACACTGTCTTGTTTGATGGGAAGACTGTTTTACCAAATATTTATCGCCCAGAACTCACACTTAAATAAGACTGGTGCATCCTAGTTTTCTTCTGAAATGAGTGTAAAACTATTTTTCCTTTCCACTCTCTCCTCTTGCTCTGTGGTCTTCAGAAAAAATGCTATGTCTCAGAGGGTCAGAGCATACTTTCCTTTTTGTTTACTTCATCTTAAAAATATTGGGCATGTCTGATTCCAAATTACAGTCGCCCTTAAAGGAGATTATATGTAAGATACAAAGAGATTATATGTAAAATACAAACGTTACATAGCACAGCTAGAAAACATATCTGAAGTTCTTAAAATTGTGCGTGGCACATCACTGCAATATACCAAGTGTTACTTTTGTTCCCCTTCTCCATCAGAGAAAATCAATTACATATGTTATGTGTTCACTGAACACAAAATAAGGTAGAATAAAATGAAGGGATTTTGTTTTTCTAGAATCATTCTTAAGTTTTGCCTTTTTGGAATACACTATAATGTGCACATAATCTTGTGGAACTCTCAACAACACAGAAACAAAGTCTTGATACATGTCTATAAACCGGAAGATTGGTAACCTGATCCAGAGGAGGTGATTTGAAAATAATACCAGAAATTCTGTCACCAGCGAGCAAGACCTTTTAATGCAAGTCTCAGAATTCTCATCCTTGGTAGGCTTGAGTGTAGGTGTACTGTAGTTTTGCCTCAGTTGGTCTGAAATCCAAGCACATGACAACATTTTGCTTCTTTTACAAGATTTCCTGGAGCTTGTACTCCCTTCATGATCTTGGCAAAAATTTTTCTGCTAAAATAACACAGAATCCTCACCAAAACGGTGTGTTGCTGAAATGCCAGAGCACTGCTACTGTGGGCAGAACCTGCGAGTGACAGTCCTCACCTCCTACCTGGCCAGCTTTCTCTTCCCACAGTTCCTTAAAGTTTTCTTGGAAGAAATGTTATTTTTTCCCAAGATAAAAATAGTATTTCTAGTTCTAGAAATCCCTGACTCTTTCTTACCTTCCAATTTTAAGCAAGCTGTGTATATGACCTGGTTCAAAACTAAACTAGAAATTCTCATGGAATGTGCTAGACAAATTAAAAACCCTGAATGTAACGTTCCCATCTTCAGTATTAAAATAAAAATACCCCCATGTTAATGTTAGCTAAATGCTTTTATTCTCTGAACTCCATAAGTGAAAGATGATCCTGCTCATTTGCCAAACATCATCCTCTTGTTAAAAATAGTTGGGTTTTTCTTTCCTTTTTAATATCATCAGTCACCATCTAAACTCCTAACTAACATTTAGATTATTCAGGGTCATCTTGTATACAAGGACACTGAATTCATTCTTTTCCCAACAATATACAACTGCCTTCTTTGAGCCACGTGCTGCTCTTCATTGTTAGGAATGTAGCCATAGAATGACCTGCCTCAATTTCTGCAGCATTTGTCCTTCAGTGAGAGGAAATACACAATAAATACATAAATATATAAGAAACGAACTCCGAGATCAAAATAAAGTAGAGGGAGAGCACCAAAAGCCATGGAACAGTAGTTACTGCTCTAGAGAGGGCCAAGGAAACCTCCGCGATGTGTTAGGCATGAGCAGGTTCCTAGTGGGACTAAGGAAAGAGAACACGTGGGGTGTGGAAGAGCTCACCAAGAAAATCTTGCAGCAGAAGCACATGCTCAAATGCATGAAAAGCAAGGAGTCAGTCCATGTGGGTAGGGCAATTCAGCCACGATGATGCATTTGAATATAATATGGCGAGATGGAAGCCAGTAGAGAGTTTAGAGACCAAGAGTGACATCATGTGATTTATATTCTAAACAATCATTCCACATGGAGTGTGGAGAAGAGAATCCAGCAGAAGAGAGTCAGAATAGAAAACAGCAGATAAGGAAAACTTCTTAGGGAGGTAGCCAAGGAAGGGATGAAAAGTGGTCAGATTCAGGATATATTTCAATGTTTATGTCATATCCCACTAGATGTGGCTTATGAAAGAAAGAGAACTCCAGGCTGATTCCAAGGATCTTAATTTCAACAATTAGACATAACAGGTGCTATTTACGAGGAAGTGGAAAAAGTTGGATTTGCAGAGAGAAGAATCCAAAGCTCAGGCTTGAATGTGTTACACTGGAGTTGCTATGAGAGATCAAGGTTGAACGTGTGAGAATGGTGCTAGAATTAAGCTGAAAAAGTTAATCAAAGGGCATCATTTGACTACATATGCACCATAATCCAACCAACCGTGCTGGCCAGCTATTGCTGCAATAATGCCACATAGCACGTGACCCCAAAACTAGGTTTCCTGCACCAAGAAACAATTTTCAAGGTTGATACATTTGTGGGTTGGCTGGATTGACTCAACTTCAGGCTACAGTGTGGCCAAGTTAGCTTTAAAGTTACAGTCAGATTAGCCCTGTCCTACATATCCCATTATAGGATCTAAAAGGTATAAACACAAAATACTATCAGTGTTCAAATTTCAAAAAGAAAACAGTATACAATAAAAAAATGCTACCAATCACCCTCAAAATACTCCCTCTCCACCCCCCTCTCTCCACACACTTATCCCATTGTTTTTGCCACTTTCTGAAGCAGGTCTGGAAGTCGTCTTTAGTGAGTGTCATTAAACTCTCGTGGCTGCCTCACTGTCCTCAATCAATTCAAAACATTGACATTTTATGGTCATTTTGACTTTGGGAAAGAGACAAAAGTCACACAGTACCAGGTCCAGTGAATAAGGTGAATGAGATGTTTTTATTTGAAAGAAATTGCCATAAATTATTTGAATTGATTCAAGATTTCAAGGAAGTCAAAAAAAGATACTCACAAAAGCGAACTTTCAGAATTGCTTCAGAAGGTGGCAAGACCTACAGTACAAGTGTGTTGGCAGTGAGATGGGGGAGGATTCTGATGTGGATTAATGGCATGTGTTTTTTACTGTATTCTATTTTTTAATTTAAACATATACTGTCTTTTTTGACCACACATCCTGTGCTAACAGGGCACCAGACAGCTGGAATGTGCTCTTCTCACAGTGCTCACACAAACTGGAGATAGCCAAGTAGAATGCACAATGCTTCCAGGGCTTGCTGTCAACCTCTGATCATTGTCACTTCCACTCAGTCCCCTCCAGCCAACCCAAATGACTTGGTAAAGCTCAAGATCAGGGATGTGAGTGGCACATACTGTTGCCTTAGTTGCAGGTGTAGCTCACTACAAAAGATTTCTCAGATCCTCTCATCTTTCAATTCAATAAATTTCTTCAAGCATCTACTTTTTTTTTTTTTTTTTTTTTTTTTTGGTACCAGGGATAGGACTCAGGAACTTGCACTTGTGAGACAGGCAGCAGAACCACTGAGCTAAATCCCTACCCCACAAGCATCTACTTTTAAAAACCATTTCACAAATAAATAAGTCACACATGTGTAAATAGCGAACAGTTTCTCTGGTGTGAATCAACTATAATGGTACATAAGATCCTAATGAGATAACTGAAATTGTGAAATAGGAAGAAAAGGGCTAAGGTGTAGGGTAAGTGGGAAGGGTGGGGGAAAGGAAATAAGGGAAAAGAAAAAATATGAGAAAAGGAAAAAATGGAAATGAAGTGTTTGTAAAAGGGGAGGGGAGGAGGGGGCGAAGGGAGGGCAGGGACAAGGGGAAAAAATGAGAACCAAGACCTGTCATGTAAAGGTGCAAGATCCCAATGATGAACGTAACTGTACTGTATCCCTAAGATGTACCAATATACTCAATTTTAAAAATTAAAATAAATAAAATAAAAATAAAAATCATTTCACAAATGTGTTTGAGGTACATGGGCTTGGAGATTTCCCTACCAACAGGAAAAATGTTACTGTTTTCTAATAACTTGATACACATCATATTTAAGTGCCAGTTCTTTAGAAAATGTTTACCGGTGCTTCTCAGCCTGTCCATGGGAAACAATGATTTTTATTGTTTCAATGAGACATAAACCTATAACTTTATAAATTGCCAAGGCTGAACTTTTTGAAAAAATAAAAGAGATACAAAATTCAGCCTCATGTTTTCAGAAAAGTACTTGGCCACATGGTTATAAATGTTTCTAAACACTCTCAATTTCTGTAATTATCTTACTAAAAATAATAAATGAAATAACATCAGCTCATGCCCTGTACTTAAAGAAGCATTGTTGTAGGTGATTCAACAAAAACCAGATCCCCTTTACCCCAAAACCTTAGTGCCACTGAGTAAAATATTGTTCTGAACAAAAAACTAAATTGCTAAAGATTTGTAATTTAATTTAACTTGTACCCAAATTTACCTAACAATTTATTAATTCAATTTGCCAGGCATTTTTTGGGCCCCAGGATTCAATAATTCAGCTATTAAGTTAAAAAAAGAAAGAAAAGGGCCACGTCAAATAGCCATATGCTGCTTTATGATTTTTACTGTTTGTCTTGATTCTTATAGCAATGCTTTTCAGAGTTTTTGTCCCTGCTGTACACACACAAATTACCAAAATCTCCCCGGCCACATCCTGAGGCTACCTTAATTGACTGTTATCAAGCTGTGCTTTTTAAATGTTCCAGCATTTGATCTTTTTAAAATGTCCTGAGACTTAACTGATGTCAAACTGGCTGGTCTAATTTCCTGCTATGTCTTTAGATCTGTTTTTAAAAATAATTGGATGTTGAATTAAGAGATTTTCTTTCTTTCTCAAAAAAAAAAAATGAGTACTAAATTTAGTTAAGTTCTGATCCAAATAAATAAATATATCTATTTTGTCCTATTAATTTCCTATGCTTGGACTTGCTGTCTCTGAAGTCACACACTACCAACTAAAACTAAATGGGGTTTACAGAGGCCTAGAAGAGCAGCACTTTTTAGACTTTAAAGTATCTGGATGTCCTGGATACCAAGTCTGTGAATGGGATGTGATAAACATTGACTGGACAAAGAGTAGCATCCAGAATTCCTACAGGTGTTGAAAGGAAGATCAAAGAATGGTGAGATCACTCATGATGCTGAAAACCAGGACCTGCTTCCAGAAACATTCTCAAAACAAGGGGGACCATGGACAGCAAATGCTCAAAGCCAGAAACCCACCTTCTGTCCCTCTACTCCATGGAGAAGCATTCAAGACTTGAGACTAGTCTCCCGGTTACTCCTTGGTTTGTTTTCCTGATTAAAAATGGGTTAAATTCACAAATATTGAGCCATTCTTATTCTCTCTTGGAAATTCTTCCTGCATGAAAATGAGCATTTTATGATCAACATCTCCAGAACAAGAAATGTTTATCTAGAGCTATCTCTATGTAATGCCAACAAATCAACTGATTATTCAAGAAAAAATAAAATCAGACTATAGTTGAACTAAATTATCACTCGGTTCAGCGTGAAGAACTAATCCTACAGATAACTGAGACACAGTTTTTTGAGGACATTTGTTGCATTTCTTATGTGTTATTCTAGCAGCCTCACAGAGAAAACATTTAATTCACTTTTCTTCTTTCATGGAAACTTACATTGGTAGGAAATCAGGTAATTGCTAAGCAAATTACTAAAAGTCACTTGTATTTTTTAAAGATGTTTAAAATATTTAATCAAAAGGTATATGCAAAAGTGGAACTCACAGCAAAATAATTTTAAATGTTTTGTAAGGTCAAAGTGTCAATGGGCCAGTGATTTAGCTCAGTGCTTCCTCCGCCTGCCTGGCAAGCACAAAGTCCCATGTTCAATCCCCAGTACAAAAAAAAAAAAAAAATGTTAAGCAGTCACATTTGGTTTTCCGTTTTACTTAGACTGATAACTGCAAATACAAACTGCCCTCCTGAGATGATCATACTTGCTCCCAGGGATACAAGGAGATTCCAGAGGCTGGTCACCTGCCACAGCTTGTATTTCTGGCTCCTGGTTCATGAAAGAATGGTGCCCTTCTCACCTTAAATGAACCAGGAAAGCCTGGTTTAACTCTGCTTACTGAGTCTTCATGCTAGTTCCCACAGAAAAATTCAGAACTGGTATACCATGCTTTGAAGTATATCCTCCCATCCAGTTTTGTTGTTTCGCTGTTACAGAGGGGATCAAACTCAGGGCCTTGTGCTTGGAAGACACATCCAGGTTTAAGTATCATGTAAAAAAAAAAAAGGGAGTCCACATTTACAATATAAACAATAACCAGTTTAGTGTAATGGAACTATATATTAATTTGCGTATTTATATAAGTTGAGATTTCTACTCATAGAGTACATTTGTGAAAGCAGTGATCAATCTCAAAGAAAGAACCTCAATAAATTTGAGAATGTTCCTGTACTCATCTGGTTCAACCTCCGATAGCAAAATGGCACAGACTGGGTAGAGCAAACAATAGCAACTTATTTCTCACAGTTCTGGATGTTAAAGGTCCAAGAAATAAGGGTGGCTAGAGTAGGTTTCTTCTGAGATCTCTCCCTGGTTTGTAGATGATCGCCCCTCGTTACGCTCCCCCATGGTGCAGAGAGAATTCTGATCACTCTCCTCCTCCTTTCAGATTAGGACTCCACCTTAATGATGTCTCCAAACACAATTACAGTGGAAGTCAAGGCTGCAGCAAGTGAGTCGGGGGAGGCCACAGATGAGTCCATTACATTTAAATCATAAAAGAAGCGCGTCTAAACAGTGAGTCTGTGATAAGTGATATTAAGAAAACTTTGCTTCACTACCTAATGCTAAGGAGATTAAAATGAAATCACAAGACAGAAGGCAAAGTATTCATCACAACTAAGAGGATTAAGAAATTATGAAGAAAGGGAACAAAATGAGTAACATGAAGAAAATTAAAACACCTAAGCAGAGGAAAAAACCACAACATTTAAGTAAAAAGTAAAACAACATAGAAACGACACAAACAGAAAAGGGACAGCAAAAAAGAAACAGAATAGAGATAGACATATTTATATATTATAAAAAGTTAACATACATCAACTATTTAAGGGTGTTGCTAAGTTTTCATTAGAGAGATGCATAAAAGAGAAAATACAAATATGAGATAAACATGACAAAAGTATAACCTATTCATGAAAAAGCAATAATGAGTAACATTTTGCATCTAATCAGCAATTCAAGGAAACAAAAGCAGGGGAAGGAAAAATGTAGCCGGAGATTCAGCTCAGTGGTCTGCCACCTGCCTCACAACCTCAAGGACCGGAGTTCGATCCCCGGTACCAAAAAAAGTTTTTAAAAAATGTACTCTAAAACAATGCTAGAGACTATGAAAATAGTAAAAGTGTTATGAAAGCTTTGGAAAATACATGTCAAAAGCCTTAAAAATATTTTACATCAGTCAAACCCAGTAATTTAGTCTTAAGAATATACTGCTATTAAGATCATTAAAATTTTATATACTGATGTTCCTCACTTCTGAAGCAGGCACTTTTGGCTTCTTACCTACCCTTCCTGTAATGTTTATTTTTCTGAAGGGGACTACGGGATACCCAGATGTTTTAGTTAAATATTATTCCCAGTGTTTCTGTGAGTTTGTTCCTGAATGACAAGAACATTTCAATTGGTAGGCTGAGTCCAACAGATTACCCTCCACAATGTCAATGGGCCTCATCCAATCCCCTGGAGATCTGAATAGAAGAAGGTTCGCCTTCCTGGAGTAAGAGGGAATTCTCCTGCCTAATAATGTTCAAAAGAGAAAATTAGTTTTTCTCCTCCTTGTGGACTCGAACTGAAAGCAATTGCTTCCTGAATCTCACACCTACATACTTCCAATTAGAACACGACCACTGACTCTTCTGGTTGTCAGGCCTTTGGACCCTGGCTGGAACAAACCTCTCAGTTTTCTAGTGGCTCCTGCTTTCTGACACCCTGAGGATCTTGGGACCATCTGCCCCTGTAAACATGTGAGCCAATTCTTTATAATACAAACGCACATATATGCACACACTGTATACATCCTATTGGTCTCCTACTCTGAAGAACAAGAACCAATTCACCACCATTTCCAATTCATGTTTGCTAACTGCAATTCATTATGCTTTGATGGGGGACAAGGGAGAGGGATGTGCCCAGTGTCAGAGAAGAATAATGTCTGTCCATGGAAATCAGAACAACCTCGTCATTCTCCTCACAGCTGAATCATATGCAGATGTATCACCTGATTCTAGATATAAGAATCTAAGGTGAATTGTGATGGAAGCTCATGAGAAGGATGTTTTTCTCTCCAATAAAAGAGCCATGAAGTAGTCCTTTCTTTCTCCAATTCTACTCTCTTTGGATTGAAGTTTGCCCTGTAATGATGTGCTTGAACCAGTTGCAGCTATCTTGTGATCATGAGGAGAATCTTGTGAGAATCATAGAGTTGATTTAAATCTCAAGCATTATTGAGCAAATAGGCATTAACTTAAGATGTAAATAGCAAATACCCTTATAGATTATCTAATGAGGACTTCTCAATTTTAGATACAAATATCCGAATTTGCATCATTTTTTACTTCTCTTTTAATTTATTTATAATAGGGGAAGATCTGGAGTAATTATCTAAGCCATATGGGAATAGTAAAGCAAACCAGAATATATTACTTCAGTAGAAAATTATCTAGGCATTACAAAAGTTAAATACTAAAACCATGCAACAATATGGCAAAATATATCACAAATAAATCTGTTTATAAGATGTTATCACTTGCTTAAAGATGGTAAAATAGAAGTTAAAAATATATATGCATGTATAATGTTTATTGTAACAATGTAATAACATAGTGTTATGAATTGCACTGTATTACCAAAATACATTTTTAAAACAATCAAATACATACTTTGGTGCTATGAAAACATAATAATAATTGAATCAACTTCACATAGGTTGCTTTTGTGGAGAGATTGAATTGAATCTAAGAACAGAAAAATACATCTACATTTTTTAAATAAGCAAAATTTAAGTAAATATAATTAATGCGAACATTTATTCATTTTAAGTAATATATAAGTATATGCTATTCTTATTTTGTAATTTTATTAAATTGTAACTAAACTAACTACAATGCATATACAAGTTACATAAGCAAAGTTGTACCATTTTAATATAACTATGATGGAAAAAACAGTGATTTCATTTCCTAGAATGAATTCCTTTAAATATAAGCTAATATTTACAAAGTATCATTCAAGAGTGGTACAAGCCTTGTACTTGAAAAGGCACTGAGCTGATTGTTAAAGGATCCGTTTTCCAGCTCCTATTTTGTCATTAACTTTTGTGACTACAGTCATTAAGCCTCCTTTCATTGGACAAAACAGAAAATAACTCAACCTTAAAAGAAATGTACTCCACTACAAAGTTATAAGGGGCTCATGGAAACCCAGGGGCAAGAGAAGAGCTGAAGAAAGACTAAAGGAGAACTTAAAACATTTTCTGAACATGGCACTGTGCACCTTCTTTCTTATCTTCTCCTTCTTCCTTCCTGTGCATTTGTGCTTTTTTTCCCCTCTATTAGCCAGGCTTTCCTCACTTCCTTCAACCACACGGACTAAGCACACTCACTTTTACCTTGCATAGTCAGTGAGGTGGGGGGGGAGAAAGACAATGTACAGTTCACTTCAGTTCATCTGGCTTGCATGCTCATGGATGACCCAAGATACAGGCGTGTGGGATCATGGTCTATAAATGGCTGAACCACTGTGATTGGGAAGGAGATTAGGGAGGAATAATTCCCAAAACTAGAAGCTAAGCAAACATAATCTATACCAATCTAATATGTTACTTTTTCTATCTGAATCTCAGTTTTCTCATGTGAAAAATAGTAAATGGCAAGAAATTGGTATTTACTTTAAAATTTTAAAATATTGATTATCCCCTTAGTCAGTTTCATGTTGCTATAACAAAATCCTTGAGGCTGGGTGAGTTATAAAGAAAAGATGTTTGTTGAGATCTTAGTTTTGAGACCAGAAGTCCAAGATGGGGCAGCCGGATATCACTGGCCTCTAATGAGTGCCTTTGGGCTGCTTTATAACATGACTGAAGGGCCGGGGATTTAGCTCAATGATTCCGCTGCCTGCCTCGCAAGCACAAGGACCAGAGTTTGATCCCTGGTACCAAAAAAAAAAAAAAAAAAAAGCACGTGTATAACATGACTGATAATATCACCAAAAGGGATATGTATTCATGAAAGAAGTCACATGAAAAGAGAACAAGCAAGAGACCAGGGAGGGACTGGGCTGCTTTTTTATAACGATCCACTCTCTTGGAACTAATGTGCTTCTGTGAGATCTAACCCACTCTGCAAGATCAGCATTAATCCCTTCACAGGGCAGTTACTGAATTTTGAGACCTCTCCTCTTAAGGGTCGCATCACAAACTGTTCCACTGGGGGCAAGCTTCTAGCACATGAGCCTTTATAGGATAAACCACATTCATACCTTAGCATACTACATCTATTTTTGGAAATGCTTCATCCTTTAGTCTCTTCTTGGTTGTTTACAGGGCTTTATAAATACTCCAACTAGAACTACAAGAAAAAAATGGTGATTTTGTTCAAAAAGAATATCTCAAAGTCACCTGACCATGGAATAACTTTGAAAGAACATTTATTACCTGATGATACTTTAAGAATTGCTGCATTTACTATTTGTATGCATCTTACATTTCAGATTACAGGTACTATGCTTCTGTAGGAAATATAATTTCTAAGAAAACAATAACTGAACCATAAATCATTTATGTTAATAATTGCTCTCTGTCATGTGCCTGAAGCCTCTGAAAAACAAAATTGCCTGAATAATTGCTCTTCTGAATCTCTGAAACTTAGGATAAACTTTTATTGCCATCAGAGCTCCTAGAACCTTGCTACTTTTTTTTTTAATAGCACCAGTCTCTTATTGTTGGCAAGATTCTAAAGAACCTAGGGATAGATTTTCAGACACAACACCCATAAAGGGATTTCATTAAGGAACTAAATGCACAAGTTAAATCAGGCAGCACTTTCTCAGTACAGAGTGGGTGAAGAATTTTAAACTTTAGAGCGTAAGAGCCTGATGTTAAGTGCAGACTACACAGTTAAATAACAATATAGCTCTTTTCTGTTTAGCTCTTTCACTTGATGTCCATTTTATATTTAAAATGTATATATAGCATTCACGTCTTCAGTGTGTTGTCCTGACGTAGGATGTAGTTTTGCCTTGCACAAGTGGTCAACCAATACATCTTGCTCTTTATTTATTCCTAGGAGGAATCTCCAATCACTAGCTTTATTACAACACTTTATTGAAACTGTGTAACTTTACTTCCAGGTTTCAAATTGTGTTTTATCAGTAAGAATCATTTGTTGTTCCCTAGAAGGTGATATGAAACCTGAGATAATTATAGACTCATAGAACTACAGTACAGTGCACATCTAGAATGACCAGGCCAGTGTTTTACTCTCAAAGCAGACCTATGTCACAACTAAGCCAGTTATTTCCAGCTGCTTTGCCCCAGGGGAAATGATTATACATTTCCAAAATGCAGTTTAAACTCATGTTCAAAATATCTAACCAGTAAGTATGCTTCATCTTCACACTATTGGGAAAAAACAGAAACCCTACATTCTGGTAGGTGGCTTGTTAATCTCCCATGATCTTTTCTTTCTACCAATATTTCTAAGGGCTCCACTGTCCATAATATTAATTCAGCATCTATAGCATTCATACATTCCTTTCTTGAGTAAAACTCGTTCATCTAAAATTTAATTTATTTTCACTTATATATCAATGACCTATCTTTTCTTATAACTACCTCCAATCTATAAGTAATGCTGCTGTTCAGCACAACTGTGACATGTTGGAGCTTGTCAAAACCACTCAGTACTCCTTCAATTATTGTTGTGAATAAAGTCCAAGTTTCTTGGACCACCAACTAAAAGGAATAATAATGTCAGGCTCAAACCTATCTTTCCATTACATATATTTCCAGGACACTTATTCTGAAATTATACCAAGCCAATGATTATAATTGCTGATTTTTAAACATAGTGTATCATGCAGCTTCATCTTTCAATACATCTTTTCAGTACATCTTTCAATTTTCCCGCCATCTTCATTTCCTGAAATCCTTTTTATTCTCCAAGCTCAACGCAAATCTCTGCTCTGACTTCATGATCGCTTCTCTACTTACCTGTCATAAACCTCTTAACAGAAGAATTAGATTTCACATGATCGCCATTTTAAATTCCTTCTTCGCATTATTCATTTAATATTACCACATTCCATGGGAGATAAATTTCATTATTCCCATTTCACAGAGAAAATGCCTGAGAGTCCATCTAAGAAATTTACCCCCAAGTTCACACTGCTAGTAAATAATTGTAACCACACTCAGTGTCAAGCAGAGACAAAACTTGGGTTCTTCCCTTTACATTATGGCAACTCCTTGTACTAAAGCACCAAGCATCTGGTCTAAAATCCCCTTAATTCTTTCCCTTCAAAGGAGCATGTTGTATTGTCTTTTCTAGTTCTATACCTAGAAAAACACCATCAAATACATTGATAAACAAATGTCTCTTTTAAAAGAGCAGTGAATATCTATAAATAATTAAGTGTCTCTGAGAATTCTTCTTTAAGGATGTTTGTCATTCTCATAATCTTTGTGTAGTCTACTTTTGCACATATCTTTTCATAAAATACTTTAAATATTATTCTTTCAGAAGAAATTATACCATGAGAACTCTTACTTTCTATTTTCTATTGGAAAAAATTCAAACTTATAGAAAAGCAGAGCATAGTATAGTGAACCCTATATACTCAATATATTTAGTCATTTTTGACATTTTGCCATACTTGCTTCATGTAGAGAATTGCTGAAGATTATGAAGAAAATAATAGAAAAAAATATTTCTTTCCTATGTTCTTCAGAATGAAATTCTAGGAAAAAAAATCCAATTAGCACATTCTGTAATCACAATATCATTATCACATCTACGATAATTCAAACAATTTCTTAATAGTGACAAACAGTCTGCATTGAATTTCTACTTTCTCAAAACTGATCTAATCAAACCATGGTCCCAGCAAGTACTGCGTCTCGCTTTTCATTTGGTTGTTATATCTCTTCGATTTCTTTTAATCTATAAAATTCTCCTCCCTTCCCCTCCTTTTTCCTGGCACTGATGTGTTGAAGAGGCCAAAATTTCCTTTAGAATGTTTCCCTTTCCACGTATCTAACTGCTTCCTCTTTGAAACTGTGTGTCCCATAAACTACAAATTAGGTTTAAATTCATGATGTAGGCTTCAAGTCTGTGGCAAGAACGCATGAAGACAATGAATAAATCAGCAGGATGGCATAGTAAGAGATCCCAGGCTTTGCTTCCCCACTGTCATCCCTAGAAAGTCCATCAGCAATTATCTACTGACAAAACCATGTATTTACAGACCCCACAATTTGAGGAGACTGAAGCATCCATGTGGATCACAGAACCCAATAAAAGCTCCACTGTAAGAGGTATGAGAGACATGGGCTCACTGCTTTCACGTCATCCCTCCTTATCTAAGTTGGTACAATAGCACACAGAAAGGGTCCCCTCAGTCCATGGTTTCTACTGTGATAAAAGACATCCAGCTTCCCCTGTCACTCAGAGATACTTCCAGTAGTTCACTCCTCTCTTGCTTCATGAGAAAAACTGGGAATGGTAGGGGGAGGGGAGATCGAGCTAGGGTCAGGTAGAAACAAAGAATAAAGGCAGGATTCACCGTGACCAATACAAAGATCTTGATGACAGCTCTACTTTCCTGAGAGTGGTGGCACCAAATTAAAAATACCAGCCAATAGCATAGTTTACACACAAAGCTGGAGCTGGTCAATCCTAAAAACATGGTGGGAAGTTCAATGTGGTTGAGTCCATAGATGACCGGCCTTCATGCCTACTTTCAGATCCTAACCTAAGACCCCACCTTGAAAGGTAAAGGACTACATCTGTATATAGCAACAAAGTTCAGACCTACGTGAACCAAGAGGCCAAATAGTAGCTTAGTTCACCAAGAGTCCATTCTAAGGCATCCCAGGCTAGGAGATGAACCATAATGTATTTTTGTGAGGAAAGAAGTTAGACGTGCCTGATTCAAGAGGGCAGTGATTCAGTTCAGCCTTAGAAGGTACTCCAAGTCCCATCCCTAGGCAAGGAGATACACAGCAGAGTTCAGACCTATGGTGCATAGAGGTTGGACTTGCTTAGCTATAGAGTTCAGTGGCTTAACACAAAATGGCAGTCCATTCTAAGGACCTAGCTTGGCAAAGAAGCAACTCAACTCTGCATGTCCGTGGAATATGGCCTTTGGTGCATTCATCCAGACCAGAAATAACTATCACATAAGAGTTCCAAAGAAGATAAGAGGTGACAGAAAACAGATTTAAAGAAATAATGGTTGAAAACTGCTCAAATCTGAAGAAAGATTTTAAAATTCAGGTAGTCAGCCTAAAAGTCTGAAATCAAAGTCATATAGGCATTCACAAGACACATAATAAACTATCAAAAATCAAATACAAGGCCGGGTGTGGTGGTGCACGCCTGTAATCCCAGCACTTGGGAGGCTGAGGCAGGAGGACTGCTGTGAGTTCAAGTCCAGCCTGGACTACATAGTGAGTTCCAGGTCAGTCTCAACTACATAACGAAACCCTGTCTCAAAAAAAAAAAAAAAAAAAAAAAAACAAAAAAAAAAAAAAAAAAAAAAAAAAAAAAATCAAATACAAAGGTAAATTTATGAAAGCATGGAAATATAAGAATATATCACATATTAGAAAATACTCAAGTAAAATCAGAAATGAATAAAATAAACATTACAACTAATACTATAGAAATAAAAAGGGCCACCAGAGATTACTGTTAGCCCTCTATACCTGGGATTTCCACACCTATGATTTCAAGCAACTTTGAATCAAAAATATATTTTTAGAAATTCTGATTGTATGGAACATGTACAGATGTTGTTTTGTCATTATTCCCTGAATAATATATGTAAAAACATTTGCATAGCATGTTCAATAAATGTAACATGTTGTATTCGGTATTATAAGTAATCTACAGATGATAACGTATATGGTAGAATGTGCATAAGTTACATGTTAAATACTACCCATTTTATGTGAGGGGTTTATAGAAAATCATAGATCAGTAGACTTTAGTACCTTTAATGGATCCTAGAACCAATCTCCCACAAACACTAAAGGGTCATTTTATGAAGGAAAACCACACACCAACAAACTGATAACCTGTAAGAAACAAATAAATTATAAGAAACACTGAAACTAATATTTAATCATGAAGAAAGAGAAAATATGAACCTTATAATAATGAGTAAGGAGACTGATTCGCTAATAATCACCCATTTCAGAAAAGTTCCTAGAGCTGATGGTTTTTCTGCTGAATTCTACCAAATATTTAAATAACTAATAAAAATCATTCTCAAGCTCTTTCAAATCATCAAAGAGGGGGACAACCATAATTACATCAAATGCAACCCTTTTGCTCAGCATTAAAAGCAATTAACAAAGTGAAGAAATCACCCATGGAAAGTAAGAAGCTATTTGCAAGCCACATATCTGATAAGGAGATAATAAGCAAAAATATATAAGAAACTCAAGCAACTCGATAGCAAAAAAAAAAAAAAAAAAAAAAAAAAAAAAAAAAAAAAAAAAAAAAAAAAAAAAAAAAATGGCCAAATTAAAAAGTGGACAAAGCACTAAAATAACTGCTCTCAAAAGATATAAAGTGAACAGAAATAGAAATAGAAACCTGAAGAACTGTCCAACCTCAATACTCACCAGGGGAATGCAAATTAAACCCACAGTAAGATATCACCTCATGCGTATCATATCAGAATGACCAGTATCCAAGTGTTGGTGAGCATATGAACAAAAAGGAACTCTTGCATACTGCTGGTGAAGACGTAAATTAGTAGAGTCATTATTGAAAATGGTAAGAAAGCTTCTCAAAATATTAAGACTACTATATGATTTAGGTACCCCAAGGATTTGAAATCAGTGTACCAAGATAGCCGCACTATCTCGTTCACTACAGCTGATGAGCAGAGAACAGAAATCTGGTATATGCACACAAGGGAATACTCTTCAGCCTCAAAAAAATGAAAATTCAGTCACTTGCAACAACATAGATAACAACCCTGGAAGACATTACATTAAATAAGATAGGCACAAAAAGACAACTAATCTATGGTCTCCCTTATACGAAAACTCGAAACTAATTGAACCCAGAAGCAGAGGCTAGAATGATGGTTACTAAAGGCGGGGGATGGGAATAATAGGGAGATTCTGAGCAAAAGGTATAAAGTTTTAGTTAGGAGGATTAAGGTATTTGAGATCTGCAGCATAGACTGGTGACTAGAGTAACAATGCATTATATATTTCAAAATTACTAAAAGTAAATCTCAAGTATTCTCACTATAAAAAATAATAAGTGAGGTAATTAATATGCTCATTAGCTTGATTTAATCATCCTACATTTTGGGTGTGTTCACTATAATATCACTTTGCAGCCCATAAATATATGCAATTATAATTTGTTGACTTATTTAAATTCATGAAAGCAGTCTTCATTATAAAATGGATCAAAGAAGCAGATAGAAGCAGATTTTCAACCGCAAGATGACAGTATACTGGACAGAATGTTATTACGTTACCTCTGTTTTAAGAGTAGATCATGACAATAATAGTAGAAAATGAGTGGGAATGATTGAAAGGGCTTTAATTTAATTAGGCATTGTTTCTGTCATTGCACTACAGGAACAGAATTTCATGGAATGTATATGTGCTTCCCAGGAATTACAATACATCGTAGGTCTCACTCTTACTTAACCTCTTCTTCACCAAGTGGCCTCAAAGAAAAATAAAAGAAAAACAAGAAAACAAAATTCCCATGAAGTATTATCTTCCCGTGTGATCGTTTATGACAGCTTGAGCACGAAATTGAGCCTAAACTGCGAACAGCTATATTTTCATAAATGAAGGCTCCACCCTGACTGCCAGTGCTAAAACAGTACAAACAAAGCGAACCACGCATATAACACCAAGGAGCTTTTCCAGTGTACTTTGTTTAGTCTCTCTTTTCAGCATTGTGGAAACAATGCTTCTGTTCTGGTCGAGAGGGTTCTTTTATTACAGAACAATGCATTTTTTTTTCACAGAGGCTTATGTATAAACAGCAAGCCACAGTCTCTTCGAGGTATACATCCAACACTTCAGATGTAGCATTAGAAATACCCAAGTAAGGCAGAATCACACAGTGTACTATACACGAAAGTCCTGATTGTGATAATAGGCTCTGAGCACACGATGCCTTCAGTTCATGATCACTGTACACAGGGATACTGGTGTTGATTCTGTGACCCAACATATAATTCAATGTGTCTTGCTACATATTAATTATTAGGAATATTGGTATTACTAGCAAATTATAGTAGCTGATATTAAACTAAAAGTTACTACATGCGGGGCTATACATACTAAGCACTTTACAAGCATTACTTCATACCTTATTTATTCTCAAAGAAGACAACTATACTCTAATTATTGTTATCACACCCTTTTTAATTATTATTATCACATTCTTTTTACTGATAAAGAAAGTGGGATTTGTATAGTTAAGGTTAATATGCTGGTGCTCCAAAAGCTGCGCTCATTATACTGCTCACAATTTCTCTCGTATTTATAGAATAGGAAACAGCATAGAATATGAACACAGATTCAGGTTCACCTAAGACCAAAAAGATAATTAACCACCCTACCTTTCTGTCAGGGTTCTTATCTGATCATCATGTCTAGATCATGTCTCCCTTGGTCAGAGACTACATACATGCAATTGCACACTGGTAAGGTGATACAACTGGTTTCTAACCAAGATAGCCACTAGGAACATATTGCCTTGACAGAATCATCACAGATGCTTATTCACCAGGTAGAGTTCATTCATCTACTACCTAGCACTATTCAGAATTCAACACTTAAATTTAGGTACCACAAAGGAGGAAAGGAAGGCTGGTGGATAGGAATAGATGAATAGCATTAAAGCAAAGAAGTCATTTCTGTTCCCCACATTGTGACAATGGAAATAATCAAACTCTTCACAATCATAAAAAAACTGGTAAGTTCGACATAAAACATAACACATGCCTTCTTAGGAACACATGGGGGAGGAGGGAGAGAGAGAGAGAGAGAGAGAGAGAGGGAGAGAATGAAAATGAGCTCCCATAAGAACCAGAATAATGCTACAAGTCACACATGTGTAAGTACTGAATAGTTTCTCTGGTGTGAAAAACTATGATTTTACATAAGATCCTAATGGTGTAACTGACAATGTGAAATAGGAAGAAAGGGGCTAAAGGTGTAGGGAAAGTGGGAAGGGTAGGGGAAAGGAAATAAGGGAAAAGAAAAAAATATGAGAAATGGAAAAATGGAAACAAAGTGTTTGTAAATGGGGAGAGGAGGAGGGGGTGAAGGGAAGGCAGGGACAAGGGGAAAAATGAGAACCAAGGCCTGTCATGTAGAGGTACAAGATCCCAATGATGAAGGTAACTGTACTGTATACCTAAAATGTACCAATAAACTCAATGAGATAAAAAAAAAAAAAAAGAAAGAAAGAAACAGAATAATGCTGATCATCCCTGACTAAATCTGAGGCTACATTGCAATGGGAGGTGAAATCAGATACCAGTTCAGTAACGAGAGAGTCTGAATTTTAGAAGCTATATCAAAATAGAATGTAAAATCTTGGTCATCAATTAGGTAGCTGTAATTAACACCCTACCTGTAGCCAGAGGCTCAGGACTTACAAGCAAGATCTACCAACCAACCCAAAGAGAAAACAATGAAATTTGTCTAAAACTGAATCCTAAGGGGGAGAGATACTCTTCCCTGAGAATTCATAATCATTTGTGAGAGTCTCTGATATGAATTTGTATACCATTCAAATTTGTACTTTTTAATCCAAAGTTGTTCTAAACCCAATATTTAGTACCCTTAAAGAAAAACCCAAATGAAATTTTAAAAAATTATATATTAAAATAAAAAGCAAAAGTCAGTATAAAAAATACTTCATGAACTAAATTCAAGAGAGAAAATAGCCCTTCATAGGTATGGAGAGAGCTATGGCAATGTTCTTGTTTTTCCAACTTTCACGTATCTGGGAATAGAATATATGGATGTCAATTGCTAAATCATCGCTGCCAAAGGAGAAAAGAATTTTCAGGGTAGAAAAGAAGTAAACAGGGCCTTAGACAACAGTTTGAACTAACAGAATGGATTAGAACCTAGAAGACAATTCATTTATACATGCTGCTCAAACTCCACCTTGCATTATGCTGAGAAAGGAGTATAGAGACAGTGAAAATCTAAGAAATGTTTCAAGGACCCATTCCTTCCGCAGGACCTTCATGAAGCTAATCCAAGGTTAATACAAAAATATCTGAGGCTTCCCTTCAACTCAAATATTTATTAGTTCAAAAATATATCAAGAATGGAAGCACAAAGAAAAAAAAAAAAGAAAAGAAATAACCTGGGCTGGGGATTGAACTCAGTGGTTCCGCTGCCTGCCTCACAAGCACAAGGACCCGAGTTTGATCCCCGGTACCAAAAAAAAAAAAAAAAAAAAAAAAAAAAAAAAAAAAGAATGAGTTGAACTAATCAAAAGTCAACATACTCAAACTGCAACCACTATAACTAAATTCAGCTCTAGAAGGACTTTGTAAGATCAACTCTCATTCTAACTTCAAGTAAAAATAAAGACCTTGCCTTTTTCTCAAATCTCTCCCTCCATTGTTCGTTCACACACAAAGTCTAGATAAATTACAAAATTATGAAGTTTACAAAGAATCGATAAAATATAATCTGTAATTTAAAACAGTGAATCACAATCGACAGAAGCACATTCATAGAAGAGCATATTATTGAAGTTAGAATTCCAGGGCTTTAAAACAACTGTTATAAATATGTCAAAGAATTTGTAAAAACAGAGAGAGAGAGAGAGAGAGAGATGATATTATGGAGCAAAACATGGGTGTTTTGAAAAAAAAAATTCTCCAAAGGAACCAAATAGAACTCTAGAATTGAAAAACACAATATGTGAATAAAAGTAAAATTTTAGTTTAGTATTTTTGGATGAGCTCAACAGCAGATTCAACATTACAAACAAGAAAGAATTAGTGAAATGGATTAAAATAGAATACTCAATAATATTTAATTCAAAATGATAGCATGAAAGAAACAATAGCAGATGAAAGAAAGCAAATAGCAAATAGCAAAACGGTAGTCTTAAGCAACCACATTAACCGGTACATTAAGGAGCTCTGCTGTGCGAGCGGCTGGCGGTGCGGCCTCAGCCTGGGTGACTGGCGGCGCCCGCATGGCTGGGGTCTGCAGAGGATTCAAGGTGACCAACGAAGAACCTCTTCCCAAAAAGCTTCGACTGAATGAAACAGACTTCGAAGTTATGGCGCGAGTTGAGTTAATTCTGAAAATTATGAAGCATGCGTTCAAGCTTTGGAGGGCAAGTACACGGATCTTAACTCAAATGATGTAACCGGTTTACGGGAATCTGAAGAAAAACTAAAGCAACAACAGCAAGAGCCTGCATGCAGGGAAAACATTCTTGTGATGCGACTAGCATCCAAGGAACAAGAGATGCAAGAGTGTACTACTCAAATCCAGTACCTCAAGCAAGTCCAGCAGCCAAGTGTTGCCCAACTGAGATCAACCATGGCAGACCCAGGGATCAACTTGTTTTTCCTAAAAATGAAAGGTGAACTGGAACAGACTAAAGACAAACTGGAACAAGCCCAAAATGAACTGAGTGCCTGGAACTTTACGCCTGCTAGGTAAACAAATCATACTCCCCAGTCAAGACTTCCCTGCCAGTCCCACTACGAGAAAGCTGTGGTGGGACAGCCAAAGTACTCGTTTCCACACCAAGACTCAGACTTTTTGAGAAAAAAAAAAAAAAAGCCACATTCTTATCCTGTCCCACTTGTAATGGTTAATGTAAAACTTACCAGATGAACCTTGTGTTTCAGCTTTTTTCTCTTCCCCTTCCCCTTGCTTCAGCAGGCCAGATGCCATCAGACTATTCTGAAGAAGAGGCCACTGTCAAAAAATTGCCCCTCTAGAACATGTAGACACTTGAGAAATGTTTCTTTTTGAAGAAAATAGAGGGAGAAACAGAAGTCTTTAGTCTGTGTCACATTGTGTCTTGAGACAGTTTGGAGGATTGAAAACCTAGAGATTTCAAATCATGAACTGAACATGTAAAATTCCAGTTAAATGTAAAAACAGAATATGCACCACTCTTAACCCTGAGTACAGTGACTTAGAGACACTGTATATCAGTTTTGCCAATAAGACTGTAGACTTCGTGATGATTGTTGAACTTCTCGGTCAAAACTCAAACGAGGTGAACTTTGCCTTTAAAGGGTTTATTTGCTAAGAACCAAACTGAATAGTTACGAAAGAAATAATAGATGTTGGTAAAGTAGTACATATATTTAACTATCTAGCCTATGGCTCTATATTACTTAATAGAGACTAAATCGATACGGTTTTAATCAATGATTTGTTCTTTGGATGGTTTCAAAAACTGCAGATAATCTTAACTAAGAACTAACAGGAATGGTATCAGATTTCAGACTTAAACTGTTTGAAGCGTTATAAACATTCATTTCACAACTAGATTGTAGAAGGATATTGGTGGTGACTGAGACACACTGAATATTTTTTTCAGTAGCAAAATTTATGAAACTCTCATCTCATTCAACAGGCACATGCTAAAAGAGCATTGTCTTTGGTGTTAATGGGAGAATGTGTTCCTTCATTGTTTTGGGGCCTTTTGCGTTAACACTTCTGATATTAAATTAAATGTGCCTTGAAAGAGTTTTTTTTTAAAGTTACATTAAAAATAAATGGAATAAATAAGATCCTAATGGTATAATTGACAATGTATAATATGAAGAAAAGGGCTAAAAAAGTAGGAGAAGTGGGAAGGGTAGGGGAAAGGAAATAAGGAAAAAGAAAAAATATGAGAAAAGGAAAAAATGGAAAGTAAGCTTTGTAAATAGGGAAGGGAGGAGGAGGTGAAAGGAGGGCAGGGACAAGGGGAAAAATGAGAACCAAGACTTGTCATGTAAAGGTGCAAGATCCCAATGATTAATGTAACTGTACTGCATACCTAAATTGTACCAATGAACTCAATGAGGAAAAATAAAACAAATAAATAAAATTAAAATAAATGGAATAAAATAACTACACATTGACAGCAAAACTTATCAGACTGGATAGAAGGTAGCAAGAAATAACCATTGGTGTATAACAGCTGTTATAGTGATGGAACTACATGAAGAATCAAAAACAAACAGACTTATGATCATTTGATTTCTGACAAAGATACCAAAACAATTCAATGATAAAAGATGAAATGTTTTAGCAAAGATGCCAGAATATATATCTATACTTGAGAAAAGCAATGAACTTTTAGCCCTTACCTTAGACTATGCAAAAATAAATATGATCAGATGCAAAGCCTGAACCTAAGTGCTAACTCTACAAACACAGTAGAAGAAATAAAGAATATCTTCATTACTTAAAGTTAAGGAAATATTTCTTAGTATACAAAACACAAAACTCTATATAAAAAGAAATGATATGCTATAGTTTATAGAATTTCATGAAGACACTATTAAAAAGAATTGAAAAGCCACAGAGAGAGAGAGATAGATAGATAGATGAGAGAGAGAGAGAAATCACTTCCTTTAGGTAATAGTAGACAATAGGGATGGTGAACTCAAATCTTTATTTTATCAATAAATTAATAAGTTCTATAAAATATTTTTAAATATTATTAGAGACATAAGACAAAAACTATTAAAAAGCAAGGTAGTGTGATGAGACATATTTGTAAAATTCTACACATTAAAATATTTTCCTATAATTAAAATAATATACTAAGTAGCAGTTTAGATATAGTTGAATGGGGAATTAGTTAACAGGAAGGAAACAGAAAGGATTTAATAATTCAACATAGAAAGATATGAAAAGATGAAAGGAAAGATTAAGAGACTATAGAAATAGCACAAAAATATTGAACATTTTCAAAGGATACATAATTATAGTTAGGTAGGAGTAATAACAGTTGAGAGCACTACTGTGCAGCCTGGTGACTACAGTTCACATGGAGATAGTAGTCTTCCTTTATCCATGGTGGAAATATCGTAAGACTCCCAGAGATATCCCAGGGATACTGCAGATCCCCATGTGACTGTTTTTCCTTAAACATACATATGTATAATAATGTTTAATTTATAGGTTAGCTAGACTAAAAAATTAACAACAGTAGCAAATAATAAAATAACAATTGCAAAATATTCTGTAATCAAAATTACTTAAAACTTCTACACTATTTCTGAAATTTTTCATTTAATGCTGTTGGCCCTGAATGGATAACTGAAGTTGAACAGTAGAACTGTACATTGTAATCTCAAATATGCTAAGAGAGGGGATATTAACTGTTCTCATCGTAGAAATGATAATTACGACAGGTAATGTATCTATTAAATAGCAAGGTCTAACCATTTCACAGTGTACATATACCTCAAATCATTATATGGTATATAATATATAATTTTACACATAAATTTAAAATATTTTTAAACTAAAAGTGTAAATAAGGTTCAAATTGTATAATTGATAATGTGAAATAGGAAGAAAAGGGCTAAAGGAGTAGGGGAAGTGGGAAAGGTAGGTGAAAGGAAAGAAGGGAAAAGAAAAAATAAAGAGAAAAGGAATAAATAGAAATAAAGTCTTTGTAAACAGGGAAGGGAGGAGGGATGAAGGGAAGGCAGGGCAATGGGGAAAAAATGAGAACCAAGACCTGTCATGTAAAGGTACAACATCCCAGTGATGAATGTAACTGTACTGTATACCTAAAATGTGCCAATAAACTTAATGAAAAATATTTTTTAAAAAAAGCAATTGTAAAACTGGAATTTTGGTAGTGATTGCAATAAAAATAAATTACTTCAGTGAAGAGGACTGTCAAATTCATTATTATGTACTGTCAAAGATGAACGCAACAATTGACAATTTTCCATCAAAAATGGGCTCTATTATATGCAATGTCATCAAATAAAGTTTTATGTGGAAGTAACCAAATGATTTTAAAACTAAAAAGACAGTTCTATGTTTTGCATATATTTCACAATATTCACTATGAAAAAAGTACTATTTTTCCACCTCAGGTAGAGAGGTGTATTCTATGTAGAAGGTTAAAATAATCTAAATAATATATCAAATTCATGCAGATACTGCATGCCAAAGCCTGGGAGTGAGTTCAGTTCCAGCTGACCACACATTCCAATCTTTTTTGTAAACAGTAAACAGCTTTTCCCCTACCAAAAAATATTCAATCAGGGGAATTGTTCCCATTGTGACTGACTGATTCTGTGCAGAGAGATTAACAAATCGGTCCCAAAGTGCCATGCTTTAGGATTATGTCAGCAAAACAAAACTTGAACTACAAGTACAGTCAAGGCTGATTTCGTAAATAGCCATATACATTAAATACAAGTCTGACTCCCCACTGCCTCACAGTAGTTAAAGACAGGAGAAGCTGGGCCGCAGATGTCGTTGATGGAAGTTTTGGCCTAGCATGCATAAGCCCCTGTTTTTGATCCTCAGCACTGAAAAACAAATGCCATTAAGGCCACAATGGTTAATCTTCTGTGCTGGTTTGACTGGGCCTCTTTAATACCCAGACATTTGATCAAACATCATTCTGAATATGTCTATAGGGGTGTTTTGGATGAGATTAATACTTGGATTGGTAGACTGAGTACATCAGATTGCCCTTCCTCATTGAAGGGTTCCCATCTAATTATTTAAAAGCACAAAAGGAACAAAGGCCGAACCTTCCCAAGCGGGGGAGCATTTCTTCCTCTTGGCTGTCTTGAGCAGGGGCATCAGTTCTTCCTGCCTTTGGATTTAAATCAAACCATCATTTTTTCCTGTGTCTTAAACCTTCCAACATTCAGACCAAAACAATACCATTAACTCTCCTGACTCTTGATCCTTTGGACTCCAGATAGGATCATGCAGCCAGTGATCCTAGACTTCCAGCATGTTGACTGCAGATCTTGGGACAGGTCAGTCTCCACAATTATACAAACAAATTTTTATTATCCATCTCTAAATACACACACACACACACACACACACACACACACACACACACCCTATTGGTTCTGTTTCTATGAATAACCCTGACTAATACATGCTCTATTGCTTTCAGGGTTAAAACTTAAAACTGATATTTAAATACAGCTAGATATATCAATAGAGAGAAAAATTAAAGGCAAAGAAGTAGATTTAATAAGTTGATATATGAGTAAAGCTTATATTCACAAAGCAACTCTCAAAAAGTAGGAAACTACTTAATGTCACCAATTCACACACACACACACACACACACACACACACACAAACACACACAATCTTGCTTTAAAATAATGCTACGGAGGTCAAGGAGATACAAGTCTGAGGCCCAACAGCATATTTTCAGTTCTGTTGAAGCTTATTAAAAAATTGTTCCCTACAGTCCTCTTTAGAAAGGAGCACATGCATTTGAGAGTGGGCTAAACTTAGGGGTTAGATCAGGAGAGACTTTCCCATCCGTATTTAACATAAAGTGATAAAGAGACAAGCTTTCCAAGAAAAGAGGACTGGTGAACATCCAATTCACTAGCCTCCCAGCAGCACTGGCTCCTGCCCAGCTCAGGATGGAAAGTGTGCAAATGGGTAGACAGGATTGAACCTCCGCCCCGCAGGAGGAGAGGGCCCAGGCTGACCACCACCAAAACAGCTAGAAGATAAACTGATAAGCGCTCAAAGTGTGAAAGATCTCATAAAATTACAATCTGGAGCATATCCTGTAGCATTTGGGATGCTTCACAGAACAAATGGATGACATTTAATCTGTGTCTATATTAGAAAGTCTTAACTTAAAAATATATATATATTTAACTTTTACCATAACTGCCTCTAAGCAGGGCATACACACAAGAAAGGTTTGGAGGTTTTGTTACTGTTGTTTTTGCTTGAAATACCGTTTTGTTTATTGTGATTTGGCGAAAACAAATGGCAACCTGACAATTAACACCTATCTGTTTCTGAATGTGGCTTTAATGAGAAATCTTGCCCAGACTGGAAAATAATACATTGATAGAATGGAGAGCCATGTAAAATAACAGCTTAAAAGAACTGGATCTGCATCCTCATTTTGCTGTGTCCTATATAAGCATTACTAATAATTCCGTTATGTGTCACTGACAGGGAAACATCATGAGAAAAGCATCATTAAGAAACTTTCATCATTGCACAAACATCATAAGGTGAAGGTACACAAACTAACACCACGATGGTGTCACTAGAAGATGCAGTCTTATGCAACCACCATTGTGACTGCTGTAGATGGCATTGACATTACGAGGTACATGGCTATACCTTATTATGAGCTTATTATGGACAGCAGTTAACTATGTAGTCAACACAAATCATTGCACTAAATTCCTATGGCAACTCTGTGAGCTATATATTTATTTTCATTTTTTAAATGAGGAAATCAAAGTTTGAAAAGGTTGAGTGCATTTTCCAAGGTCACTTAGCCTTCAGAAATTAGATTTCTTATCCATTAGATTTCTTATCCATAAAGTTGGAGAATGGACAAATACCCTCAAAAGAAACACCTTCCAGCTTTAACACCCATAATTTCCTTTAAGACAGAATTAGAAAAGAAAGATTATATCCCCAATAATATCTCCCATTATTATGTCCAGCAAAATTTGCACATTACAATCACCAATAAATATTTGTTGAAAACTGCTTAGCTCTATTTAAAAAAAAAAAAAGTCACCCTTTAAGTTTCACAGTTAAATCGAATGATCACACTTTAGGCTTTAAATATGCCTGCACTACAAAATTTAAAAAAAAAAAAAAAAAACTTTACTGTAAACCAAGTAAAGCCCAAGATGTCATAATGACTGCCTACCATCTGTACTCATTCCAGGTCACAGTGGTGTCCTCAGAGGGGGCTGCCGTGGAGAAAAGAGTAGTGCAACGTTAACATCTGTATCTACATTTTTTAGCATTTAGCTTTGTGTATTCAGCATATAGAATGAATGCTCTTCTAAATATTTTTTTTCTCAGTCAGTCCAAGGACCTTCATTAGGAAAGCTTTAGCTGCGATCTGTTTGTCCTCACTGTCACTCATTACTCTACCTAAGTCCACTAGGACCCAACTAACTCCAGAAACTGGATTTTATTTGAAAACAAGGGGCACTGAACAAGCCCTAAATGTGACACACAATCCTTAAGGAATAGAAAAGAAGCAAGAGAGCCACTGAAAACCAAAAGTAATGTCAACATTCTGAAAAGGAGTGATAAAAGTGCAAATCTGAAGTTGTCTGGAAAACCAAAAGGTAGAGTTATAAAGCCGAGAGGGAAAACAGAATGTGTTTTCAAGAGCTCAAAGCCCACATGATAGAAGGGTAAAAAGCCAAAAACTTCAAAAAGTAATGAGAAATGATAGCTACATAAAAAAATAAGCTAGAACAAATATGTGAGCAGAAAAGCTATAATTTCAGCTGGTGCTAAAGTACAGTGGGATCGTGATTTACAATGTATCAACAAAGAAGAAAACTGGAAACTGCCATGCGAAGTAAGAATTGGACCTATTATATATTTTAGGAGAAAATAAAGAAAACAAAAATTTTACTGGATTTGTACTCTTGAATATATTTGGGACATATATTTGCTTCTTCAGATGTTGTAAAAAATCTCTTGTGAGTATATGATTGTAACATTTTAATCATCTGTACAACATCCATAATCCTTCTGGTCTACCTTGTCTTTGCCCAAATAGTGATACATAAATAAGTAAGCAACTCCTATATCATTCATTTTATCAATAGGGTGAAGACTAGCATTAGTTATCTTAGCACTGGGGGAAAAGTGAAGCTTCATATTTCTGTTCTCAAGTAATTCACAGCCTAATGAAGGAGACAGAGGATCAAACAGTTACTTTTCTACACAATGTAAAATGTGCTGCAATCGTGAGAAGTTCCGTCCCAAGAGCACTGAAGGTTTACGCTGCTCAAGTTAGAGGTGATCTGCTCCTTACGCAAGTTCAAGCTTGAAGTAGGCTCCCTTTGGGCAGCTACATCTATGTGAGGCTTTGAAGGGAGTCCAATTTTAGAAGGGAGAGGGTGATTTATGTCATGTCTTGGACCTCTTTAGGAAAGCAAAGGATACTCTTCAGGAGCAAAGGCATTGAGACAATTAATAGTGAAACTACTGTGCCTCTAACAACAATCACCTTTGCATGCTTCCATTACATGCTGAGCATTGTTCTAAGCACTTTCCATGGATTATCTTGCTAGAACTCTAGGAGGTAGGGACCCTCTGTGGGGGAAAATATTAGTTCTGTCTCGTTTGTTTGTTTGTTTGTTTGTTTGTTTGTTTGAGACAGGGTCTCATTATATAGTTGAGACTGAAATCTCGTTTGTTTGTTTGTTTGTTTGTTTGTTTGTTTGTTTGTTTGAGACAGGGTCTCATTATATAGTTGAGACTGACCTGGAACTCACTATGTAACCCAGGCTGGTCTTGAACTCTCAGCGATCCTCCTGCATCAGCCTCCCAAGTGCTAGGATTACAGGCAGTGCCACCATACCAGGGTCTCTAGCTCTTTTTTTAAATGAGGCAAAAGGCAGGCACAGGAAGTTGAATTTCACCAGGTAAATAGTGCAATCAGGATCCCTCCTCCTGAAGTCAGCAGAGCCTAGGTGCTGGATCGCTATTCCATACTGCCTCCCCGACCTTTGTTGGAAACAGAGCTTTTCTGCAGGTTATAGTGGAGCATTAAGGTTTCTCACCATTTAACATTACTCCATCAAGTGTTGGGGCTCTGAGAGCCCGTCCTTGGAAACTTGGGAGTCCCTGTGACCACGCTGATAAATAAAATGTGGTAGGAGTGGCACATGGTAGTTTCCAGTACTTCAGAGATAGGCAATTTCCATTTCCTCTCCTGGAACACATGCTACTTAAATTTCTAAAACCTACGAAAGCAAATACATGTTATAAAAAACATATACTCAATATTAGCGAGCCCTAAGATGTCACCAAAGTCTGTCATATTGAAGAGGCCAGGTGGAAAAGCACAAGGCTTCTTCTATGAGACTACAGAAGGAGGGCAGAGACTGTTGAATCCAACTTTCCAGCATGCCTCTCCAAGGCAAAGGGATGGCTGCTCAGAAGCTTAGTACTGTCCAAAATTCCAATCCTCAAGTCGTATGTTTTTTTTAAAGTTATTTTAAACCACTGAAGTTTATACTAATTTATTATTCAGCAATAAATAACTGGATGAGATATATCGACTTGGAAGTAGGTACAAGGTGGGGGATAAGGAGAATATAGAACCCCAAAGAAGGTTAGGAAGAATAAGGGGAGTGGGTAAAATCTTTCTCCTAGTAGGTAGGAGGAGGATCCTTCCTGCCTGTTGTAAGGGAGGGACCTAGAGCAAGAGTAAGTAAAGGAGAGACCATCAGAGTATACACCACTTTGTCTGTTCTTTCTAATGGTTATTTTGATCTAAGATTTTATTTTCAGCATGAGAGTCCTTCTTGTTATCCTTAAGCCTTAAGTAAACTTCACGGAACCTTGCAGACAGATTAGGATGAAAGAACAACAACAGGATAGACAAGGGATAAATAAATTGTCACTCACCACATTCTGTGTAGCATCATGTAAACGCCCCGGTACCTAAGACACAATGCCTGTGTTCAAATCCCAGTTCTAAACAGGTTGCTTTATTCCTTTGGATAGATTATTTAAATCTTTCATGACTTGGTTGCCCACCTGTAAAATTAGTTTGTGCTACCTTCCTTGTGTGTTTTAGCTCAGTCATCAAGGAAAAGAGGGGGCCTCAGAAACCATCTTCCTGTTCCCACTGCACACTCTGAACCTTAATGCCAACAACTGCCTCAGATCCAACTTGGTTGGAGGAGGATCAGCGAAGGGTCTAGAATCCTAGGGAAGGACTGAAACACAAGCAGACGACACGCATTTTAGGCAGGTAGGGTGGCAGGACAAAACACCTAAGGACGAGAGACAGCGGTGTATCACTGGAAAATTACAAGAAAATCAAAATGCCATTGTGCCTGCCATAGAGCAGAGGGCATAGGTATGGAAGAATAAGAACCATAGAAGGAAACGGAAGCCAGTCCAGATAAAGTGATGCTTCTTAAGCCAAGTGAGTTTGAGTTTCATTATGACAGAAAGAGGGGGCAACTACAAAGTCTACAATTGCAAACACCTCATACTTATCACACATTAACATTGACTCTTCATAAGAAATCTGTGATGTGGTAGCAAGTGTATTGTTAATCCAGCACTAGAACGGAGAGCTAGAGGTCTAGCCTATTTATGAGCACTCGAAATTTATTGCAACTTCTCAGGCCCAAGGAATCTGAGGCAGAAAACCAAGTATCGGTCATAGGAACTCAAAAACTATCCATGCGAAGAAAACATTGCTTCATAATTTTTTTCTCTCCCCACCCTAGAATTTTATTTAAAAATATACTCCATCTTAGTGAGCCCAAAGATGTCGCCAAGAAGTCTATCGAATTGAAGAGGCCAGATGAAAAAAAGATCAAGGCGTTTGTGAGACTACAGGAGGAGCGAGGAGGCTGTTGAGCCCAGCTATGCCACATGACCCTCCAAATGCCTTTTGGTGCTTCCAGACCAGCAGCAACATAGGAGAAAAGAATATTTTTTCAGTGACTTCCTTTTCTCTGAAGCAATGAACAAAAATATTATGATTTTACTATTCATTAATGGTTAAGAATTCGGCAAATGAACAGAAATAGAACTTCAGACCATTCCGAACTCTTTCTCTATATCCACTTAGTATTTACTTGCACCAAACAAAACAAAAATGAAAAAAAATAGCCATATTTTTCTAGTATTAGAGTGGAAAATGAGTATTTTGCAATTACTATAAAATTTCCTCTGATTAATAGATTCTATGACCTTCACAGTCATGCCAGTCCTCGCAGACCCTCTATTCGCTCTCACCAAATACTCTTGCTACGACCATTATGAATGCATTTAAGTCTTTCGATACTTCCTAAAATGTTCTCATATAGGACCTTCACCCCGATACCACTGTAAATGCTTTATTTCAGGGCTTTGGCTTAAGTAGTATAAACCTCTCTTTAATTTCCATGTGTTCGATTTATTTGCCACTCAAGTAGTTTTTCCAAACTATAAGCCTCATGATAAAACTTTCCACCACAAAATTGTTCTAAGACAATTCTGATTCTTCAACATGAGCAGTAAATTCCTTCATATGGTTCCATATTATTATCTATAATTCAGCTGTAATTCCAGCCCCAGGCTCCAGGCTTTGATGAAAGCTTTGACATCTGAAATGAGAAGTCATCATCATGCAAGTATAAACAAATGCTTAGCTTGGAGTCTTTTGGGTTCTTGGCCATAAGGAAAAAGAAAGACCTTCTAGGAAGCCTTCCACATCTTCAGTCCAGCATTTGATGGCATCACACAGAGCCACAGAAAATGGATTTCGTGATCACCTAGTAGAAAGTAAATCTCCAATTCTTTATATCCTCCTTTCTGCTCTTGGAAAACAATTGCAGGGTTTAAGCTAGATGGTCACTAGCAGGCTCAGATGAATCTGAACCAAGCTAGGTCATAGCACCCCTCTGTCCAGGGTAAACAAATATGTGAATCCAAACCAGCCCAGAGTATTGCTCTTGCCTCAAGTAGGCCTTCAAATGCAGGCACATTGTCTAAGATAATTCTGATCATAGTAACTGATTTGACTTTCATAAATGTGGGAAGACATTCTATCTATTCCCCTGACTGTGCAAAATGAAATTGTAACCTGGAACAGCTAGCAGCTACTTTTCCTCTACCATAAAGTCAGACTAGGGAAAAATCCAATACATACGTGGAGCATAGTGAGGCAGAAAGCTCAGAAATCCACAGGAAAATGGAGCTGTATTCCCGGTGACATTGTGGACATTAAATTATTTGGGTTATTACATGAACCAAGAAACTTTCTGTATTGCCTGCTCTTAAGCCTACCACCTAAACATCCTCATCCTTCATGCTCTGTTTTCCATCTCCTGTGCAAGGTTCTTAAGGTAATTTACATGTTCCCCTGCCCCTCTAATCTCTCTATAACTTTTTTGTTTTCTATTTTATCTCATGTGTTTCAGTCTTTTCCATTCAATAAGGCTCTAAATCAAGCATTCAAAACTCTAAGAATTACTGGAAAAGAGTTTAAAATGAACACAAAGTATATCCATCTCTCTTAATACATTTCACATTGCTATAATATCACAGAATGGATAGTTTTAATACATAGAAATTTATTTCCCAACCCTTCTAAGGGCTGAGAAGTCTAACACCAAAGTCCCAGCAACTGAGCGATGCCTTCTTGTTGTGTCAGGATGTGGTGGAAATCGTCACATAAAGGAAACAAAGTCTTTGTAAATAAGGAAGGGTGGAGGTGGTGAAGGGAGGGCAGGGATAAGGGGAAAAAATAAGAACCAAAATAATCATGCACAGGTACAAGATCCCAATGATGAATGTAACTGTACTATACACCTAGAAAGTGCCAACAGACCATGAGAAAAAAAAAAAGAAAGACAAAGAGTGGGCTAGAGAAAGAGCAACAAAGAACAAACCCACTTCTGCTCCCACACTGAAAGCACGAATCCATTCACCAGGCCCGAGTCTCCTGACCCAAGCGCCTCTCCAAGGTCCTCCTCCCAACACTTTAGTAATGGTGGTGAAGCGCCAGCATGAGTGTTCTGGGGCACACACCTTAGAACCACGGCCACATATCAGACACAAAAGATCCAAGAGTTAACTGTCTGCTTGCCCTGCTTCCCGACCGCAGTAGGAAGAAACATTCACAAAGTGTACCAGCCTCAAGAGACTTCATTCACTACAGAACTTAAAATAGTGCTTTAATATACATTTCTAGAAGCAAATCAATATTTTTAAAAGGAATGTTCAAATTTTTCATCTATTGTGTTTAATATTTGAGACCGTTTCACTGCCAGCATTTTTAAATATATTCTTTGAGAATTCATTCAAGCTAAATAGCATCATCTTTTAATTTTTTTTTAATTCAGTGCAGGACTTCAAATTATTCAAAAAGATGTCTATGAAATTCTTCCTGTGTACTCTTGCTGTGATATTTTCCTTATGATCAATGCAGCAGGTGGGTAGCTGAGACTAGTGTCTATCTTACCTGGCTATCAATGAATGGTTTTGGTCCTAGGAATCCTGTTCATCCTCATTGCTAGGGGCTAAGATGGCATGAGAAGATACTACCACATTTTCCCAATAAATATTGTATAAAAACACAAAGTTCAATGTCAGAAAGGTAAATGCTCTAGAAGCTATTTTCCAAAAAGAGCTAATTCTCTCCCTCCCCTGGGTACAGTACAATTCTCCTAATAGTCGTCTCTGGGTGTCCATGGAGGACCAGTTCCAGCACCCACCACAAGTATTAAAACCCACAGATGTTACAGTCTCTTATATAAAAGGGTGTGATATGCATATTATCTTATAGCCTACAGACATTCTCCTGCATACTTTAAATCATCTCTGGATTACTTAGAATAACTAATACAATGTAAATGCTATGAAATAGTTGGTATACTGTATTGTTAAGGAATAATGACAAGGAAAAATGTCTGTGTGTGTTCAGACAGATGCTTCTGAAGCTTTTGATCAGCAGCTGATTCAATCCACAGGTGAAGAGAATAGACTGCACCTGCTCCCTTATAGTTTGAAAAAGTGGACTGACTAAAGAGACACAATTTTCAGAGCACTCTGGAGCTTTCCTTTACCTCTTCGCATTTTTTTTTCCAGCACTAAGCATGGAACCCTAGGCCTCACACCCTTAGGCAAGTCTTCTGCCATTGAGCTACAATCCGTAGCCTGTGTTCTGTTTGTTCATTGCATTTGTTTGTTTGTTTTCTACTCTGATGTAACTGGCTGTTCTATCAGACTGGATCCCTGTCTCCTCGCCATCTATGAAAAAAAGGAGCCATGAGCAAGAAATAAATCTTTGTTGCTTTAATCCACAGAGAGTACATGGCTTTTTGTCTCAGGAAGACTTAATCTATCCTGACTCATTCAAGTACAGTATAACCTACCCAAGTAAATGAAGGTACGCAAAAAACATTCTAATAGATTTATATAAAAGAAAAAATTTTGGATGCTGTAGTATTATTCTAAGCATAGATTATATATCATTTAAAATTCTTGGAATTAAAAAACTTCAACTACAAATAGCATGAAAATAGCTTCTCATTTCACCTCCTACTAAAACCTCAACTGACAATCTAAACTCAGAAGCCAAAGCAAAGTTAAAATAGCTTCAACCCTTTCTACATTTTATTCTCTAACCCCAGTAATTGAGGTTTGTCTGCTGACTGCTATTCCCTAGATCCTGTCACTAATGATTACAACCAGGTCCTCTCCCCCTTTGCTTGTTTCCTTCTTAGCATGAGTCAACAAACTTACTTTTAAACTCGGTAAGGGGCACTAGTCTTTCTTTTGTTCTTGGCACAGGGAGGAATATTTTTAGAAAAGCATCTCACCATTTTCAGAGGGGGGTCATTACCAGCCACAGAATGAGAGGGGCGTGTGTCCCAGAGGACACAGATGCCCAGTTCGTGAATTTGAACCCTCACCATTTGTATTGGCTCTGGTTGTAAAAGCGATTCAGGATGACACGTTCCCCTCTCTGGCTACCCTGGCCTTTCTTTCTGGGGAGGAAAAACAGGGTTTGGAGATTTAGAGTTAAAAATAAAAACACATTAATGTGGAGCATCATAAATCTTGACTTCAACAAATGGGTACACCACCACAAATTTCCCGGAGATCAACTAATCCTTGTGACACAAATGTAGTACAGTGCCCCTCTGCTGGGGATAGTGAGCGCATTAAGTCTTGTCAGCTTCTTCAGCTCAGGAAATGCAGCCTGTGCAACTGATACCAGGGCCCTGGACACCACCCGTGCCATGAAAAAGAGGATATGTGAATGTTCTCGACAGATTTGTGTATTCGACTTCTAAGACTTGTCCTTCTCCTCTCCGTCCTTATATGAGGAGCACAGCGCGCTTGAACCAAACTCTCCTTCCGCAAAGTCCCTTAACATTTTCTCAAGAGCAGTCCTACATAATTCCCAAATTGAGCCTGCCTTCTTTCACATTGTGGCAAAGTGCAATTACAGTTTAAAAGGAATATTTATGTACATTAGTTAACGACATCATTGCAACTTACTGCTCACACATCAACACTTAATTAGTGTGAGCATAAATGACATAATTGCTACAAGGCATGCATTTACTAGTAATGTGAGGTGATTTCATGCTCTGTGCACATTTTAAATATCTACTTTATAGTTTGTCAGGCTGAATTTTTAAATCAATAAAGGATATTTACATGGATCAGAAAACAGTCTTCTTCCCTATTGTAGGCAAGGATTCTGTATGGCTTTTTAATGTCATATAGGATTTTTTTAAGCCAAAAAGGTTAAAACAAATCATTGCAGACCCTGCCCATAGGGGTAAAACAATCCCCTAATGTATGCAGTATTATCCTCATTAACTACACGTGTTGTCCCTTTTCCTTTACAACATGCATTTGGATGTCTCCCTACGTAATACACATTCTTCGCGGGGACTATTGCTCTGAAATATAGTGGTCCTGTAAAGCACCCTCTAAAATCACAAATACTTTAAAGAGATTATAAAAGCGGTCTTTCTAAAAATGCACATTTGTCCAATGCAGCTCCCCGAAGAGAATTCTGCATGTTTTTCTTATGTTTCATGGTCCACTCCAAACTCTACGAGGGACACAAGGCCTTGTCACTCTGGCTCTTGTCCACTTTCCAGTCCCTTGAAGCAGTCCCTCGAGTCACGCCCGGGCTCTGGGCTCCTCTTGCTATGCTACTGTTACCCTGTGCTCAGCGCTTGCTGGGGTCTTGCCTTCCTGCTGAGATCCATTTGGCCAAACGGTCCCACTGCACGCTCCTCTCGCCTGGCACCCATGACATGGTGTGTGTGTCACACCTCTGTCTCCTCCACTGGACACCAGGCAAGACTCAAGTGATGAATTGACTTTCACTCGGCGGATCTCCATGTAACTACGGTAACAGTGCTTTACCACAGAGACAGAATGGTATAGTGAATGGAAATACAGGCTCTGCAACAGACAGACCTCACGTCAAGGTGGCTTCAGCCAAAGCACTTTCCTATCCCTTGAGTTCTGGTACACAGGAGAAAGAGGGAAAAGTGGCCTAAACATCAGCGTCATGCCTGAGCTCTGGGCACGGATTTTTTCGCCCTGGCTCTCTCTTGCATATGCGAGCCCCTTCTCCCTGAATTTCATCAAGCACACCCTCAGTTCTGCTTCTCAGCATCCCAGCCCCTGGTAGCAACCTCGCCTCCTACTTCTCTGACCACTGTGTTACCAGGGACTGTCCTCAGCAGCCATGTGATTCAAAATTATTTTTCCCTACTCACAAAGGCAATCAACACTTCACCTCAAGATAAAAGTGGCCTAGATTTAAGCTCCAGCTCGGTCACTGTGTAAATTATTGAGTGACCATTTAATGGCCAGCTTTATGCCCGGCGATGTATTAGGTGCTCAGGATACAGTAGTGAGTAAAAACTGCCCTCTACTGCAAAAATGCTCCCAGCTGGGTCAGAGGCACTCTCCGATGTGTCTGAGGTTATTTGCTTAAAGGAGACACAAAAACCTCCTACATATACGCCTGGATTGCTGATAAAAAGGAAAGATATAAGGAAATATTAAAGATAAACTGCTATGAAAATCAGGATTATGTATTCATATCCTTTCTCCATTTCCCTTCCAATTCAAAGTCCATATTAACCTGGCATTTATGTCACCCAGCTAAATGCACTTTCCTCCCAGTCTCTGAGCCACATTCCCCATAAGTTCAGATCTTCCTGCTTGACAGGCTAATGTGCTGTTGCCATCCCCCTCGATATTAGTCTAATTCTGATTTGAGGCTGTGGAAGTGACAAGTGAAGCTGTTTCAGAGGTGCCTGGGGTCATAAAACGTTTTGAAGATTATTTTGCTGTCGGAGTCACATCAGGGTAGATCTGCATGAGAATTCTGTGGCTCTGAGCCGTATATGAAATGCCTGGAGAGAGTTGGCGTGATAAACGGGGCCATCATCAGTCATGTCACTGAGTACCAGAGAGGCCCCCATTTGGAGCCCACTAAGTCAGGGCCGCTGGGGATTCACTCAGCAAGTCCATGGATGCTTGGCAACCAAGGGTACCCAGAAACATCCCCGAATAGGGAACCAGAAGTCACTTTCCATGAAAAAAGTTGTTTTAAGTGTCCAAAAGGGATGTCTTTTTTCAACAGGAAAAAATCCCAGAAGTACTGAGGAGAATTTTCCATCCTGAACTTTCTAAAAGACTGAGAAACATTGCAAAACTCAGAATTGAAATTCTGTAGCCATTTATCCCTTTCCATGGGTCTGTGCACTGATTTTTAGCTGCCCTCTTTCAATAATGATTATTTTTGAATCTATCAATAAATGATAACAGTAAGTGTCCTATAATAGGTCCAAAGATGGGAAGACAATGATAAAAAGTAATAGTTTCTTTTAAAGGTAGCTTTGACCTTGGAGTTTTCAGAGGGAGCCTAGAGGTACCTGAGAGGCTTCTTCCACATTGCTGTGGATGGCAGAGAGAAGCGAAGAAGAAGCCAGCAGTGGTAGGGCCTGGAGTGAGTACAAGAAGCACCGGACCCTTGAAGTGAACCGCTTTACTTTCACCTAGGTATAGTGAAGACGGTGGTAGATCTATCTACACCTTCAGGAGGCGGGTTCTGTGCTCAGAGTTATCCAAATGACTGGAAGGGACAAAGGTAATGCCTAAATATTTTCCTCTAAACCTCAAAACCTAGACATTACAGTATTAGAATAATATGTAACCATTTCTGTGGCCATCATATCACATCGTGCCTTATGCATAAAATATCCAATGATGCTTCTGCATGAACGAAAACAGGACAAAATTACTATGAAAGAATGAAGAGGAAAGATATAGAGAGGAGGGAATGGCAGAAGGAAAAGGAAAAAGGCAAATTAGATAAGTAATAATTAACATATAAAATTGATGAATAAAAATCAGAATATGGTAGATTTCCCAGATTAAGCCACTTAGCTGATAAAAGCAACCAAGCACACGTCGTGCTCTGTCAAGGGAACCAGAAATCTCCACAACATTTTCTGTGTCCTGTATTTTGTCTATTTCCCTCCCATTATAGGCCCTATTTTGCCATGGGAAAAAAACTATAAAAATAGTGCCTTTCAGATAAAAATCTCTCTTGCACAGAACTAATTTATCTTAATTTCCTGGTTCCTTCAGCCTTCTGTCTATAGATTCATAACTCTAGACTACAGTGGCTGATATTATTCTGCCTAATGCCATCACCTAATAGTATGCACAAAGAATGTTCACACAGCAGAGTCACCCTTGTGTAAGACTCAGAAAGATTCAAAGTGGTGTATCAGACTCATCAGCTTCAGGCAGAGAATAGTATTTTTAATGCACTGTGGCAAAGTGAGCAGCGATGGTGCTTTTGACCTTAATTATTTGTGATAACTATCTGAATAGAACCACATGGTTCTCAGAGCAGAAAAAGATATTTTCGCAAGCCTCCATCAAGTAACAATTATCGATTATACTAATCTCCTGCAATAAATATTTCAGAATAGGGCAAAATCGTGGTGTCAGTAGGAGACATGCTCAAAATGTCCTCCTAATATGAGCTATTACTGCTCCAATTACAAAAAGGGAGCATTTTTATCTCCCGCCTCGGTGTACTAATTACCGGGATGAGTAACTAATCTAAAGTTCGAAAATCCAAAACCTGAAACATATCAAGCACAGAAATGATGACACAGGTAGAAAATCCCACACCATGCAACTTTGTTTCAACAAAATTACTAAAAATATGGAAGTACTTTCAAGCTATGTTTATAAAATATATATAAATATATATATATATATTATATTATAAACATAGCTTGAAAGTACTTCCATATTT
>NW_022900943.1:25908579-25944926 GCF_012274545.1 Fukomys damarensis | reverse complement strand
TATATATTATATTGTTTATGTTTAGACTTTGGTCCTATCCCTAATATAGCTCATTATGTATTTTTAAATAGTCTAAAATTTTTTTAAATTAAAGTTCAAAACACCTGTGGTCCCAAGAAATTAATTCAGATAAAGGATATTTAATCTGTATTTGCGTTTTTTTAATTCACTTCCAAAATATATAGCTAAGAAACTTCTACTCCTTGTCTTCCTTTTAAATGCCTCAAATCATTCTTATCCTCCATTCTGCTTCATTTATATCAACTTGTATCATTTACCAACTTCAAAAGCACTCTTTCTAGAGCCTGGGGGAAAGTTACATTTGAACAAAGAGGGTCTGGACCTGGTAGATTAAAGACAGCGTTAGTTTGGATAACCACAGATGTCCTCCAAAATAAAGCCATCCCATCTCCCTACATCTCACCGCAGCTCCACTTACCACTGGGTATCCAAATATCACAACTTATAAATGATAAAGCAGTCCTCATTACTCATATACAAAAAGCTGACATCCTTCTCCCCCTGCAATAACACCTACTCTACATGAAGCTGTGGCTATCTTCTGATTCTTCGGGGGGGGGGGAACCACAAGAGAATGCAAAACACAAACCGTCACTAAAATACAAAGACTTGGGTTAATTAGGATTTACCTCTGAAAGACCAGGATAGGTGATATCCTTCAGCTCAGCTATACTATGCTTCTAAAAATAGTGGTCATGCAAAAGTTCTCACTGACCACATCTGTATTGAGAATGGAAAGCTCAGTTAGAATTTACAAGAAAATTAAGCCAAGTTACAAATGAGACCCACTGAATAACATAGATCCTACATCCAACTTGTTTCTCATAGCTTCCCATACTATGGGCTGGATTCAAACATCATCGTCATCTCTGGCCCAGGAAACTGTCCTTCCTTTTAAACAGTTTCTAGAAGTGCACATCAAACCATGGGCCATCTTCAAAACAAATAAATACATGCAAACTTAGATTGGTATCAGATTTTTCATCAGCACCTCTGAATGTCAGAAGATAAAGACGTGTTCAGAGTTCTACAAGATTCTCAGCATAATATTCCACAGCCACACAAAATATCAAACAAGCATGAAGGCACAATAAAGGTGTGCTTAGATATTCATGGATTCACAATGGTGACAGCCCAACCACTGTGCGTGAGGCAAACTTTTTATTATTTGCTCCAGACAAAAGAAAAGTTGAAATCAAAAAGGGAAGATGTAGGCTCTCAAACGAAAGAATCTATCTTATAAGTACACGATATATTCAAGGGCTAAAGACTATTGGAGCGATGACTGGGTCAAAAGAAGAACCAGCCCTGGCTAAGGCAGAAAGTCAGTGAATTCTAGAAGTGGTTTTTCTGTAAGCATAGTCTGTGCAAAGCAGGAGGCTGGGTAATTCTGAGAATATGGCTAATATTTGGTGCCACCTCCTCCCAGCCCGTCAGAGGCTGCAGTGCTTCTGTGGATGGGGGAAGTCAGGACTGATGAAGACCATCATTGCTTTTGGACTCATGCACAGATGTCAACAGCAACACAACAAGAAGTTCTTATTCTCTACCATAGCATTTTCAGGCTTGAGAGGAAATGTCAGGTGGCATCAGGGCAGATGGAAGACATCATCGAAGGAAAACAGCACATACTAAAGGAAGCTTTGTATTTAATGATGGTTTGCATTTTGAATTTTCTTGTTTTTAATTTGTTTGTTTGTTTGGGTTTCTTTCCCCTGAAGAGTCAGAGGATAGCCACAGCTTCATGTAAACGAGGTATTATTTCAGGGGGGAAAGGATGTTAGCTTTTTGTATATGAGTAATGAGAAACGTTTTATCATTTATAAGTTGTGATTTTTGGATACCCAATGGTAAGTGGAACTATTTTCAGAAAAACTAAAATCTCACAGACACAGACCTGATTAAATAGTGCATAGATGAATGCACAGCCAAGACTGAAATTGGACTGTATTGCCAGATTCCTTACCCCAGGCCGATTCATCTACCTCCATTTGGGCCTCACCCCACCACAAGATCGGGGACTTGGAACTCAGGAGAAACTGAAGAAACTTTCTCAAGTCTAATGATGAAGTTTCCTAAGGCAGAAGAAAGTTTAAGGGAACGATGAACAAACTAGATCTTGAATATAAACCAGGTAACATAACCTTTCCCCTTGACTAGGAGCAGAAATTCAAATGCCTTCTTAAGACCTCCAGAATCCTTCCTCACAATGATGCTACATGCTTAGACACTGTCCGGCTCTTGTTGCTTGAGCAGATGACATTAACCTAGAGGTCATGAACCTTAAATCCTCACTGAAGTCACCTCTAGAAATAAGGCTGACAGTGGTGGAAGGAAGGCTAAAGATGATAAAGCTGTTCGTTGGGACCCCATTTTACCACCCATGAGCTGATGTGAAGAAACAGGCTAGTTCCTGGAAGTTTTTGTGGCTACTCAAAAACATATGCCAGGCTCAGGATGATTATGAGGGTTTTTTTTTTTTTCCTTCAAATTACACATTTTCTCTGGTAGGCCCGCCTCTCTGACCCAGAATGCCAGAGGAGCCAGACAGCAGCTCTTGAGCCTCTGACAGGCTGGCCCTTTTGATCCAGCTCACTGGAAGAGCCCAGCTGCTCCAGTGCCAACACAGTGCTGTTCATGCCCCCCCCACAACCTGTGAACAAGAGAAACAGGACCTCTCCAAGGCTCTTAGATGAAAACTGAAGCCCACTGGAAAAGTGAAGAAAATCTGCAATACAGGCACAGCACACCACCATAGCTGTTAAGTCAGAGGGACCAGCTCCTCACATTGGAACCTTTTCTAACTTCAGGGAAAGACAGATGGAACCTGCACTAGAACCTTGCAGAGTTCAACCCAGCAGGAGGACAGAGATCTCAACTTGGGCCTTGCAGCCAAAACCCAGCCTGAACCTCAGGGGACAGTGCTGCCTTTCTGAGACAAATTTAGACCTGCACACTCCTGCTCACACTGTCCATTGTGTCAACAGAGGCAAACCCTGAGACGCCCTCTATTTCTATTTGTATTTTTATTTTCAAAGTAATATTTTTATATTACCTTTAATCAATTAAAAAATCTATCTTTTCTTTTCGCCAATGTTTTCCTTATTTAATCTTCTATATCTTATCTTTTGTTCCTCTCCCTCCCCCACCTTCCCACCTTGATCTCTGTAACTCTCCCTCTGTGTTCCTGTCTCCATCCTAATTCAAATTTATTTTCTTTCTTTTCCTTTTCTTCTCTTTTTCCTTCCCTCAGTTGCCATTAGTTTTAAAAGAAACTGATGACGGTCTCTAGCCTCCCTATTGCTGTTAGTATGCTCTGTTCTTGGGTGTATTTTGTTCTGTCTTTTCCTCTTCTCTTCAACAGCTCCCTAGAGTTTGTGTGATCTTCCTGTGTCCTCTGACCTCACTTCCACCCTTTCTCTATCCTACCTATCTATCCCTCCATCCCGACCTCCTTCTAAATCCCCATCCTGAAGGGTAAAGATTCTATATTAGAGAGTTTATTCACCATAAACATATTTTGGGCTGATCCTCCATTTTGATTTAATTCACACAGTTAAAGGTGATAGATTAATAGCTACCACAAATTGTCATTTTCTAAGGTGTGCTTGATGCTATGGTGTTGCTGATTGTATCACTTGGGCTAAAGTGCTGTGATTGTTCTAATCAGTTGTTCTCCCTGGTATAATGAAAATGAGATGTCCTCAGAGGCATTAGCGCCTCAAAACCTAAAGACCAGCTATATCTGGAAGATCAAAGTATTAACCCAGGAATTAAACTAAGGACAGGATCTTGGAGTGGTTCCTTCACCTGCCTCTCAAGCACAAGGATCTGAGTTTGATCCCTGGTACAAAAAAAAAAAAAATACACATACACATACATACACACACACACACACACACACACACACACACACAGAGTGAGAAATGCGGCAAATAGAGGTGAGAATCCTCTGTGAGAAGAGTTTTTTGTACATCAGTGTTCCTATGTCTTAACTTCAAAGAGAGTGGGTATCACTAGTAAAGACAAATCTCTACCCAAAAAAATCACTACTCTGTGGTAATGAAAATGCAAGGGAATAAATAAAAGAAATGTATTGACAAAAAGTCAGTAATAATCAAAAAGCAGGCATAACAGACCTGCTCAGAAAAAAAGTGGTGTAAAATTAGTCTTACTAAAATATGAAAAGTTTCTAATAAAAGTGAATACATTTCACTTTAACATTAGGAACATTCTTTCTTGAATGGTAGGAATATTATAATATTGGTGGTAAAAAGCAAATGCAATACAACACCTTTAATTGAATTTGTGATAATTTGTACATGCTCAGGTCTTCAGGAAGAGCTAAGGACCAAGCACATAAAATTATAGTTTCAGAAACAAGATAAATCTTTTAGATTTAAAAAAACTGGAAAGTAGAAGAATAAAGGAAAGAAAGAGAAAGAGCAGTTACAATAAGTATGGTGTTTATAGTTACAGAAGTAGCCACAAGAGGAAGTAAAAACAGTAATATGTAAAAATCGTTGCCTTTGGGGAGTGAAACAGAGCTTAAGGAAGACTGAACATAAAAAATATGTTTTTCATTCTAACTTCTTACTATGCAAGTAAACAGCATGAAAATCCCTTTAAAACAGCCTTATACCCATTTGACCCAGCCATCCCTCTGCTGGGTATCTTTCCAAAAAATTTAGAAGAATCATATCACAGTGATATATGTGTTCCCATGTTTATAGCAGTACAGTTCGCAATAACTAAAACTTGGAAACAGCCCAAATGCCATCAACTGGCGGCTGGATAAAAAAGATATGGTTTTTCTATAAAATGGAGTACTTCTCAGCTCTAAAGAATGAGAAACTAGGGACATTTATAACTAAATGTATGCACATTGAGGCCATACTCATAAGTGAAATAAATAGGACACACTTGAATATTGAATAGTTTCTCTAGTGCGAGAAAGTAAAAGTGTGAATAAGGTTCACATGGTATAACTGATAGTGTGACATAGAAAAAATGGCTAAAGGGGAAGTAGGAAGTGGAGGGACAAGAAAATAACGGAAAAATGTGAAAAAAGGAAAAAATGGAAACAAAGTCTTTCTAAGTAGGGAAGGGTAAAGGGGTGAAGGGAGGGCAGGGGTACAGGGCAAAAATAAAAACCAAGACCTGTCTTGTAAAGGTACAAGACCCCAATGATGAATGTAACTGTATTGCTTGCTTTGAATGTACCAATGAACTTAATGGGGGGAAGTAAAAAATAAAAGAGCATTATAAATGAAACCTTAACACAGACAAAAGAAGCACTTAAATGAAACAGGATCTAAACTATTTATTTTAAGCTTTATCCTTAGGAAAAAGTCTTCAAGGATATATACCAATCACTCATGGTTTTTACATTTAAAGGGAGGGCAGGGACAAGGGGAAAAAATGAGAGCCAAGACCTGTCATGTAAAGGTACAAGTGCCCAATAATGAATGTAACTGCACTGAATACCTAAAATGTACCAATAAACTCAATGAAAAAGGATTGATTGATACTTTTTCTTTACATTCTTAGATATTACCTGATTTTTTAAAAAACAGGAAGCAAAATATCTTAAATATACAAAACAATTTTACCTTGAGAAGGGAATTTTAAAACATATTATTAGTCCTGTCACTAGTCAATTTGTTAACACCTCCATATACCTACCTATTTCTAGACTTTTGGAATATTCTAATGTTTTAAGTGGGACTGTGAGTATATGGATTTTCTACATGAAATAAGATTATTCAGAATTTAGCATAATATTTTCAGGGCATTCACCATCCATTGATTTACAGCATCTTCAAGTCTCCATTACCTCACTTGTCACACCGACCACCCAGGGTGCCCATTTCTCCCATGTCTGGTCTTCCCAGGGTAAATATCCTGAAGGTAAGAACTATACTTTAGTAATTCTACACCCCATCCCTGGAATAGAAAAAGCATGCCATGTGTGTGTTGATGCATTTAAAGAAAAGTTTCATGTACTTCCCTCACGAGCACAGAGTTACCACACACTCTCTTTCATAAATGTTGTGTTCATGTGCAGAACAAATACAGCACTGCAACCATGGTAAGGTTCTATCTCCACACAGGTCAGAGTTCTTAATGGACTTCTGACGTTTTGTCTGTGCAGTTCTTTATTGAAAGGGCTGTCGTGTGCAATGTAGCTTGTTGAGCATTGTCCATGGGTAGCACTTTCCTCCTAGTTGCAACAACCAAAAGTGAATTACCCTCTTGGAGGCAAATTCACCCTGATTGAGAACTACTAATGTAGACAACGTGTCTAAGTCTTGAGTAGCCTTGCTGGGACTGTTTTCCTTCAAGTGCTCATGCATGTGGTATCTCTTTGCTTGCTCTGTCACCTGGGCAGCCCAAGGTGACATATCTGAACCATCTCTTAACTTCCTTAGTCCTTTATGGGTAGCTAAAGTAAAACTAGTTATGGTTGAGCTATCTGTTGAGCTATCTGCCAGTTTAGATCTAGAATGCATGCGCCAAATTCTTGTGTGTGTAGGAACATGGGGGATCTATACTTATCAGTGGGTTTACCCATTGAGGATTTCGGTAGCAGAAAGTACTGTTAGGAAGCGGTGAGTCAGTGGCGGTGTGACCTGGAAGGGTGTGTTCTCATCTCCAGCTTCTTCCTTCTCTCTCTGCTTCCTAACTGCCACAGGTCAAGTATCTTTTCCTTTCTCACGCCCTTCTGCCATGCACTCTCTGCCTTGGAGCCAAGCCATGACCCAAAATAAACTTCTCCTCCTTCAAATTGCAGGCATCAGATACTGTGTCCAATAATGGCAAATCTTACCAAGAGAAGTTGCCCAAGAATAGAAGAAAATCATATTGATAGTGGTCTCTTTTTGATTAAAGACATTTAACCTATCACGATGCCATCTATCCTGCTGCTGTGAAATACTCCCGTAAAACACAGGCTTCAGAAATTCCACATAAGAAGGCCTATTTCTCCATCTATAAGCATCCCCCAAACTCCAGGGAATACATTTCAAGTTATTCCAAGAACTGTCTCCCATGCATTTCCCCCTGCCTTATGCAGCTCAGGAAGCCGTATGACATAATCTACCACATGCATACACTTTTAGAAAAAACATCTCAACCTTTATAGATGACGTGGAAGCCCTCTCAGATTTAGGGGAAAATCCATCCTACTGCTCTCCATGATAGGGAGAAAAAACATCTCTTTTCAACTTGAATTTAATACTTCTTAGAAAATTACAAACCTCAGTGGTTCTACCTCCCAGTTGTTATGGGCTTGATTGTGTCCCCCAACACCAAATTCATATGTTGAAGTTCAAACATAACTATATAGTTGGAAAAACTGTCTTGAAAGAGGTAATTAAGTTAAACTGACATCATTAGGCTGGGTCTTAATACAACATGACTGTGCCCTTATTAGAAGAGGATATTAGAAAACAGACACATACAGAAGGAAGTTCATATGAAGACACAGGGAGATGTTTTCTACAATTCAAGAGGAAAACCTCAGAAGAACCAACTCTGATAAATCATACTGATCTCATACTGACGTCTAGACCCACAGGAAGATAAACTTGTGTTGCACAAGCCACTCCATCTGTGGCATTTAGATATGGCGATTCTAACAAACTAATGTACACCAGTCTTGTTCTTATCAACTTGGGGTTAGAGATAGATGAAAGAGAAAAGCAGGTTGTACTTTTGTTTATTAAGCCCAAAAAGATGGACTATACCATTTTCATGGTTCCAATTATTTTTTTGTTTCATTTTGTTTTTCCTCATTGGGTTTATTGGTACATATTAGGTGTACAGTACAGTTACATTCATCATTGGGATCTTGTACCTTTATATGACAGCTCTTGGTTCTCATTTTTTCCCCTTGTCCTGGCCCTCCCTTCATCCCCTCCTCCCTTCCCTATTCACCAAAACTTTATTTCCATTTTTTCATTTTCTCAGATTTTTTCTTTTCCCTTATTTCCTGTCCCATCCCCTTCACACTTTCCCTTTAGCCATTTTCTACCTATTTCACCCTCTCAATTATACCATTTGAACCTTACTTACACTTGTTTTTCACACCAGAGAAACTATTCGGTATTTACTTGTGTGTCCTGTTTATTTCACTTAAGAGTATGGTCTCAATGTGCATCCACCTAGCTATAAATATTTCTCGTTTCTCATTCTTTATGGCTGAGAAGTACTCCATTTTATAGAAAAACCACATCTTCTTTATCCAATCTCAAACTGATAGGCAATTGGGTGGTTTATTCATTTTGTTTCCTCATTGGGTTTATTGGTACATTTTAGGTGTACAGTACAGTTACATTCATCATTGGGATCTTGTACCTTTATATGACAGCTCTTGGTTCTCATTTTTTCCCCTTGTCCTGGCCCTCCCTTCATCCCCTCCTCCCTTCCCTATTCACCAAAACTTTATTTCCATTTTTTCATTTTCTCAGATTTTTTCTTTTCCCTTATTTCCTGTCCCATCCCCTTCACACTTTCCCTTTAGCCATTTTCTACCTATTTCACCCTCTCAATTATACCATTTGAACCTTACTTACACTTGTTTTTCACACCAGAGAAACTATTCGGTATTTACTTGTGTGTCCTGTTTATTTCACTTAAGAGTATGGTCTCAATGTGCATCCACCTAGCTATAAATATTTCTCGTTTCTCATTCTTTATGGCTGAGAAGTACTCCATTTTATAGAAAAACCACATCTTCTTTATCCAATCTCAAACTGATAGGCAATTGGGTGGTTTCCAAGTTTTAGCTATTACAAACTATGCTATAAACATGGGAGCACATATATCACTGTGATATGATTCTTTTAATTCTTTTGGAAAGATACCCAGTAGAGGGATGGCTGGGTCAAATGGAGCCTCTAATCCCAGCTCTTTGAGGTATCTCCATATTGATTTCCATAGTGGTTGCACCAGTCTGCACTCCAACAATGGAGAAGGTTCCATTCTCCCCACAACCCCACCAACATTTGCTATTGGCTGATTTCTTGATAGCAGCCATTCTTTGTGGAGTGAGGTGGAATCTCAGTGTTGTTTTCATCTGCATCTCTTGAATGACCAGTGCTGTGGAACATTTTTTCATATATTTATTTGATGCTTTCACTTCTTTGTCTGAGAAACGTCTGTTCATTTCAGATGCCCATTTTTTAATCAAGTCTTTATTTTCCGGAGGGCCTGATTTTTGAGAGTTCTTTATATATTCTAGATAGTAGTCCTTTGTCTGAGGAGCAGCTGGTAAAAATTTTTTTCCACATTGTAGGTTGTCTCTTAGGTTTGTTGGTGGTTTCTTTTCAACCTGCTAAAGATTAAAACTAGACCTGTATGTTTCTCCATGCACTAAACTAAAATCCAAGTGTATTAAAGATCTAAATATTTAAAAACACTAAATTTGCTGGAAGATAAATTAGGCAGAACTCTTGAAGACACTGGCATAGGAAAAGACTTTATGAACAAATCCTCAGTAGCATGGGAACTAGCACAAAGAATCAACTGGGATCTCATGGTTCCATTTAAATAAAGAGCACTTGGATCCTCTTGAACCGTGCGTGAGCTCTTATCAATTATGGAGAAATAGGAGAAAGAAATCTCATTTGTTGTCATGTTGTATTTGCATCTACTGGGATTTTAACAGCATCAAATAAGAAGGGCAGATTCTCAGCCCTGCGAAGAGAACAATAACTCCTCTGCTGTCCCTTACCACCATACATCTCATAAATGTCTCTTAAGGCAATAGCATCTTGCTGATATAAACCTAGGTGAAGGCTCTATGATGCAGAAACCTGTCTGCTCAGTGATTTCATGAATATACCATAAACACTGCCAACTTACAGAGTTATCTCTGCATTGCTGGCTAGAAATTGTTCTCAAACACTGATCAAGGTCTAAAATGGCATCTTCCTAAGCAAACATAAATTGTTACTTTGAATGATCCGAATAATCCTGGGACAGGAAATTATCTTGGCTGTCACCTAGTTCAATTCTTCATCTGATGTTTTCATTTCCTTCTACCTATGCCCATATTAGTTCATACATAAAGCAGAACACTGGAGAAATATATGTTAGGATTCCATACACGTAAGACCTGTCTAGGAAGTAAATGAAGTTTTGTGTATATTCATATCTAAAATATTATTTTTAAAGAATCTGCTCTTTAAGATTCTTGACTGAGTAGGAAAATACTGTCCACTGCTCAACTCCTTTAGCACTCTGCCCTTCTATGCCCCTCTACACAATGGGGGTTCACCAGATATGGCCAGTATTTCCAGATAGGAGAGCATACCACCAGAAATTGACAGTTCAGTCTCAGCTTAGGAGAAGCAGTTTGTTGGATATTTGACCTTGGGCAAGCCCATTAACAACTCACTTTTTATTTCTTTATCTTAAAACAAGTAGATAAAAGTAAGCAGCAATAAATGTAGCTTTCAGTTTTTAAATTCCCCAATCGTTTCAAATAGTGTTCATATTTGAAGATAATTTAACAGAAAAAAAATTTACATCTTATGATCAAACTACTGGCAGCATAGCAACACAGGTATTTCTTCATCCCACCCTATTCTGGGTATCTAATTTTGCCCGTATCTTTCTACTAAACTCCTTCCAGCTTCTTACTTGAGTCTCTACATAGACTTTTCCACTCTGCATGATACTATCCCTGTGAGACTCCCTCGAAGTTGCAGCTTTCAGTCCAGAAGAAAATGTTACGAGGTACAAGTAGTGTACAAATTGTCTATCACTGCTGCAACAAAGTATGACAAAGGTAGTGAATAAAAACAATACAAATTTTTTATCTCACACTTCCAATAATCAGAAGTTTAGGCTGATTCAGTTGCTTTTTTCAAATATAGGTTGAACAAGGCTAAATCACAGTGCTGGCCAGCAGGGCGGGGGAAATTCTGCTTCAGCTTATGCTGGTTGCTGACAGATTCCTGCTTCTTATGGTTTTAGGGTGGAGGTCCTGTGAGCTGATGTCGCCTTCTGTTCCTGAGGCCTCTCTGCAGTTTGTATACACAAGCACTGTACCTCAGAGCCAGTAAAGGCTTTCAAAATCTTTCTCATATTGACTGTCCCAACTGTTGACCCTCCTACTTCCAGTCAGAGAAAGTTCTGTGTTTTAAAGCCTCATGCAATAAGATTGGGTCCATGAGGATAACCCCTCTTCTCTTAAAGTCCGTAATTCTAACTGCAAAGTCTATGAGTCGCCGAGTGTCTGTCTGTCTGTCTGTCTGTCTCTCTGCTTGCCTTTGCCTCTGCTTCTCCCTTTTTCTCCCCTCCCTCTCTCTCTGCCTCTCTCTTTCCCTCATTTATAGTTCTCCTGAATTAAATGGAAATGAACGTCAGGATCACATTGTACTGCCTTTCATAGGTGGTAAGAGGAGAAAAAGGATTTTTGGTAAATATTTCTTTCTGTAGACTTAATCTGCCACAAAGTTTTTCTCTTCTCTAACTCAAGCAGATACTCACAATAGTTCACATGTAACTGCATTATTACATGTATGAAACTTAATGTGTATTTAACTACCTTGCTTCATTTTAACCCCACAAAATTTAAGCAGTAAACTATTGTTATCCTCATTTTGCATTTGAAGCAGATGGGGCTCAAAATTTTAAATATCTGTCTGCATTGTTGACTAATGGAGAACTAGGGTTCCAACTCCATTTGGGTGGCTAGGAGCCCGTAGCCTCAACAGACACAGAGACTCAACAACACAGAGCTGAGAAGTCAGAGGCTCACAGAGATCCTGTGACCTCAAGATGGCTGGTGAAGAAGATGGGAAAAAAATCAGAACTTCCTCAGACTACAAAGCCTACTTTCCCCGGCTGCCTCTCTGACCCACATGCACTCCATCTTCCTCTCAGAGTTGATCCTTACATCATTAGCTATAATTTCTTACTGTCTTCTCCACTTGCCTGAACGTACAAGGTCTTCGTTGTCATAGTAGTTTGGGGAAAGAGTAGGACTTTTTTCTAATTCCATGTCATGCTTTATAATGGTAAGATATAAATTTAATAGAACTAGCTTTTGGAGTTTGAACTATCATAATTATTTCCAGTGTACTGGGCAGAAAATAGAGTAGTTACCTAAACCAAAAGAAAATGGAAAAAATCACACCATCAGGAGCTGTGTATACAGGACAAGAGTTTATACCAGGGATGCATCATTTCATTTGTAAGCACTTGCTCAAGCATGTAAATATGCAGGTGGTCCTCAAACTATTATGCCTCACTATGTAACTGATAACATGTAATAAGATTTATTCATGTCCCTAGGGCTGAATGTTCATTTGAACATAACACGGAGAACAATTAATGAGCACTTTCCCAAATCATTGGTAGGGCTGAAATGTTATTGAAGAATCTTCCAAGTGTGGATGCTGACATCCTGGCCAATTCTGTAAAGATCGCTCTTCTGACACATTCAGCAAACTGGGGATTTATTGTTTTAACCTCATTTATTCACTATACTTAGTGTTTGTAGTTATTGTTCATAGTAAATCATCAGTTAATAAGTGTCTTTACATCACCTACAGGAGATCAGAGCCTACAAGAGATTGGAGTCATGATGGTCTAAACATACAAGAAGAAACCTAGGCACTACAGCCTTCCTCAGTATTTAATCAATATCTGGGCAGAACCCAAGAATTCCTATCAAAATGTTACATATTTCCCTCTAACTACTCTAATATTCCTATTTTTTCAAGCAATGGTTCATGGACATAATTTAATAATTGTTAAAATAATCAAGCTATAGGTTCTAATGACAGTTGTTTTGTTTTCTTCCCTGTTTGGGCTATCTTCTAAATAGAGATTAACAAAACTCTGACCATGTGATGATATGGATGGTTCTTTATATTAAACATTCTAAAGTTTTTTCTGTCTTTTAAATAACTTACATTCATGTTCCCTTTACCTCCGCTTTTCGAGAAACGTCTTGTCATCTTTCTTTTTAATTTGCAAAATAGAGCTATTATCCACTACAGCCAAACATGCCAGCAAATCATGCTGAGAAATTTAATGAAAAAATATGGGTTAGCCAACCTTTATGTAGAAAAAAAAAAAAAAACAGGGCTTGACAAAGTATGAATTTTAAAGTGTTACCAGTGCTCTATTATATCTAAGCAATGGCATTAAAATAAAGACAAAAACAATATACTTCAAATCAACTATGCAAGACAGAACTGAATTACCCAAAGTAGAATTATCTGAAAAATTCCACTTATCCTAATCCATCTACAAATGGATTTCATAGTGGGACCACGTTAACAGTCTTTGCAGGTCTTTTAGTTTATATTATATCTAAAACACATGACATAGTAGATATATTCTATATCGTGCCTATTCATATAGATGATTGGGGCTCGTATTTTACTGCTAACATTATTGTGTAAGTAGGAAAATATAAAAGTCTCATAATCACATCAAAACTAAAACAGAGCCTCAGACTATTGCCAGAATCTTAGATGAAATTCCACTTACTAGTCATAAAAATAAATTGAAAAACTCTACTGTGGCCAAGACAGGATGCACTGGTGGAAGAAAAGCAGCATTGATAGTCCCAAAGATGTTGGTGGTTGGAGGAGATTTCATCTGTCTCTTGCTTCTGCTGTTGCCTGGTTCATACGCTCAAGGTTCAGATTAACCTGGGAATGAATGAATAACTGCTACTCTGCTGCAAAATGAGGGATCTGGAGATGACTAATACACTGTCACTGCTTTCCAGACAGCTGCAGCAGCCCATTCTTTAGCCATTTAGCACTTGTAATTTCTTTGAAACGGCAGAAGTTAGAACAGGCCAGAAGATTAGGCCCCAAAAGAGAAGAGGAAAAGTATAACCCCGGAAACAGAACAGAGAGCCTCACAGCCCTACTTTCAAGGGCTGAATCAGCTAAGGTCCAAAAGCAGCAATGAGATCTAAGGCTTTCTAGAGACAGGGAAGGACATTGTATGCAAGGGGTTAAGGTCTGAGAATTGACTAATCTTTAGCCAGAATTCTTCAGAAAGTTCTAGATGCTCTCCAAGACCTTATCTTGGGGTAGAAAAGGAAACTCAACAAATCAGTAATACACAAACCATAAGTTCCTTGAGTATATTGACCTACTAAATTGGGAAATTTCAGTTTATCAGTCATTCATGCTAGACTACCTCCCATTCACTATTTGGGGGCTGAGGGGAGACAATGAAATGAAAGGTAGCTGTTAGGGCTCGTATCTAGATGTTCCCCCAAAGGTTCATGCACTCATAGGTGGGGCTTTTCAGAGCTGACCAGATCAGAGCTAGGGCACTAATGGTCAACCTTTGAGAACTTTCAAAGCTACAAACAGCCCACTGTGGTGTGCATGTTATAGGTTCACCACCACTGATCGAGGGCATGAGGTACTGGAATTAAGAGTCTGTGGCACTAAATTAGTCCACTGGTTGGAATTAGCACAGTTCTGTGTGGCACACCCAAAAAGCTGGTAGCCTAGATGGAATAAACAGGAAAGGCAGGCTTGTTGCTGCTACCTGATAGTCACTGTTTGCTGCTGCCTTCTGCCGGCCATGCCATGGACTGTTTCTCCTCTGTGATGCCCTTCTGCTATGCCATTCTGCACTGGAGCCAGCTAACTATTGACTGAATAGTTTTACTGACTCTACAAACTGTGAACCTTTCAGTTAACCTTTCCTCCTTTAATTTCAGGTGTTAGGTATTTTGTCTGTGCAACAAGAAGAGTAACAAGACAGACAGCAGTTTAATGAAAAAAAGAAACAAGAGAAATAGGTCAAAAAGAATAATTAAAACAAAGATTGTGATAATTGCTATGAAGCAGGCCTAAAAAGCAATGTGTTCAAAACTCAGCATTCAATAAATAATGTGACTAAGAAATGGTGTGATCTTAGCACTATGGTGAAAGAAGCACGAAAGCATAAAGGTAATTAGAAATCCTACTTAAAACAGGATGTTCTCAAGGAAGTTATGATCTATACATGCTGAAACAAAAAACACATGATACAGTTTTGAGCCATGATGGAAAGTAAAGATGAGAATTCATGTGGCCTTGTAAGGAATATTCTCTTTTAAACAACACTGCTTGAGTGACATAGGACTTTGTCTTTGTTAGCTGAATTATTTGAACTGGTTTTGAACTGTAAAATATTTATATAATCATAACATCGGTAACCCTATTTAGTGCTTTTACGTGTTCAGAAACAACCTAGAAAAAGGTACAGAAGACTTCATTGTAGATACACGTTGGAAGTCCTCATGATAATAGAAGAGAAATGGCTTAGCTGACAGAATTAAAGGTATGGTATAGCAAATAAAGGGATAAAATATTTTGATCTTAAAAAGTAAAGGATTCAAGAGATTTACTGCCTAAATCTGGCCAATTAAAAATGAAACAAATTACTTAAAGTTATAATAGCAACCAATAAAATAATGTGAAAGTCAATTCATAGAATAAAGAAATTGAAAACATAATAAAAACATAAGTATCAACAATTGGAGGAAGAGCTAGAATAGAGAGAAGGCGGTATAAGTAAAAAAGGAAAGAAAATCTCACTCGCAGCATGCAGTCAATGATTGGTATTCGAAAATGTTATTTTTAATGTCCCTCTGGCTTTCACTACATCATCCTGCCTGCGATGAGAGAAAAGGTGTGGGCCACTCGTGCTGCTCAGGCACAGCACCCATCTCAGGAGAGGGAAAGCAGCCAGAATGAGTCAGGAGGACAAAATTTTGACTGCCTCCCTATCAATTTATCTTGATCACAATGGCTTTTTCAAACTGGGATTCTTTTCCTTTCCTTATCCCCGAAACCCAGAACTATCAACCCCAACTGGACTTACTCCCAACAACAACAACAAATACTTGACCAGAAAATAAATTCTCCGTGACAAATGTAATATGGCAAAGAAATTTCTGGCATGGCTGCACCCAGAAGGAATTAAGGACTTGCGGATAAAACGGGCTCCCTTCACACTCATGTGGCACTGCCCCATAACGTTTGCAATATGCTTTCAGATAAATCATTAGAACTACTACCTGTCTTGTCAAGCTGTTGTCACATGACAATAGAGCATTGAGCTGGGGCTTTAGGGCTGTCCCCCTGTTAGCTTCCTGAGTGTGGCCACATCCCCGCCCACTTTGCAGAAGATAGCATCTCGTTTACTAGACAGAGATGAATTCCTCGCTGGCAGTGCTCATCAGATACTAAGCCAAACTCATCTCCTTCCTCCTCTCCTCTGCTCCCTCACTCTAGTTATTTATAGAGATCACAGGTGAATCAGGGGAAATTATTGCAGCACAATGACTGCTGAAATGCTAGAAGCTAAAGAAGATGGATTATCATGGCTCTGACATGATTTGTATGGATTTCCAAAATTAAGCTGTTCGCTTAGAGTGACCACCCTTCTCCCGCCCTGGGCTTCGCAGCTGCCCTGGAAATAACCTTCATCTGCACTTGGGAGCCCAGAAAGCTGAGCACGTTTCCCATTACTTTTCAAGCGAATGTGTAGGGTTCTTCTGGCCCCTCAGTAATAGCAGGGCTGCTGGTGAACAGAGTGATAAACACCCACTGAGAGGGATGTAGCGTGAAAAGATCTCATCGCCTGCCATTAGCTCTTCGATGAATAATGCAGCATTTTCCATGGCAGGTGTCAGGGGTGGGAGGGAAGCGTTTCCCTGAATGCTCTGGTGAGCACTTCAGCACAGAGTAAGAGGTGAGAGCAACAGATGCATGTGACAAAATTACACAAGCTATTGTGTTTTAAAAGAAAGGGGATTTTTACTTCACATATACCTGGCAGGTTTCCTTTCTTTCTTTCTCTGCCCCAAGGCAGGAGAAGGCTGCCTCGCCTTGAACCTCTACCGTTCTAATCTGGACTCCTTGCAAATTGATAGTTTCTCTTTAATTCCATTACTCGGCTAATAATAACACTCTCTCTGTCTGTTCTGTTTTGCTCTGGTTTGTATGTCTTGATCTAGGTTTGCAGATGTGGGTCTTTGTTGTATTTTCATTCAACTTTATGGGTTTGGGTTAAATAGAAATGTTTTTTTAAAAAGCAAATGTAATCATTTCCATCCGCAAATGCACTCATGAGCACAAGCACATGCTCACACGTGTATATCTTCCCCACCTCCGCATACACTTTAAAGTTCTAATTTTTTGGCCAAAAGAATGGGTAGCTAACAGCATGTTGCCTTTGAGAAACCACCTGAAAAATGGGTTTAATATTTGATCAGCAGAACCAAAAGCAAAATGGTATCCATTATTAGTTACTGATAACACACCAAGTTATTTGTTCTCTGCACAAAAATTTGGGATATCCGTAGCCTCAGATCCCAATGAGAGAAAAAGCTTTTGATAAAGTTTGAATCAATTGGCCTTTGCTATGCACTCAGGAATAGTTTTCTTTCCCTTCTTTTCACTGTTGTTTTGTTGTTGTTGGTGGTGGTGGTGGTGGGGGTCATCGTTGTCATATAACTTTCTGTGTGACTATACATGACAAATTCTATGAGGAGCCATCACCCTCACTCCTAAATCCCACATTTTCCAAAGCCTCTATGTTGAATTCTTTTGTTGAGCTTTACCATTTAAGGCAAGGAAAAAAATGAAAAAGACAAAAATAGTCATCTGATTAAAATTAGCCTAGAGAAGTTTTAAATGAGGTGCATACTACTATTACTAAAATAGTTACTGAATAGAATTTAGCAATGGCCACTCTCTGAGCCTAATTCTGGTCTTTGCCCATCAATGAAGCAAACCAACCTCCCAGCCCGCCCTCCACATAACAAGGGTGAGAAAAGGGCTGGGCCAGTCTGCAGCACCGTAGAAAATTAGAACAAGACTTACCCTTTTTTCATCATTTTGGATGTCACTTTTGGAACAAGTACGTTGGCAAATGAACATACACAGCTGACAGAACAGAAATAGAACTGTGCCAGAGAATCAGACATACAATCAACATAGAATCTCTCTTTACATTATTATTCCAAAGAACCAGGACCTCTAGATTTCCTTTAGCTGTTAGTCTTATTTAGTCTTAACCTCCTCTAAAATATGCCAGACTTCCAAATTAGCAATAGTTCTTTATTTCCCCAAACTCTTAATCCCTCATTAGAAAAGCTATCGTATTCATCCACTACTAAGCAAATATGATAAGTCACATAACACGCTAAGTGCATGAGCTAATCATGACCTTGCTCAGAAGGAAATATTCTAGTTGAGAAAATAAGCAATAAATAAATAAACAAATAAGCACATATTTAAGCACTGTGATAGTTATTGTAAAGGAAATAAAACAGTGACACAGTTTCTAAAACCTGGAAAAAAATCATTTGACAAACCTATTATCAAATAATCCCTTCAATTGATTTCTCTCTGCTGGCTGGGAGATGTTTGGAGGTTGCTTTTATTTTTTAAGGCCTTTTCTCTATGGAAAATAATTACCATGATGGAGTTCAATGAAAACAATAAACATTCTCCACTTCAGAAAAACAACCAAGTGAAATCACTCATGAGTCTATAATGAATGAATCTTAGTCTCCTTACTCGGGATCTCTCAAAGTAAGAAAAGTACGACAGACAGTGGTCAGAATTCTGGTAAAAGATGCCTGCTGGTCATTTTAAGCATCTCAATACCCTTCCTCTTGACTCCTGTGGTTCCACCAAATGCTCAAATTGGTTTCCAGCTTTCTAATCAATTCTGTAAGCCATATGCGGTCAAACGCTTCTGAAACTACCCCTTGGGGCCTTTGCCTCCTCATCTTGAAACCTCTGTGTAACCCTCATCCCAGACCCCAAGTTTGGGATTAAACCTAATGACTTGCTCATAGTGAAAAGAAGTTTAAAAAAGTAATGGGATATTACTGTGGAGATTAGGTTATGCAAAACTGACCTTCATCTTGTTTAGACTTTTTCTCCCCCTCACATCCTCACTCAGATAAAGTAAGCTGCTGTGTTGTAAGCTGCCCTACACAGAGGCAAGGAACTGACAGAGACTTTTTTGCCAATAGCCAGTAAAGACCTGAGACCCTCAATTTAATAGTCTTTAAGTAAATGAATCTTGCTAATCATAGTTTGAAAATAGATTCTTCCCCACTAGGTGCTGAGACACCCGCAACCCTTGCGAACACCTTGATTTCAGCCCCACAAGAGATTCTAAACCAGAGAATCCAGCTAATTTGTATCCATCTTCTTGACTCACAGACTCTCAGATAATCGATTACTCAGTGGCCCCCTGAGAAAAGTGATCTACTTCACATGTGTCCTTCCAGAATACATCCTGAAGAAATACCACCTTCATGGGGGATATTCTCAGATCACCAGAAGGTAAGGTAAAGCCCCAGTGCACAGAATATCTCAAGCTTACACACATATACTGTCAACTCACATCCAATCAATCAGAGCCAGTCATAACCAGGCCCTCGTCAAGGAGGAGGCATGCACACTTTGTGCATCACAAGGAGCTGGCAAGCGTATGAACATATATTACCGCCTCGGAGCCATAAAATGTTGGAACTTATACTGGAGTCTGCCACACTTCCAGCAGCGTTTGTTCTTAAAGTATTATGGATAGTTTTCTGTTTACCTGCAACCAGGAATTCTTATTGGTACAATATATGAAAGTAAAAGGAATCAGTAAAATTAGGAAGGTTATAAATGGTAAGTAAGTCAAACAAGTGGATGATCACTTAAACTATGGTGCTTTCTTAATCGAAATGTTCTACGTGCTCTACAATGGGAATTTTAAAGTAAAGAATTTCAAAACCTTCCACACATATACACACTCAGTAAAAGCTATCAATGTGTTAGACTTAGGACACTAGTGGCTGCTAGTGGAAAGAGTGTCACTGTAATTGGCAGGGGAGATAAAAGCCAGAGACACAAACAGAAGTGATGTCTCTATTAAATTGGCACTTTTCAATAGGAAATCAAGATTTGCTGGGTGGCGATTCTGGTGTGCCATCTAATATGAGATGAATTATTAACATAAAAAGAGAAGGCTATGCTGAAAGATGAAAGAAAACTTGAGACTGTTGCAAAGGAAACAGGGCTGGTAAAGACATAGACATCCACACCGAATGTTTCCAAACTAAGTTTATGCACAGTTATCTCAGACTTAACTACATGAACAGAATGACTAAGAGCTTAGAAAGACTAGTCTGGAAAATGATATAATTAATCCATACTTAATATAAGTATACTTACATTTCTATTTTAAAAACAATGTTCTGCCTATACTCCTGTACTGCCAACAGTTTGAAATCAAGATGTATCTGTTTTCTGATAAAGCATCTCTTTCTTGAATTGTTTCAGTATATTTAGTGGTTGAAAACATTGCCCATTGAGCATTATATTAATTAGTGGCATATATTTTTCTAATACTTTTATCTAGCTATCCTGTGGGAACTAAATATTATTTTTAATGGTTTTTACTAATGAAAATAGTTTATGTTAATTGATACTAATAATTTTAAGTTTCAACTTAAAATACACTGAAGAAATACGAAAAAGGAAAATTTGGATTTTTGTGATAAAATAGGGTAAAATAGGAGGAATGTAACTCAAAAAAGGTTATAAAGGAAAATCTAACCAAAAAGATATGTTCAATTCCTCCACCAGTGTATGTGAATGTGATCTTACTGGAGACAGAGTCTTTGCAAGTGTAATTAAGACATAAGTTAAAACTGAGGTCTTACTAGACTATAGAAGGCATGAGATCCAATCTGTGAAGGATTAAAAGAGGAAAAACTCACAGAGTGACACACAGCAAAGGTCTTGTGATAATGCAAGAGACTGAAGTGTGTAAAACAAGATTGTCAGAAATGGTTAACAACTTCTGCAGAGAGACACAGAGCAGATTCTCTCTCAGAGGCTCCAGGAGGAATCAACCCATCAACACCTTGACTTTAGACTTTTAGCCTCTGAAATAGTGAATGAGTACACATCTGTTTAAGCCACAAAGGGAGCAGTAATTTGTCACTGGCAGTGTGAGAATTCTAAATAACTACTGTGGTTTGACTTCTACATTTTGGGGCTCTTTTCCTTGATTGATATTACAAAGTGCTTAAAAAAGAACTAATTTTTGAAAATGTTTAAACTGGAAAAACAAAATCCATACAGTCAGAGAATGTTACAACATCAGTAGCTGTCTCTGAAATGATGCCATACTCCCTTGATGCCCATCAGATTAGAGCATATACAGGAGAAACGGGGTCCCAACATCCTGTTTTCCAACCTTCTTAGAGAAGCAATACACAATTCACATGCTTCGTGAATACTGCCTTGATAAACAGCACTCAGGGAGTGTGGGGAAAATAAAACAGGGAAGCCCTCAGCAACTTTGAGCAATGGTTGGGAAGCCAATAAGCCTAGGCTGCGTGAGCGTGCCTCACCAAGTTCATTAGGACATACCAGCTCACATTATTATAAGTGAAATTCATAAGCCAGAACGGATCCTTTAAGGAGTAGGTTGTTTTCACCAGGCTGTTCAATAACACAGCTTATCACAGATGTTAGCAGCTCTGTCCACTGTGCTTAGACAAAGCTGAACTCTGATGACCCACTTTTCCAATGAGAACAACCACATATTCGTATGTTATTGCTCTTGAAATGTAATGAATGTATAAGTTTGTCAAAAGCCTCATTTCAAAAATGGAAGCATTTCTCTTAGCAGAAGCAGAAGCTCACCGTGGTTCCATAAGAACTTTTCCAGTCTTAGAAACAACAGAAAATCTTTTCAAAGAAATATTTGAGGCTACTATTTTATTGTTATTATTGACTTCTTAAGTTATTTGGGGACAAATTTGTGCATTATCATGTCAGACAGACACACACACACACACACACACACACACACATGTATGGTACTCAGAAAAAAAAAGAGAAAAAATGTGGAGTATTTAAAAATGTGAAGCCCAGACCCTGAAGCAAAACTAGAACTTTCAGCTTCAAGAACATCTGAACAGTTGTTGGATTTTAAACATATATTTTATTTTTTATATAAGTAATGCTAAATATGTTAGCTGAGGTAACACAGTTATGTAGAATCATTCCTTTCTTAATGAAATAATTCATGCCCGTGATATGCTTCTTTGTCAGTAACTTCAATATTTAAAAGCAAAGTAGCAAAAGGATGAAGAGCTGCCATCTGCAATAGCAGATAAAAGAAAAATGATAGGAAAAGATTGTTTAACAGTACAAAAAGTGTGTCAAACATATATCCAGGAGTCTTGAAGCAGGAGAACAGCTGGACATGATTTTTTTCTTAAATGTTGAAAGGTAAAGATGTGGCCTAAGGCAATAGCTTGGGTATGGGGAATTAAGCTCTCCAAAATAATATCTTCTGGGTTCAGTGCAGTAGTAAGCATAGTAAGACTATCTAAATACTTCTATTTCAGTGGCATTTAAGGTAACTTCCCTCATACGAAATTTTTTTACAGTCTGGAAAGCATATCTTCTACAAAGTAGAGGATTATAGAGAGTAGTTTCCAAAGAGAATGGAAAATTTGGCCAATTCTTCCACGGCTGTCTGCCCAAATTATTCCCCTCAACACACAGGATTATAGCACTGGACCCCCAGAAGTCACGTGGTATGTAAAATGTGACATGGCCTAACTGGCTCGATTTGGTTGGACATGCCTTGGGCCTTCTGTTGCACCACAGCAATGAGCTTCTTCCCATTTGAATTGGGAATCATGTACGTGATGCTGTAGGCATGGTTTGGTTGATTTCTTGAAGGGAGAAGATATAAATTTAGAAGACATAAGTAACACTTTCCGTTTATGTATACTAGAAATCTGTAATAAAAGAGAAAACATAGCTGGGCATTGAGGGTAATTACAACTGTAATTCCAGCCTTCTGGGAGGCCGAGACAGGAGAATGAAAAATCTGAGCCTAGGTGGGGCAAATTAGCAAGACCCCGTAACAAATAAAGAATAAAAATGTTTGGGGATGTAGCTCAGTGCAAAGGCCCGGGGTTTAATCCCCAGGAGAGGGAGAGGGAGAAAGAGAAAAAATGAGAGGGGAAGAGGAAGAGGAAGAGGAAATGGGGGAAAAGGGAAAGAAACGGAAGTGTGGGACGAGAGGGGAAGAGAGGAGGAGAGCACGGTAAGGACGGGGTAGGAGAGACATGGAGAAAATACAGAGAAAAATAATTTCCAGGGAAAAGGAAAGAGGGAGGGGGGGAGGGAGGAAGGGGAGTAGGGAAGGGAAGGGAGGAGAGTTTTTCTTTACAGAAGGTCAGCAAATGAAGAGGGAGGGATTTTCATGACGTAACTGCGCATGGCACCGAGGGAAAGTGACCGGGGGAACACTGTGCTGTGTCCTAAGAGAGCAAAACCGTATCGACTGGCAAGCCTTCTTCCCAAACAATGGAGGTGTGGGTAATGCAGAAGCCTGTATTACACAGGACCCTGGAAGTGGAGACTGAGTCGTCTTAATGAAGAGGGCCCGGAGCGAGGGGGCGTGAAAGAAGAAATTATTTTATCAATTAGCAAGTGCTCAACCGCAAGGCATGAATTTCTGAGAGACAACACATGCTCCGTGAAAGAGGTTTCTAATTCAGGGAAATCTTTGAGGCATCTACCTCTGCGATATTCTCTCTGTCTGGCCATAGTAACTGTTCTTGGTCATCTGCCTGTCGGTAACCCATGCAACACGCTCCTTTTGGGGATCAGTTGTCCCTCCGGGTGACCCCTTTGGGCAGAGTCCTAGTGTGTTAATTAGATCAACTCTTTCTACACAGTAACGCCTAACGGGTGTAGACAAAACAGGCATCGCTGGCTCCAGAAAACCTAGTGGTAACTACACACTCCCATGAAGCCACTTGTCTTTGCTCAGCTATGAGTATCACTTGTTACCCAGAGTCTTCGGCCTTTACACACATTCTCGGCAAGAATTAAACATCAGTCCCTTGTGACTTCCACCCCTTTTCAGAATGACAGATTATTATTCACCTCTGGCTGTGTTTTGGGTCTCCAGTCAAAACTGAGCTAGCAAGAATTCCCTATTAATATCCTACTAGTTTGATGATTTAGACCCTAAAGATTTATTCACGGGGACTGATACCCTTCCCAGCCAAACAAAAATGGGATTACAGCTTTAAAGGAGAAAGGCTAAGAAGCAATCGTCTATCACATAGTAAAATTTACATTTTTACTTACAGTAGCAGCTGTTTACCTTCAAATGGTTGTGCACAAATAAAAACTACACAAGAGTATTATATCATTAACTGTGATCAAAATTTTTGAAATTTGACTTATTTTAAAAAACCAGGCCACTAGATGCTAAGCATCTGAGCTTTCCTTTATATTTTCTTACTACCATATTTCCAGTGCCTGGCACAAAGCCCAAGATCTATAAATAGTTATTGATTGGCTGACTACAGACCAGTTACTTCATTATGAAAGAGCTTTCTCTCACAGAATTCATTAATGTTAGTATTCTTATACAGGTGATTGCACAGTACAAACACAGAAAATACATTCCATATCTTTTAACTCCTGTTCTTGGAATGTTCCTACTATGCTATGTATTTGTCAGGACTTAAAATTTAAGAGTTTCTGCATCAACTCCATTTAAATCCACAATCCAATTAATGTATTAAAAGCTGACAGAGTTTTGCTCAAAATCACCATTTGTCATGTATTCTGTGCCCTGGTATTATCCCTACAGATATATAAGGCTAAAAAAGGCCACCTATTACTGTAGAGATGTATCTAAAAAATCTCTCAGGCTGCCTGTAATCATCTCCATTATGTATAATGACCACTTTGATAATAGTCTTTAGAAGAGGTAATGGCCCTGCTGAACGGTTATTACCTGTCTGTTCATGCTGGAAGCAAGATGCAGAAGCCAGAGGGGACAGTCAAATGGTCCTTGTGGTGTATTCTGAGGAAATAAGAAATATTTAACAGAATGCAAGAAACAGACAAGCGAGCACCTTTTGCGGCAGAACTGGCCACCTCTCTGCCACAAGCCTTCCTGAATTTCATAATTTAAAGCAAATGCTCCCAATAATGGACCTACACTCAGCCTTCAGACCAATTTTATCCAAAGCATCACCACCTGGTCTATTAAGAGAAAGGGGAAAAGACAACGGAATGTTATCATATTCCTTCCAACAGTATCATTAGGTGGGGTAAATTCTGCATAACAGTGACACCAGAGGAGGACAGCTGTTTCCAATGCGCCCTTAAAGGGAGTCTTACCTGTGTCATAGGTTACTCTGAGGATATGTCACAGGACAAAACGATCCAGGCCTCACAGCTCTAACTAGAAAACATACAGTGTACCCAAAAAGAAAAATTTCCCTTACTCAACAGCTACCTGTTCATGGAGCAAATATCAGGCTCCATTTTCTGAAAGCAGAATATAATCTGTAAAGCTTAGAGTGCTTAGAGAAGATTCCCTTTCATCCCTATTCAAGTCATCTTTATACACCCCCTATAATGGAGGAGGAAATGAGTCTGGCTCAAGGTATAACATGGGCATTTAACGGGAAACATAGTTAAAGGAGGTCCTCAAAAAGATTTGAGAATAAAGTCACAAATTATTCACAAACACTGAGGAAAAGGGAGAAGAATCAATTCCACAGGGAAAGGAGCTCACAGAATTCCAGGTAAAATGAGGTAGTATGGTTTGCTAATACCAAGGCCTCATGCACTCATAGGGGCCCTTGGGGAGTAACTGGATCATGGGTGTGTGATACTGGACAAGTTCACTCATTGCTTTAGCATAGTACTGGGTATGACTGAATGAACTTTACTACAGATGAAAGACCCACCTTGGGTGTGAACAGCACCAACTAACAGGCTTGTAGTCTGGATAAAATGAAAAGGGAAAGCAGAAGAGATGCTGCTGCCCTGCCTGCCCTACCATGGACAGCTTCTCCTCTTCCATGCCCCTCTGCCACGCTCCTCTCTCTTGGAGCCAGCTGACTATGGACCGAACCTGGGCAAGCTGAAATAAGTCTTTCCTCCTTTAACTTGGAGGTGTCAGGTATACACCAGGTGTGATTTGTTGTTGTCATAAGACAAAAACCTTTAACATGTATCTTTGTATTGTTAGTCTACAAAAGGAGAATTAAATAATACAGCAGATTATGCTTTTCCCAAAAAGTCTGCTACAGGGTATTTTATTTATTAAAAAACTACATGAGGCAATTGTGTCACTGTTCCATATTAGCAATGTCTAGGACAATAGCCATTAATCACATATCTATTTAAATAAGAACCAAGATATTTCACGTAAAGGTACAATGATAAATGTAACTGTATTGTTTGCTTTAGATGTATCAATAAACTTAACAGGAAAAAATTAAAAATAAAAAATAAATGTGGTGGCAAACACCTGTATTCATAACACTCTGGGAGGCTAAGGCAGGAAGATTGTAAATTCAAGTTCATCCTACAGAACTCAAGGACTTAGCGTGACCAACTGCAAGCATCCAATTAGCCAGAGCAGCTAGTGCCTACTCTACTGGGAAAGTGCAGATTTAGAACATTTTTTTATCATGGTGGAAAGTTTTATTGAACAGCACTACTGTAAATAATGAGTAACACTTTGAAATGAATTTTTTTAGACAGAGTCTCACTACGTAGCCCAGGCTGGCCTTGAATTCACTATGTAGCTCAGACTGACCTTGAATTCATGATGATCCTCCTACCTCAATCCCCAAGTGCTAGGATTATAGGCATCCACCACACAACCAGCAGAGATGGATTTTAAATGTAGTTTTTTACCTCTCCACTAATAATTGTTATAAAACATACTCATTCTCAAGAATTTTCCCTCTATAGAAAGCAGAATGGGAAAAACAGCAGAATATCTGATATTGATAACCTAAATTCATCTAAATTACAACACTTAGCCAGGCGTGGTGGCGCACACCTGTAATCCCAGCACTCACCAGGCTGAGGCAGGAGGATCGCTGTGAGTTCGAGACCAGCCTGGGCTACATAGTGAGTTCCAGGTCAGTCTCAACTACATAGTGAGACCCTGTGTCAAAAAAAAAAATTATAGCACTTAAGTGAATAAAACATATAAATAACTTGAGAAGTTGAAGAAACTTGAGAGGGTCTCAAATCAGAAAAAAAAAAATAAGAATGGAAGCAAAGAAGGGCTAAGACAACAAAGAAAGCTAATTGGCTGAGATGGTATTTCTGTCCCAGACTCTAAGGAACCACACAGATGTACTCAACCCAATAAGTGATCTTTAACTGAAGCATTCTTTGCAAATTCCAAGATGTTAATATTGCTTTCTGCTAGGGCCTATAATTTAGAGACTATTCCTATTGATCTTAGTTGGATCTACGGAGGGAGAATCAATTTGAATTACATAATGCTTAGCATAGTTTTTTGGTATACAGTAAATACTGAAGACATGTAAGTAGAAGGATGGGAAAAATTCAATTAAATAAATATTTTCAAGCATGCCATGTACTAAACATTGTGCACAGGACAAATACAGAGATACATGAGATTTAGCCCCTGCCCTCACAGAGCTCATATTCAACAGCAACACGCGACAATATGTAAAGAGACAAAGCATTTAGGAAGCGAAGTTGAAATCACCTCCAGACAGGAAGATATGGAAGGTTTCATGGAGAATGTGGTAGTTGAAGTGGATCTTCAATAATTAGTTTTGATGGGTTGTGATGAAGAAACAGACGTGTATGTTCTGAGAAAACCCAAAAACAATCTTTACAGACAAACTTCAACATTTCCTTGAAGCTTGGGCTAACGATGCCGGTCTTCATAGATCTAACAGAGATCATAACGCTGGTTGCCCACTGGAATTGAAATTATTTGAGTCCAAAGATGAGGCCTGAAGTTGGACACTTAATATCTACACTCCTTCATTGGCAAGTTGACATGGCATCTACTAGAAAGCAGTGGCTACAAATCCTACTGTAGAAGACAGAATTCTGACCTACAGAAATCTTCTCATTCCTCAGCTTGATACCTTCTTACATAAAAATATTCTAGAGTTTTCATGAGTCCAAATTTGCTGGAATAAAGAATTCATCAGTGTTAAGCCATAAGAAGATTCACTACCTTGGATACTGATTTTCACACTCTTTTCAAATCTAAGTGGCTAGACCAGAAATGCTAAGGAATAGGTCAACCTTTCCTAAGTAAACTGAATCAGCAACTTCTTGTGCATGTACAGTTTTGAGATAAAAGCTTTCATGGGAACCTTCCATCAGAGTCTGGATTTAGAGGAAGTCATGAGATCTAGAAACCAAATATCACATCAACCATTTTTCAGCTTCAAATGAGACCTGAAAATCAGTATCTAAGATGTAAAACTAACTCCAATGAAAGAAAAGATAAGGGATGAAGGCAGCTAACACATCGAAGTTCAAGTTTCTCCTGGATTTGGCCAAGGTCAGATGTTTATCAGCAGATGAAATGTGGAACTTATATTCAGTGGAGATCTACTCCGTCATAGAGAAGAATGAAGTTGACTCGTTTTTAGGTAAGTGTGATGCACCTCAAGAGCATAACTTTAAATAAAATAAATGTCACACAAGTTTAATTTTACATTGTTTCTCTTATATGAGAAACCTAAGATATAAGTAAGGAGCAAAAAAGAAAATACATTGGGAAGTAGAAAGATCTTTGTCCAATGGGAAGTGGGTAAAGGGATGGAGGGAGGTGGAAGTAAGGAAGGGAGAGGGGGGTTAGAAAGAAGAGTTGAAGAAAAATCAAAAACAAAGCTTCTGCAAATGGAGGGGGAAGAAGAGTTGGTGTGAGCAGGGAGGGAAAGGGGGGAAGGGAACAAAAAAGAAATTATGGTGTGTAATGCACATGTACAAACTCCCACGATAAATGCAATCATTATGTGTGACAAACATGTGCTAATAAAAAACTGAAAGAAGAAAATCCATATTTAATGAACATTTATGTGCTAAGCAGTTTGAATGCAGGTTCTCTAGACATGAATTTGAAGGAAGAATTAAGTGAAAGAAAGGTTACTAGAGATAAAGAAAGATGGAAAGACATGCGAGATGATGTGTCTTGAGGCAGGTCATGGATCATACAAGACTGTTTTGCAAATAAGTGTAGTTCAGCACTGCAGGGTTTCTGAAGACAAGGTACAAGGAGAAGCTTGGCCGGAGAAGTCTCTGGGAGGGAGGGATGAAGGACAGAACTGTATCTTCCATGTTCTTCCTATCCCCTGCTGCCCGCTGGGCAAAAAGATGCTGTAAAGAATTAAACCTCACACTTCTAGAATGTCATCCCCACATCCCTGCTGTGGAGCATCATCCAAGTGTGGAAGGGGAAAGAAGCCTGGAAAATATGCTTATCCCACCAGGCTGGTCCGTGACAGCCAAGGAGGGTCAAACTCGGCCAAGCAAGGAACTGATAAGGCCTAGTTGGCCGAACGAGAGGACCTAAGAGTCCCTGTCCCAGCAGGAGGCAAAGGCGCCTAGAAACTTAGAGGAGGCCCATAAGGTTTGTCTTATTGGCCACCATTAGGTGAACTATGTGATAATTTTTATCTTTGTCACTTTATTCTCAATGCATTTTGGTTCTAACTCAATGAATGGGTTTTTACTTCTAGTCACAGAGCTCAGAGAAACAATAATGTTCCTTAGCCCAAGGTTTGCCAATCCAATTCTGAAGTTCCACCTTCCTTTCCGCTCTTGTTTCTGTGTCACCTCAGATGATACCACTGGTGTTTTGCTTTCATGTAATCATGGTTCCCAATTTATCAATTATGTATTTTACCAATTTATATAATACATATATCAGAAGTATTAGCATTCGGGGAAGACAAACTTCTTGTCAGAGATCTCGCAGCTAATAATGAACAAAACCATACTTTAAACTTCTTTCAATTAGAGTCCAAAGTTATTTTCTGTGCATTCATTTTCAGTTGCTATACCAAAATTCCTGAAGCTTATACTTATGGAGAAAAGAGGGTCATTTTACTCACAGTTTTGAGGCTTAAGGTCAAGACTAGGCAGCCCTATTCAGTCAACTTCTGGTAAGGTCCCCTTGGCTGTGGAGTAGAGGAACAGGAAACAGGTGCATGCAGGAAGGGAGAACCAACTCGCTCTGTGAGGCCAGGAATCATCCTTTCAAGGGCAGCACCCAGGGTCCCTTTCATCTCTCAGTAGGACCCACCGCACAGCCCCCAGCACTGCTACCCCAGGAAGCAGACCTCTAGCAGGTGGACCTTTGAGATAAACAATGTCCTAACCTCATCGTTCTGCTTTGCACTTCCCATACCCTATAATGCTTCTCCATTACTGGCCATGGCTCAAAGGCCCCGGCACAGTCAGTCAGTTTCTTCCCCATCAGCGTCTCCCCTTATTTGGGAAATCCTAATGAAATAGGCTGTACTCATTTTGTGATGATAAACCTGATATACCTCTTTGTAGTCCTTTTAAGCTTTTATTTTTTCAAAGCAGTCTACTTCTCTATTTACAGTTTCTTGGGATATCTCTTTTAGCCTCAGAGAATAGTAAATAGTAAACAAACACTATATTTTAAAATGATTTTGTCAGGCCAAGTTAAAGCTTTTCATTGCTCTTTCTTGATATTTGAATGTGCAATGTTTGTCAACCTTGACTGCACTTTAGAAGCAAACAGGGAAATTTTTAAAACTTGATGTATAAAAGGCAATAAAGATTATCAAGATGCTACCAAAAAGAAAAGAAAGAAAAAAAAATATATGGGGCCGGGGATTTAGCTCAGCGGTTCAGTGGCCTGCCCTGCAAGCGCAAGGACCCGAGTTCAATCCCCGGTACCAAAAAAAAAAATGCAAGATGCAAAACATGTGTGCACTAATTCACTAAGATAATTATAATAATTATGTATCACAAACATATACTACTAATAAAAACACTCTAAAATATTACTGATGCCACAGTTTGTAATAGCTAAAACTTGGAAACAGCCCAGTTGCCCATCAACTGGAGACCAGATACAGATGTGGTTTTCTATAAAATGGAGTACTACTCAGCCATAAAGAATGAGAAACTGGAGACATTTATAGCTAAATGGATGCACATTGAGGTGATATTCTTAAGTGAAATAAAGAAATAAATAGAACTACTGAGTGGTTTCTCTGGTTTGAAAAACTAAACATGCAAATAAGGATGAAAATGTGTAAATGACAATGTGAAATAGGAAGAAAAGGTGCAAAGGTGTAGGAGAAATGGGATGGGTTGGGGAAAGGGAAGAAGGGAATGAAATTAATATGAGAAAATGAAAAAATGGAAACAAAGTCTTTGTAAGTAGGGAGGGGTGGAGGGGGTGAAGGGAGGGCAGGGGAATGGGGAAAAAATACGAACCAAGATAGATTATGTAAAGGTACAACTTTCCAGGGATGAGTGTCATTATGCTGTATACCTAAAATGCACCAATAAAGTTAATTTAAAAACACACAAATATTACTGATGCCCTAGTGAGGTCCTGTCCACCGGGAAAAAAGAAGAAAAAACAGGCATAAAGGAAGGGCAACAAGCTCACGGATTATCAAGAACCAAAAATGAATTAAGTCAGTGATAAGCTACCATAAGAGTAAGATCCCATTTTTCAGAATAGGTTTGGGAAGAGGACTTGAGCAGAACAGAAGTTTCTTAAAAGATCTGCAAAACAAATATCATCTGGTCTGCCCTTCCTCACAGAGCAGTGTGACACATGTCACCATCAGAAAGAGACATGTCTTGGCCAAATCTTATAATAACAAAGGGTTATTTACAGGGTATCCCCCTTCTTAGCACACAGGTGAGATACACCTGTCCTCTCTAAGCAATCTGAACTGCAATGCCACTTTTTACATTTAAAAAAATCCATCTTGCTTTCTGAAATTTCTCAAACACTTTAAGGGTAGTATCCTCAACCGCTCCATCTCTACCATCAGAGCCATGCATGCTGCTGTAATACTCTGCACAGCGCTCTGAGCAAGCCAGAAATTTAGATGCTCACACCACAAAATACTGCTACAGAGATAATTTTCCTAATCCGGTGGCGTGTCTGCTGCCCCCTTCCTGAATTATGCCATTGTGAGTCTCTTTCCAAGCTGCCCTTGGGTTTTAGTTTGACAATAATGGCGAAAGCTAAGAGCAATGAGGAAAAAAATTCTCCCTCAATACTTATAAATTGTAAAATCTGTCATAATCTGAGTAATATTATTTAAGCCACCTTTTCCTTCCATTGCCTCTCTGATTTCTATATTTAAACCATTTTCTAACCACACTCTCTTCAAAATTAAACAGTGAAGCACAGAAAGCATAGAGAAATTTTGGTTGACACATACTAGGTATTATCCAATAAGCCTGTATCCCAAAATTCAGTCGGAAAACATCCTCTGCTTTCCAAGCCCTGAGTCATGCGCCTTTATTTAATACTTTGCTCATCTTTTCATCCATTTTAGGTGAATTCTTACTTCATGGGGACCTGGGGTTGACAGATACATATGTATCTGTTACCTCTGAGAGTGGTAATGCTGAATACATCGGTATCTTACCTAAGGATGAGAACCAGTATAATAAAGCTCTGTGGATACAGAAACAAGCTCTGCAGCCTCAAATTTTCACCTTCATGAAGGGAATTTGTAAACTTTTCCAAACTTAATGTGCCACTGGGTCCCCTTAGGCACAAGGATCACTTCAAGACCCTCAGAAGATGCCTGACATTGCAGATAGTACTGAAGTCTTTCCGCAGTGTGCCTTTCCTATGCATACACACCTTCAATAAAGTTTATTTTATAAATTACCCACAAATTAAACAGAATAAGAGGTCAGCAATACTACTAAAATGTAACAGTCATAATAATGTACTTTAATACAAGTTATTTGAAATGCCTGCATTACTTGAGGGGTGTTTTAGGGTTTTCCAGCCACGACTGACTAAAGGTAACTGAAACTGGAAAGTAAAATTGTAAATTATGGAGGGTCTATGGTGTAATCCATTGAAAGAGAGAGTAGGAAAATATTTGATGCACATGTAAGTCACTACTAAACTAAGGTAAAATAAAAAATTAGGACAATACACAGGTTAAAGCAAGATTTGTGACTGAAATAGTGTTTAAATAACATATTGACATATTAAAATGTGAGCTTTTGGGGCTACATCTAAAAACCAAAGTTCTATTTCAAAGATTAGTGGTAACAAAGAATTCATCTTTTCTAAAACTATTTTATACCATAAATTATGAAATCAATAGAAATAACCACACACTAAACACATTAAAATGTATACACAACATAAAAGGTATGTGTTACACATAGAAAAAAGACTTAATGCAATTAACATATAAACAAATGAAATGAGTGCCCAATGTATCTATGACATTACTTTAAAATGAAAGCTAGACGGTCATAAAAGTTTATACAATCCAATAACTTTCAATCTAACATTCATAACCTAACATTAATTTGAATAGATGCCTCAATGCTTTTCCTACTAAGAAAAGGAATGTATTTGTTTGAATCTTCAGTCCAATTACTGGGAGTCTACATTAAACACCGTCTGAGTACAAACCTCATCTGGACTTCGGTCTCCAGAGCACTGAAGAAGACCCTAGAATACAGAATTAAGGCACTGTTCGCAGCTTCCCTCAGAATCAGCCGCACAGGCATGACCAGATTCTTGCCCCTTCAAAATGCTGTGAAGCTCTTCAATTACTTGATTTTCAAGAGCATCCATGGAGAGGAACAGAAGATTTGAAAAGAAATAGAGGAAACAGAACTCAAGAGTGTATGATTAATCTGTCCATACAGGGACTACCAATGTAAGAAAGATCAGTAAAAGCTGACATCCAGACTCTTATCTAGAAATCAATAGATGACTCAGTTTAGCCACACACACACACACACACACACACACACTTCTTATCACTTAAATTATTTCTTGTTTTAATTTTCAAAAATTGCAAACTAGAATTTAGTTTACTGAACAGAAACTAAATAATACTTTTAACTGCAGGCATACTTTGCTTTCCAGTGAAGGCCAATCCCTAGGTGACCTCCTCATTGTAGGAATGTCATAGAGCACACCTCCACATCCCAGGGTGGCATAGGTCAAATTCAGCTATCAGGTTCAATGTTAAACTTATGGGGAAATTTGATCTGGTTCTTAGCCAATTTGGTATGTGACAACAATCACAGAAAGAAGTAAGTTTGTGAACCAGGGTACTGCTGTAACGCGTACTGCACATGATTATATGAACAACACTTTGATAGCACAGTCGGAACAGAAAGCTTATTCACATCAGCACCAGCACAAACACTAGCGGTATGAGGCTAAGATAGCTGTAACATCATTAGGTAGAATTTATGGATCAATTACACTGTGAGATCACTATCATACACAAGGTTCACTGCTGATAGAAATATTTTGTGGCACATGATTGGATAGATATTTCTTGATTGAAGGAGAAATCAAAATTTCTAGGCCAGATGGTTAAAAGTGAAAGGAGACTGACATCAGAGTACAAGTTTAAGTCACTGCAGTTATATGACACTACTTCCTGTTATAATGTAGTTTTAGCTGTGGCTGCTGAGAATATTTTATTTAAAAAGCAACTATTGCATGGCTCAAATTTGTAGAGTTTGAAATATCTTTATAATCATCCGGTAGGATTACAGATACAATGATGAAATTTCCTGTGGAAGTCAATGAGTTCTCAATGAGATACATGCAGAAGAGAAAAAAAAAAACATAGAAAGTCTTCTAAACTCACCAAATACCAAGTAAGACAATGCTTCTTTACCTATTATCTACATGCCTTTAAGAATTTGACTCAGATGACAAAAAAAAAAATACACATTAAATAAGGAGCAGCCAAAATACTTGGAATTTATGTACTTCACTTGAAAACATTCTAATATAGTTTTAGTCAATAAGTAAAGAATCAAATGTCCACCAAACAGACATCCAAAGTGGAATGGTAGGGACCATCATCACTTAACCAAGAGAACACTTTGTGAGCAGCCGTTCATGTAATCATGAATTGAGTCACTCTTGAATCCACATCTCCAGCCTCGATCTCACAACTGAGCTCTAGGTTCTTGACTCTAATCTTCTCCTTCATGATTGTATTGAAGTTTAACGGGCATCTCCAAGCCAACAGATAAAACAGAGCTCCCATCATTTTTCACCCTCAGGTTTTCTCATATCGCCAAAACTGTCAGATTTGGCCCAAGCACAAAACCAGACCTTTATCATTGATTTCTTTTGCTTTTTCCTCCCCTCCCCTCACATCCCATCGATCCATCAGCAAGTCCTGTTGGCTTAACCTCTGGAATCCATCAACTTTTTTCCATCAGCACTTTTCTCCGCACAGCACTAAAGCAGTATAGATCACAAACTTTTTTTCATGTGGACACCCACAATAGCCTTCCTCTGAACTCCTGACTCCCCTTCTTGCCTCCCTCCAATCCATATCCCACTAGAAGCAACCAGAGTGCCTTCTTTACAACACAGAAAAGGTGAAACCCCTTTCCAAGGTCCATAAGGTCATATCACGTCTACTGCTACCTACTTTTTTTTTCTACCACACTGACCTTTATTGAACATGATAAATAATATCTGCTTAAACAATTCCTGGTTTGTAACTCAATCTAGTAGGAGGCTTCTCCCTCCAATATAAAGATCACTGCTCTGTCCTTTTGGGGGGCCCAATTCAAATCTCACCTTAGAGACTTTCTGCAGTCATTTTGTTTAATGCATTTCCACCAAGGTACTGCTAATCACATTACCCTCTGTAGTACAAAAAAGCATCTGAAATTACAGTAAAGCCTTGGTTTGTGGGCATAACTGTTCCAGAAACATGCCTCTAATCCAAAGCACTTACATGGCAACGCAAATTTCCTCAGAAGAAATAATGGAAACTCAGATAATTCATTCTACAACTCAGAAATAATCATATAAAAATGATAAAACTGCTACATAATATAATATAATAAAGAAAAATAAACAAATTAACCTGCACTTACCTTTGAATATCTTTATGGCTTGTGTGAGGGAGACAAGAAAGAGGAGGGTTATTGTCAGGACAACTGCCTCTATCACTAGCAGAATCATTGCTATCTACTGGTTCAATGGCATCTTTTTTATTTTCCATGCAACTTTAAAAATGGACCTATCCAATGGCACTTGCTTCTGCCTCCTTTTGAGGATTTCATGGAAATATGACACTGCATTGTCATTAAATAGGTTCATCGCTTGCACCGCTACAAATTTACTCCGGTGGTGTTTTCTACACAATTCCATACTGTTTCCAACATTTTATATATCTCCATAATCTCATTTGAAGTGAGGAATTCCTCCTCCTCCTCCTCCCT
>NW_022900943.1:25847462-25908555 GCF_012274545.1 Fukomys damarensis | reverse complement strand
CCCCTCCCCCTCCAGAGAGATCTCCTCCATCACCTCTTCTGTTGAGACACATCACCCACAATCTCGCACTGAGAGATGTATGTGGTGGGGGAGAAGTGGTGAGGGAGAAGGGGAGTGAAAGGAAGAGAGGCAGCAGGAGAGGGAAAGAGAGACAAAGAGGGAGAGAGAGGAGGAGGGAGAGGAAGGCAGGGAGAGGGAAAGAGAGCAGGGGGAGGGAGAGGGAAAGAGAAAAAAGAGGAAGAAAGAAAAGAAGGGGAAAGAGTGAGGCAGAGGTAGAGAGGGGGAAGAAAGAGAGAGGGAGAAATGGAGAAAGAGAAAGGCAGAGGGAGAAGAAGGAGCGGGGGAAGGAGAGAGAGGAAGAGGAATCACTGGCTCAGCTGTGATCATGTGACATTTGGCATCACGTGCTACTCACATTGCAAGACATCACTAATTTAGCACATAAAAATCTATTAGAAACGTTTGCTTGTCTTGCAGAACACTCACAGGACAAGTTACTTACAATCTAAGATTTTACTTCCTCCCTTTTCTTTACCTTTTTATTGTCTTGAGCCCCCAGAGAATTTCCCTGTTGTTTATGGCTTCACCTCCACGATTAAGAACATGGCTGTCACATGCCAGATAGTTTAAAACATTTGCTGAATGAGTGTATGATTCAGTGTATGAAAATGCATCGGACATACCCGAAAAAAAGGTCCAGTCTGTGCTCTACATAAAAATGGCCTAAATGAAGAGGTATTTTCATTGGCCTTTAACCCAGCTCAATTTAAAAGTACCATGACTACAGAGATCATATATTTCAGATTCTTTGTGAGAAACTCAAACACAAAATACAGTTTCCGTGTCAAGTTTTGTCAGAAACTCCTCCCCTCCTTCCAGGCAGGAGTCTTGTCCTCTCCTACATCCTTTCACCACACTACTGCCAATGCGATCTTTCAGAAACATAAATCTGAGCATGTTACTTCCATACCTAGAATATTTTAATTCCCACCTATACCCCTGGTGACTTCAAACAGCATTTAAAATTCCCTGGTATAAAAGACTTCTGTGATCAAGACGACTTTCCCCCCTGATTCATCTGCTACTATTCCACCTCTAAGACAACTTTTAGTGTCTGTACTATAGACACTCAGAAGTGCTTGCTCTTACCAAAGACCCTCCCATTGCCTGGCTCCAAGCATGAGCCTGCAGTTTCACCACCAGGAAAAATGTCCTTTCATATCTTCCTGGTGAATTTCCATGTATAACTCAGGACAGATTAAGACACAGACCCTCATCTAATCTTTCTCTTACTTTTTCCACTTCTCTCAACTCAACTAGACTTAACTACTCACTTCTTTTTCACTTCTCCTCTGTACTATGGAAGAACTCTCCAATGACTCTTCAAATACGTGCAGAAAACTGTAACATGCTCTTACATTCGACTTTTCTAGTTGCTTCTGTTCTTACTTTTATGATTGCATTTACCCCAAACCGATGTTACTAATAGTTTGTGACTTTCACTTTCACTTTCTTGTTAATTTCTTTAAAGTCAGATTCAGACTAATCACTACACTGCATGCATGGTAGGAACAATAACTATTTCATATAAGCTCCATGTGGGTATGGGCAATGTCTACTACCTGATCACATAACCAAACCTGTCCAGTTTTGTAGATTATCAGTCACTAGTCATTCTTTCAGAATGGGAGTGAACGGATGACTGAATCTGATGAATGAGGTAAATGATGGGTGGAAAAAATGGACAGTGAATGATTATTTCCTCTCCTTAAGATAGTACAATGTGCTCCAGTCAATGCACCCTCAGGTTATGCTTTACTTGAAGTGTGCAAATAACACAAAACGTTGTGAATTTGTATTAATTTTATAGTCACCTGAAGTTGGTAAGTCTTTTTTACATAGGAATTTTAAGCTACACTCTCATAATTTGGCAATTGCAATATTGCCTCAAATATCACAGCTTAACATTTTTTCCTATTAACTTTGGTCTTCTTAGATTCACCTATCACTCCAGAGGTAAATTGCGTTAGCTTGCTCACCAGTGCTTTGTTCTAGTCACGTAATTGGTGAGCATCTATGTAACATGATATCGTGACACACCTGGCAAGGGACAAGCTGTACCTAACGTAGGCACCAGTGTCCTCTGACAATTGTTGAGTTCCTTGAAGGAAAACTGTCAAAGGGCTGTAGTGCACTAAACCCACCTATTTATATAACAGTGTCTACCACAATCTGTGGCTCTGTAGGAACCTGTACCCTCAGTTATTTTTACCATGATACCAAAACCCTTTGTTAAATCAAAAAATCTAAAAATCATCTAAAGATCTATAATATTTGTAAAGTTTTATTTTTTAAAATGAGACTTTATAAGTTCCATCATTTATGCACAAACTGTCCTCAGAGGCTTGGATGATTTTCAATGACTACATCATTGCTTAAATACTTTTATCATTTGGAAGTATTTTTTTCAGAACAAATGACATAAGCGTTCTATCACCCATGGTCTTGCTGGCCATTGACAACTTTTCCAACTCTATGTTTCCTAGAGTTCTTGCTTTACTAATCAGTGCAAAGGAGTACACTGAATTGGCTTAACCCAGTACTAGGAAGTGGATTGTTAGCCTCTCTTTTCAACGCCACTTTCAGTAACATCAGATTGGCTGTTTGCAAAAGGTCTTAGGGAAGACTTACTTCACAAAAATTGGCAGAGCTTATAAACATTTACCAGCTCACCACTGTGTAGTGTTCCTGACCACTAAATTCCTTCAGAAAATTTCTTGCAATTATTCTTCCCCAATACTTTCTATTTCTTCCTTCCTCTTTGTGCTTTAAAATGAAAATGAGGGTAGAAAATGTCTTTGCTTTTGGTACAAAGACCAAAAGCACTCATCTTACTAGTTAAAATATACCTTTGGTCATCACAGCAGACACCTGATAGAATAAGAGAAGATGAAACAAGATAGAACACATTTCTTGCCATTCAACAACAACAACAACAAAAAAAAAAAAATCCTAGCTGATAGGGAAATTTGTTCCACAAAGTCAAGTGCAACTCAGGCTCCTTCTGTCTTGTTCCACCCTCTCTCAAGCACTGATAGAATGAAGTCCAAATGCTCACCTTTTTCCCTTCCTGATGGCTGCAACATCAACTGCTTGGACATGATAATGCGAACTAGGAAGAAAAGGGCTAAAGGGTGTAGGGGAAGTAGGAAGGGGAGGGGAAAGGAAAGAAGGGACAATAAGAAATATGAGAAAAGGAAAAAATGGAAACAAAGTCTTTGTAAATAGGGGAGGGTGGAAGGGTGGGCAGGGATATGGGGGAAAAAATGAGAACCAAGACCTATCATGTAAAGGTACAAGATCCCAAGGATGACTGCAACTGTACTGTACACCTAAAATGTACCAATAAACTCAATGAAAAAGAAAAAAGTATTTGGACAACCAGTTTCTTGTACTTGTGCACCAAATATAACTTCAAAGTTTTCCTTTGTTGTAAGTCTTTCTCTTCTTCTGCCAGGCTGAACTAATTCTGGGTTCTTCTCTCTTGATATTACTTCCATATATTTCTGCTATTCTTCCTGACCAGTATCGGCTGGAAAACATTGTATCATCTATGTACAATACCCCTGCCTTTTGCAATTTATGTCTTGTAGGTATACAGTAGTTTATACAAATCTAAAAGCCTACTTAACCTATATGAATCAAATAACTTAAGACCACTAATATTATGCTGTTACAAAAAAAGGATAAGAGGACAAATTATTGATCTAATGGACTAATCCTTGTCCTCCTATTTTTCTACTTCTGGTTTCAAAACAAAAAATAAATTCTCATAGAATGAGCATCTTCTCCCTTCAAAGAGTTGCTACTTTCATTTAGGATCAAGTCCAGTAACATTTTTTTGGATACCAATGCATTTCTCAAGCACAATGAATACAGAATCTGAACGTAGCCTTCCTCATGTCTGGGTTTTGTGCCTCTTTCAGTGGTCTTCTTGCATCCATAACCCTGTTGCATGAGAGCAATCTAGGTCCTACCAGAACATTGCCACCAAAAGTGTTGTATCAGAAGGGAAAGGAAACCCTTTGGTTGGCTTTTTTATTGCTCAGATGGACTCATTAACTCAATTAAGCTCAATAATTGGCCTGTGCATCTGATTTAGCATTTTCAGGGGGGGACAGACTTAATCAAATACTAGAAATTAAAAGTTTTATGACCATATGGTATTGGTCAGTACCAATTTAGAAGTAACTTAGAAGTCCATTTACATATTTACATTCAAATGTATTTCTCTTCTGCAAAATATTTGTTTGTTGTAAAATTCTCTACATTTTGCAACAAAACATGCACTTGCATTGTTATAAAATTTTCCACTACAGTAAAAATTCACTTTTAAGAGCTTCATCTTGCTAGTGATGTATCACTAATATTTAAAATCTAACTTTTCTAAACCTACAGTCCTCTGCCCTCTGTTTCTAGAAACAAGTCTGTTTCCGCTGCTTCCATTACACAGGCAAGAGTTTAATATATGTTATACTTACCACACTGTTCTTCCTAATTGGTCAGTCTTAGCTCCAGGGTAATGACCCCATTATCTGTTCCTTAAAGTGATCATTTTACTAAGCAAGGTAAGTCAAATATGATCAGATTCTGTGTTTTTGCTGAGTGAGACTTCCACGTACCATCCTAATCATTGTCGCCTCCCAACACTATTGAACCTAGTCTCTGTGAGAGTTCTGTAATTGAATATTGAATGTTCTGCCAGAGAAATATAGTCAAACGTAGAGAAATGCCCAAAAGAAATACCACTTGCCTTTCTTTCTTGTTTAATATTCACTCAGATACTTTATTATGAAGTCCAGTCCTTGAACTTCTGTGTTAACTACCTCAAGGTGAAGCTGCCTTCTGATACACACCTTTCCATTACAATGCCATGGCATCTGTAACACATCCCACCAATTTCTGGATACCTACAAACCTGCCTTTACTTCTTGATGTTGAAACAACAAAATCATCTTCATACTGACAACTGAATTATAATGTAATATCTTAAAACAGCTTTCCAGTTGTTGCCTCCTACAGGTACCAATGCCCTTTGACAGCATTTTTATTTCTGTACTTGAGACCAACCCACTGTGCACCTGAATTACAGCAACAACATGTTGTCCTCTCCTTTCCTTTTCCATTTAAAACCCTTGTGTTTATTTAGTCAGCAGATATTTTCCAGGGTCAAGAAGTAAATAAATGCTTATGGTCAATAAAGAGAAGGCCTATTCATGGAGTGAGCCTTGGAGAAACAGAACCCCTCCGGAGCCAGGGAGCAGTAGAAACTTTGACAGCACAGGCGATCACGGAAGAAAAAGGCTTTGAAGAAATTCAGCAAATGTGTGTTCGTTTTTGACTTTACCTTTAGGAAAGAACATTGGCCACATCATGCAAGGAAGACCTGCCTTAGAGTGCTACTGAATATCATGTTCAATCGTTGCACCCATACCACATGAATTTCCAGTGAATCAATTTTTCCAAATATTGCAAATATCACTTTTTTTCCTCGGGCCTTTGTCAATTTCTGTCAATCTCCACATTATACTTAAACACAGAAGAATCACCTCTGACCATGACTATGTAGTCTGGCAGACATCACAATTAAAGCACAGAACCTGGACTAGGAGTATAGCTCAGTGGTAGAGCACTTGTCTAGCACGCAGAGTCCTGGGCTCAATCCCTACCAAGACACACACACACACACACACACACACACACACACACACACACAGAAAGAATACAGAAACCAACAGAGCTTGCCCTATGCTAGAAATAGAATACATGAACTCCATATTATGTATAATCCTATTTATATCTCTTTGTTTAAAACAGAAACCTTCCAAAATAAAACAAAATTATTAAATACCCATTAGTTTGTTTTTGCAATTAAATGGGATAACACATATCAAGGGTTTCCTCAATGTGGACTATAACACATGTCGTCGATAAATATTTGTGATATATATAAATATTTGAAAAGGACACCACATAACACATATAATATTTGATAAGCGACATAATAACGAGAAAACAACTATATGGACAAGTTATGGATTAAGCATCACCATCATGAAAGCAAGAAACAGACCATTTTTCACATTTTTCATATTGCATGATTCTCAGCATACAACAGCTTCAGAACTGGGCAATACTCTTATTCATTGGGGAGCCCACGATGAATTTAGTTTATAAAATGAAATCAGAAAAAATTTAAGAGATGTTCTTCCTGGGATATATTTCATTTTCTAAAATGGAGGAAATTATTTTACCTCTTATCCCTAGCAGCCTGGCAATGAGTATGTTATTTAGATATCTGTCAAAAATAGTTCAGCTAGCAGAAGTGGTGCTATGGAATGTGTCCTTAGGGAACTTTCATACCAATGATATTAGTATAATATTATGAAACAGGAAACAAAACGGACAACACAAAAATAAGGGGTGAAGCAAAATAACTCATTATCAGCTGTAGAATGAGACCTAGAAATTTCAGGCTGCATGATTCTTTGAAAGATGACTCATAATGCATGATCCAAACAAACGATCCATGAGCTAGGAAAAGAAAAACTAGGAATGAAAAAACAGGAAGAAAATAAGAGTCTGCTTTTGAGACATTCATTTCTTTTATTATCACTTCAGAATACTGGCAATAGATACATGAGCAGAGATTCTTCCATTTCAACCATGTCCCAGTTTTAAAGAGGGCCCAAAGGTCCTTGTTCTACTAATGCCATTTCCAGACTGTTGGCTCCCACCATGGCAAAACAGAGGCAACACTATTCGAGGCAGGGCAGGGATCCCAAAAGCATATCAGGAGAAGTACCATGATATTTCAGGAGGCCAAAGCACTCCCATCTCTAACAGTCCTTTAATTTGTCCTCCATCTATCTAATGGCGTACGTTTGGCCTCCTCTCCTTTGAACCACCCCTCCCAGGGTCAGAGCCGAGGTATCTGAAGAAAGATTTGGCATAGTGTCCCTCATATTTTCAGGTCGTCTTCCACTTCCATTCCCTTTTCAGACTTCAAAATGAGTACAAATTGACAAAATGAAATCATTTCTGCTTGGCGTAGAACTTGGCAACCAGATAACACCGCAAAGCTAGGTCTACATTTACTTTCCTCCTGCATTCATTGGTATGCAAAGTTCCAAGATGGAAATTTGTTTCTCCTGCAGTTTTATGACACTTCTACTGCCTGATTATGCCACTTTATGGCAATTTGCATCGTTATGGGCCTGCGGCAAATGAAACAAATTGCCGTAAAATGTTGGGAAAATCCTAAATCATGGCTCTGTCTGGCCAGCTGAATGATGACACTAGGCTTGAATTCAGATGGCTTGGTTCATTTTGCTACAAACACTCATGCTGGCCTTAATGGGGGCCACTGGCTCACACATCAGGACGCCTGGTGACTACTAAATGAGGCAAACTAATAGAAATTTTTTTCTGGTGCACTAAGCAAGTATTCAGTAAAGAAAAACACTTTCATTCCAAGGTTGTTTACTACCAACTAAACAGAATCCCTTTAGCTTTTCCCATGCAGCCCACATTAGAACTAAATTAACAGTTCTCATATGTATCCATTCTACTAGTAACAGATAAAAGTGCTTACACCATCAGGAATGTAAGTCACTTCGGTCTAAATCATGTTGCAGAAGGTTGTCTTTCTCATTTAACTATCTAGTTATCCAACTTGTAATGCCAGGCACAGACAAGTCTTAAAGAAAAAAAAACACACATTGAAAAGTTTTTAATTATTGGTGTGTTTTAATTAAGTGCTGATGTGCTAGCTTTAAAATAAAGGAATAGGAGCATGAAGATTAGACATGCAAAAATGAGAGCAATTCAGGAAGGACAACAACCTGGATAAGTGTCTGCTATGATCCTTGTTGATCACTTTTTTGGTTCTGCTCTTATCAACCTCTCCCATGAGTCAATTTATGAGAATCTTCATAGTAAAAAACTCTCTTGGCTCATATTACATAAGATTCATTAGGATAATTGAAGCTGAAATAAAAGGAATGCAATTTTATTTTTCATAGCCTTCTGCAGTTCACATCCTACCAATTTTCAAGTCATCCTTCATCCTCTGACCCAAGACATTTACAGTGGATGTTTAATTCTTCCTACACACGTAGGCAGCTCTGAGAAAACCCCTCACTCCCTGAGCTGCATTCTAGAGACTTCAAGTGTCATATGAAATAGCACAGAATGCCTAAACATGAAGAGATCTGGTGAAGGAGACGCAGAGTCCTGGATAGGACATTCAAACCAGGTTGGAAAGATAGATCAAGAACTTATTTTCCAGACAATTGTAAATATTCTAGAAAGCAAGGAGCTTTTATCAAGATACTTACATTACTTAAAAGGCACATTTTTATCTAATATTTGACTAAAGGAAAGAATAATTTATCGTTTATTGAGCATTTAGTGTGTGCTAAGCAATATACAAAAGGCTTAACTGTATATTTGAGTTACTGAGTCCAAACCCTCTTTTAGCCACCTACAGACGAGTATCCTAATTCTTACAGAGGCTGAACTACCTGCTCAGGGATGGATGGATAATAAGAGACATAGCTGGAGTCGGAACCAAGATCCAGTCCCACCATTAATTATATGCTCTCTACCACTATGCCACACAGCTCATTTTTAAATCAACTTTTCTGCTAAATTACCATTATTATTAGCCCAAAAATAAACTCTATAAGGATAAAAGAGCCTTCCATAATTTTAATAAGTATCACACATCTGGTGTCTCCTGGATGATTTTCATGACTCATTAGTGTAGCTGCCATCTTCTAACTCATGTATCCCTTTCTATCTCACTGTCATTTTTCCAAAGTGTCACATTTTCTCAGTACAGAGCAACATTCTTTAAACCTCACTTTTCTTCTTGAACCTGCTTATTTCTAAGTTGCACCTAATAAAACAAGCCTGTAACACTAAGTGACTTCAAGTTTCTGACTATTTGCTGCGCACAGCGGTTTAAACACATTATATGAGCAACAAATGAAGGTACACATTTCATGACTACAGATATTCACATTGATGTCTCCTGAGGTTTCATGCATGTTCTACTCCTTTTAGTTCCTAATATAGAAAGCAGAAAAGAATTTCTAAAAAATCAACATTATCTTGAACCCACTTGTAGTTTCTGAGGCTTCTGTTAAGTGAACCCATAGAGTACGTATAGCTTTGAAGAATGACTTTGGTATATACTACAGATTCCAGTTCTTACCTGAAAGGAGTAGCAATGAGCTTAAACTCTGAATACCAGGTTGGGCTCAATTTTAAGCCAATGTCTTGTCAGTTTTCAGTTCCCTTTGTACTATTCACCTCTAGTCTCCATCAATATAGAAATATTGGCAGTGATATAAGAAGTGCTCACATACCTGTGTGCCATTGATAAGGCCAATGAGAACTACACAAGACACAGTTGTTTATTCTTCCCAACTCTCTAAAATACCTAGTGCAATTACAAATGCACTGGTTTTTATGACAATCCAATTTTGGGGGGTTCAAATATATCTAAATATTCAGTTTAGGAAGTTAGATGTAAACTCATTAAACTCCACTTCTATAGTTGAGGCAACATTAATCAGTCCACTTGCAGAAATAATAAGCACATAATGATGTGAGAGTGTCAATAATAATATAAAACATCTTTTTGTAGTACTTGGCCTATTGCTCAATATAAATTGTAGGCAATCTCTCACAGGTTTGATCCATAGGAATAGTAGTTGAAATTTTTTTAAATTCTATTCATCCACAGGCTGCATTAGAATTAACTTGTGAGTTGAAAGAAAGTATTTTATGGAGTTAAGATTGTAAATTTGAATCTCTTTGGTATAAAACTATAATCTGTAATTGTGTACTTGAAGGTAAATGAATTAATCACTCTTCCCATAAGTTTGTCCATACTGCACAGGGAGAGCATTAACAGTGCCCATTGTACAATATCTCTATGAATAGTACCTAACCAATGTATAAGTAGTAAAGATGTCTGTCATAAAATTGTGTTCCCTTTTAGGATGATGTTGTCAATGGAAAGCAACTTCCTAGATAAGAATTTTAAAAAATGAGAACAAAGACCTTTCATGTAATGGTACAAGATCCCAATGATGAATGTAACTGTACTGTATCCCTAAAATGTACCAATAAACTCAGTGAGAGAAAAAAAAGAATTACATTTCCCATAGACCTTTTCGTCCAAGTCTGCCAAGTGACTCCCTCTCACCAGGGACACATGAGGAAGAGCATCTCCTCCAGAACAAGACTTTTAAGAACCATCATACCTTGTTCCCATTTGTATTTGCTCATCTTCACTTATTAAAGTAGACAAAGTCATCACAACTAATTTATCTGACAAGAGCTTAGCATAGAAGTTGGCACATAGAATTTCCAGAATTTTTCCATACCTTCCACCACAATATAAATGCAACCATCAAATCCTAGAATATTAAATTTTCAAGGTGCCTTCAACATTGCTGCATATTATGGCCCAACTATTTTTAGTAATCACTTATTGAGCACCTAGATATACTCTAGGCAAAATTCTAGGTTTAGAGTATCTAGTAGCAATAGTTACCTTTATGAAGTTTTTATACTTATCTCGCAAGACAAAATATATAATAAATACTCCATAAATAAATAAGAATATTTCAAATAGGTTGACACAAAGAATGCCTTGGAGTCGTAAAAGAAATTCTAGATAGAATTTTAGATACATTTTTCTGAAGGTGAAAGATGATGTTCTATTTTGTTTTGGTACTGGAGATCGAACTCCGGACCTTGCACTTGCCAGGCAGGCACGGTGCCACTGAGCTATACCCTGTCCTTAAAGACAATGTTAATATTTAGCATAGTACAGTATATTCATTACAGCCTCTCAATTTAGCTATCCTGGAACTTACATTTCTCAGAATCCCCTTCCTTGCACAGGGTCATAGGTTAAAGTAGGACACGAGATCTCTTCCAAAGGTGTGAATGCTAGAAGTGATGCAGACCTCAGAAGGAAAACGCAAAGCACCAGTCACCTTGCAGCCAGCCCTCCTACTCTGCTCCTCGTCTGCTGCCCACTTTGTTGGCATAGAACACTAACCCAGCTTGCTGCTGCTCCGTCTCTGGCAGGATCCTGTCTTCCAGTTCCTCCGACTCATGGGCCATGAGCATGTTTAGCTCTGAAATGAGGGTGCCAGCTTCTCCATCGTGACAGTGAGAGGCTTGGAGGCAGTGTGATACCAGCTCATACTTCCATGTCCCCTTTGTCCTTGTTCTAAACTTCATATAATGTTCATTTTAAAATTGTATATTTTATGAACTCCTGAGAGTTTTTTCACATTTTACACACTCTCTATGGAGAATGAATACTACTAAGGGCTCTGCAGGGTGAACTCATGTAATCCTCACATCAACTCTGGAGTACATTCCTTCCGTTAGTGTCCTGACACACATGGAGAAACTGGGCTCACCCAGGTGGAGTGATTTCTTCCATTTCACACTCCAACTGAAACCCTCGGAACATAAGAGTCCAAATGACTAAGGGCTGTACTGTAACCCTTAACTGTGCTCCGTGGGGCTATTCTGCAAGGTTTAGTAGTTTACTAAGCACTCTTTCCACAAGGAATTTAGCTCAGAATTTCTCAGTAGGTTCATAGCTATTAAAATAGAATTGTTCAGGGAACAAAATTTGAGGTGGAAAGGTATTTAAACTCACTGATCCCGATTATTTACCAAAAAGTTTCAAAGAAAGAGATTGCAAGTTAAGCTAAGTACCTTGATGCAAAGACACTGCCCAATGCCCCTCTGTCCTCCCATAATGTAGGTGTGTATAAGCCTTGGTCCACCTGCATAAGGTGTGGGTCTGGGACATGCTGTAGAGACCTCATGACCAAGAATTAGAAGGTAGGATTTGTTTACATGTGTGTGACTACTGCTCTGGGCCATTTGGCACAAAATAAAATAATTTTTTAATTCTCCGGCTTTAAGGATCCTTTCCAACATGAAATCAAATCCCTCCTAACATTTCAACTGGAAGATTACAAGAAATATTCCTTCCAACTAATAGGTAGTAGCAAACTTAATCTTGGAGTGCCAATTGAATGAATTTATCTGTAGTGAGCTCTGCAAGAATCAGTAAGTCAGTTTGATTCATTCTCAGTTTCCAGAGGAAAGTATTTATTTTCTAAGGGTGAGACTAAAAAGGAATGAGAATCATTACACACTGAGTAGAGTATAGCTGGCCTACTAAGATGACTCCTTTCCCCCTAGTACTCCTGAAGCCTCAAATTTCTCACTAAAAACACTAATTGTTAAGAAACCAAATTAACTGTCATTTCAACCTCATAAGGATTAACTCCCAGTTACCTTTTAAAACTCCTGGTGGGATTTTCTGAAGTTTTAATGGTCATGTCTTCCAAGTAATAGGCATGAATCCATTGGGAATTTTGGAATTTAAAGCTACAGACTGTTTTGAGATCTCTCCAAAATCTTACAGAAGCACTAAGTGTCCCCATGAGATTCTAATAATTTGCACCACTTTGAAGAGTTTTGCCTAGAAATATAATTTGAAAAGCCAGCAAGGTATAAACCAGACCAAACTTCATCTGGCAGTATACAAATACATGAAAATGTGTCCAGAAAAAGAATAAATTTTTTTTATTTCCTCTAGTTAACATAAATAATAAAAATAGAAATCTATTTTAAGAGAGCTGTAGAAAGTTATTTATGAATACCCAAATTGATTTTTCAATAGGAAAAAAATTGCTTTTAATAGTGAAAGGATTTAAACACAATATGAATTCTCCAAAATGGAAAAGGAACAATTCTCCTGAGAAAATTAAATTCAAAACAAATCCCTCAAGATCAGAGTTCCCTGAAAGATGAAATCATTCACTTTTACCTTACTGTATCTTTCTCTTTTTTTTTCAGCTTTAATTGAGTTTATTGGTACATTTTAGGGATACAGTACAGTTACATTTATTGTTGGGATCTTGTACCTCTACATGACAAGTCTTGATTCTCATTTTTTCCCTTTACCCCTGCCCTCCCTTCACCCCCTACCTTACTGTATCTTTCTATTGCTATGACAAAGTACACCCAAGACAATCAACCCATAAAGAAGAACTGTTTCTTTTGCCTCATAGTTTTGAAGGTTCTTTTGAATAGCAGGCCCTCCTGCCTTTGGGCTGCAAGTAGGGCAGTGCTTCTTCATACGAACTGCCTGGTAGCCAGGAAGCAAAAGAGAGAGACAGGAAGAGGCCAGCTTCTCAAACTCCCCTGTGAGTGCACCCCTGCTGTGACCTAATTTCCCTCCAACTGGTCCCCACCTCTTTAAGGTGCTATAACCTCCACAGCACCACGGGCTGAGGACCAAGCCCTCAACACACGGGTCTTAGGAGACATTTCAGATCCCACATCAAATACTTCCAGAGATCATCGTGCAACTGAGTGGATTCGTGCCAACTGCCTTGGAAGACATGACCATCAAAACTTCAGAAAATTCCACCGAGAATGTTAAAATGTAACTGGGAGTTAATCCTAATAAGGTTGAAATGATAGTTAACTTCTCTTAACAAGTGGGTTTTTTTTTTTTTTAGTGAGAAATTTGAGGCTCCTGCGAGTTATGAGAGCTAACTGTCCTCAGAACTAGACCACTGCCACTCAGGAAGACTAGAATAATGTAACCCATGAAACCCAAAGCCCGGCACTGGCCCAGAAAAGGCCACGAACAGAGGTCTGAAATTAAGGCATCAGCTAGGCTTGTCCCTCTGGAGGACTAGGAGACTCAATCTTCCCTCTTCCTGGTTCTAAAGGCTGCCCACCTTCCTTGGCTTGTGAGCCCTCATCACATGACATACCCATTCCATCCTCATGTCTCCTTCTTTGTTTTCTTGCTCTTCCGTAAGGCCCATGAAATTAGATACTACGACTCACCAGGATAATCTCACCTCAAGATCCTTGACTTACTCATATCTGCAAAGTTCATTTTTCCTTGGAAATGTTAAAAGAAAAATCTTACACACAATCAAGGTAACAGACTTTAAGGGAAAAAAAAAGTCATAAATCAGGCAGTGTTCCAAATCAGAAGAGACTCAGGGAGCATCACCCAGAAGCAAGCAGCCAAGATAAACATGGCTGTGACATGTTTTACAGAATAAACATTGAATCAAAGCTGAGAATTTATATGATTGGGCGTGATGTGATGAGTTGGCTGCCTATGATTGGTTAAAGTCTGGCTGTTCATGATTGGCAGAAGCCCAACTACTTGTCATAGACCCTTAAATTGGGTTTTAACATGCTTATGTACTAAATAGGTGCAGTTTGCTACCCTGGAACTCAGTTCAAAGATAGCCTCAGGCTAATGACATCCTGATTACTTAGTTTAACAGACAGTAACTCACAGGTTTCATGAACTGGGCTTTAGTGAATTCTAGAGGGCTAGTACTGAGTCCAGCCAAGGACACATAAACTTTTTTAAGGGAATGTCCCATCTTGTAGTAGGTTTAGCTGCATCTCTGGCCTCTACACACTAGATGCCAATAGCAGCCCCCCGCCAGAAGTCTTAACACTCAAAAATACTTCCAGGTATTACCAAATGTCTAGTCAAATCATTTTCCTATTTTTTTAATTTCTTTAAAATTACTTTTTAATTGTTACGTCTTTTTAGTCTTTTAATATTCCGGATATTAATACTCTGTTAGATGAATAGCTAACAAATGTTTTGTTTTCTTCCATTCATAGGTTTTGTTTTCTCACTGATGACTGTCCTGATCCAATCAGAAAAATCTTCCAATCAGAAACATCTCTAAATTGGCACAATGTATATATGTACAAAGTTGTTACTTTAAATATATTTCGAATATTTTGTGGGTTTTAATTCGTGACTTTTCATTATTTATTCTTTTATCCTTCCTTGTCTTATATTGAATAATCAAGTTTGTCATTTTTCATTCACTTCCAATGTTAAGTAGGATTGTTGGTGTTGGGTGTAGCCCTAGACTGCCTATAAAGATGGTTTCTATACAGAAAGGAGGACTAATTTTAATAAATAATTTAATAATCTCCTGCATTCTGTCTTCTCAAACTTATTTTAAAATATATAGATTTGACTGTATCATTCTACCTTTATGTTTCTCTTTTCCCTTTTTCTCATTCTGCTCAAGATTAGGTATTTTCCTTTTAGATGTCTTCTAATTTACAAATTTTCTTATCTGTGTCTAAATGGATACTTTTAGAAGATATGCATCTTATTTTCCCATAAAACATTGACTTATACATTGGAAATATGAAATGATAACATTAAATACTACTTTCTGAGTCACTAAATCATTTCAAACATGGGAGAATATATAATTAATAAATTATCATACTGAAATTGATTATTTATGCTGTAATACTTTAGTTTATTGGAAAAAAGAAAAACAACTTGAAAAATTTGTTCACAATTTATTATAGAAACAGGATATCTATATCTGTCTAATTATTTAGACAGAGCAGGGTGATAAATTTAAGAAAAACCTCAAAAAGTAAAAAATTATAGAAAAAAAGCAGAAATGTGACAATAGATGGTTATAACATTAAGAAGTCTCTTTTAAAATTACAGTAAGACATTAAACTTCATTCACAGTATTACAAATATATTGACACTAAAAAATGTAAAGGATCAATGAATCAGATTGGTCCTTTTCTACCTCTTGCTTTTTGTCTTCTTCTTCCTCCTCCTCCTCCTCCTCCTCCTCACTGACTGTCTCTCCATCCATCTGTCTATCTCTGCAGGACTGTGTGTGTGTTCATGTCCCAACAGAAAGATGTTATGGAGGAGATCCAATCTCCAGAGAAGGAGGAGAAAAGGCAGAGGAATAAAACTCAATAGCCTTCTTGTACACAAATAACAGACTCACTGAGAGAGAAATTAGGGGAACAATCTCTTTCACAATAGCATCCAAAAAACTGAAATATCTAGGTATCAATCTAATGAAGAAAACAAAAGACCTCTATATTGAAAGCTAGATCATGCTGAAAAAAAGAGGTTGAAGTGTATATAAGAAAATGGAAGGGCATCCTTGTTTCTGGGTAGGAAGAACCAATATAATGAAAATGGCCATACTTCCAAAACTGCTATATAGATTCAATGCAATCCCAATTGAAATCCCAACAGTATATTTCACAGAACTAGAGAATACAATCCAAAAATTCATTTGGAACCAGAGGAGACCTAGAATAGCAAAAGTAATTCTAAGTACAAGATCCCAATAATGAATGTAACTGTACTGTATACCTAAAATGTACCAATAAACTCAATGAGGAAAACAAAAAAAGGAATTCTAGACAACAGAGACATGGCAGCCTCTATCACAATCCTCAACTTGAAACTATACTACAAAGCTACTGTGATAAAAATAGCATGGTACTGGCAAAGAAACAGAACTGAAGATCAGCGGAATAAATTAGACGATGCAGAAACAACTCCAGACATACTCAGCTATTTCATATATGACAAAGGAGCCAACCATACTCACTAGAGGAAAGACAGCCTCTTTAATAAATGGTGTTGGAAAAATTGGATCTCAACCTGCCAAAGATTAAAACTACACCTGTATCTTTCACCATTTCAACACTAAACTAAAATCCAAGTGGAATAAAGATCTAAATATTAAAACAGAAATACTAAACTTGCTGGAAGATATATTAGATAGAACTCTTGAAAACACTGACATAGGAAAAGACTTTAGGAACAAATCATCAGCAACACAGAAACGACAACATAGAATCAACATCCGGGGTGTCATCCTATTAAAAAGCTTCTACACTGCAAGAGAAACCACCAAAAGAGCTAACAGATGACCAACAAAGTGGGAAAAAAATTTTATCAGCCCTTCCTCAGACAAAGGACTACTATCTAGAATATATAAAGAACTTAAAAAACCAGACCCCCCCAAATATAAAGATCCAATTAAAAAATGGGCATCTGAAATGAACAAACACTTCCCAGACAAACAAGTAACCAGCAAATAAACGTGAAAAATGTTCCACATCACTGGTCATTCAAAAGATGCAGATAAAACAACACTGAGATTCCACCTCACCCACAAAGAATGACTGCTATCAAGAAATCAACCAATAACAAATGTTGGTGGGGTTGTGGGGAGAAAAGAACCCTTCTCCATTGTTGGTGGGAGTGCAGACTGGTGCAACCGCTATGGAAATCAATATAGAGAAGCCTCAAAGAGCTTGGATTAGAGATTCCTTTGACCCAGTCATCCCTCCTCTGGGTATCTTTCCAAAAGAATTAAAAGAATCATATCACAGTGATATATGCACATCTATGTTTATAGCGGCACAGTTTGTAATAGCTAAAACTTGGAAACAGCCCATTTGCCCATCAGTTGGAGACTGGATAAAGAAGATGTGGTTTTTTTATAAATTGGAGTACTACTCAGCCATAAAGAATGAGAAACTAGAGACATTTATAGCTAAATGGATGCACATTGAGGCCATACTCAAGTGAAATAAATAAAATATACTAAATCATTTATCTGATGTGAAAAACTAAAAGTGTAAATAAGGATCAAAATGTATAATCAATAATGTAAAATAGGAAGTAAAGGTTCAAAGGGGAAGTAGGAGGGAGAGGGGGAAGGGGAGGAAAGAAGGGAATGGAATTAATATGAGAAAATTAAAAAATGGAACCAAAGTCTTTGTAAATAGGGAGGGCTGGAGGGGTTGAAGGGAGATCAGGGAATGGGGAAAAAACAAGAACCGAGATACATCATGTAAAGGTACAATGATGAATGCAACTGTACTGTATACCTAAAATGTGCCAATAGACTTAATGAAAAAAAAGGATTCAGAAAATGTGTAAAATGTGGGAAAGGGCAAAATTTTTAAGAAATGCACCACCTGAATAAGGTTGTAGCAGTGTAAGCAATGAATCTGTTTAACAACAATGCAACGTCACATTTCCACAAAATCCTCAAAAGGAGGCAAAAGCAAGTGTCACTAGATAGGCTCATTTTTACAGTTACACAAAAAGATTCCATTGGGCCAATACATAGCAGTGATTCCATTATTGATAGTGAAAGTCACCTTATACAATAACCCTCCTCTCTCCTGTATCTCTCACACCAGACATGATTGTTCTCATAATAAGTGCAAGTTAATTTATGTTCTGTATTTTATTATTTTGTATATTACAGTATTGTAATCATTTTATATGAATATTTTTGGGTTGTAAAATAAATTATCTGAGTTTCCATTATTTCTTATGGAGAAATTTGCTTTGATGTACAAGTGCTTTGGATTACAAGCATGTTTCTGGAATGAATTACGCTAACAAACCAAAGTTTTATTATAGATAAAAGTATGTGGAAGTACTGTCTTTACAGCACAGGTTTTCAATAAGTTTGAAGAATTGAAATGATAATCCATTAAACATATCCATTAAAGATCATAAATAATATTTATATATTTACTCTTTATGTACATTTACTTTGGAGATTTAATTCAACTGACATTAATGGATATATATTCCAACTCTAGGTTTTATTAAAAAATGCCATATTTTTATTATTGCTGTAAATAAACATAAACTCTGTCTGTGTCTAGATGTGCCCCCTCAATGTCTAATACACTCAGTCTCATGATTCTTTGTATTTCTGTGTTATCAGTTGTAATGTTTTCTCTTTCATAATGGATTTGAATTTTCTTGTTTTTTGTTATTCTGGCTAACAGTTCGTCAATTTCATTTTTCAAAAAAAATACACTCAGGTTTATTGATCTTATCTGTATTTTTCCAGTCTCTATGTCATTCATTTCTATTATGATTTTTGTTATATCTTTCCTTCTGCTAACTTTCGGCTTATTTTGTTTTTGTGGGGTTTTTATTTTGTAGGTGCAACATATAAGTTGTGTGTATGAGATCTATCTGATTATCAGTGCAAGGATTTATTTCTAAAACCTCTCTTGGACCTATTTGGTTTGTTTTTTGTGTTTTTGGTACCAGGGATCAAACTCAGGACCTTGCATCTACAAGGCAGTCACGGTGCCACCGAGCTAAATCCTCAGCTTAAACATGTTTTTCTTGCATCGCAAAAATTTATGTATATTATTCATCTACTCTTATATGTCTCAAGATGTTTTTCTTAATTTCCCTTTTAATTTCTCCCATACTTAACAGTAATTTAATATTAATATTTCTACACATTTTTAAATGTTCCATGATTTTTCTTCTTAGTGATTTCTAGTTTTATACAATTATGACTGGAAAAGATACTTAATATGATTTTGTTCTTAAATTTAATTTATGGGCTATGATATGGTGGATACTGAAGAATATTTCATAAAAACACTTGAAAATATGTTGTGTTGCTTTTGAATATTCCATTTAAGTTCATTAGGTCATTTGGTATATAGCATACTTCAAGTCCAATGTCACTGGCTATTTTAAGCTAATAATTGAAATTTTATTGCACAAACTTTATAATTTTACTCTCCCACCTCCCATATTTTATGTTTATGATGTCACAATATACATTTTTTTTACAATTTGTATGAAATAGCAAATTATGGTAGCTTTAGTCATTTTTATAATTTTGCCTTTTAATCTTTATACTAGAGATACAATGATTTATTCATTGCTGTTATTTTGGATTTAACAATATATTTACTATACTTTTACCGAAGAGTTTTATACTTTCATATTTTCATGTTACTCATTACATCTTCCTTCAACTTGAAAAACTCACTTTAACGTTTCTTGTAAGACAACTCAACTTTTATCGGAGAAAGTCTTCATCACACCTACATACAATACTCTCATAATTTTTTTCCCTTTTTTGAATATATCATCTCAATCCTTTGGGTCTGCAAGGTTTGAGCTGAGAAATCTTCTGAAAATCTTACAGCGGTTACTTTGTAGTGATATGCTTTTCCCTTGTTACTTTTAAAACTTTCTCTGTCCCTACCTTTTAAAAATTTTATTATACAGGGTCTCAGTGTACATTTCTTTGGATTTCTCTTATTCGGGGTCTTTTCAGCTGTTTGGATTTGGACTTCTATTTCCTTCTTCAAACTTAGACCGTGTTCTGCCATTATTCCTTTGAATGTGTCGTGTTCTCTCTCATCTCTCTCTCTTCTCTTCCTTTGCTCTTCTTTTCTCTTCCTCCTCTCTCCCTGGTACAGGGCACTAGATGATGCCCCATAAAACTCTTTAAAAGCCCTCACTTTTGTTTTCTTCTTCCTCTTCCGATTTCATGATTTCCGTGACTTTTCTCTGAGTTCATGCTTGGTCTAGTCTCCCCCTGAGCCCCTTTACTGAATATTTAGTTCTTTTAGAGCCCTATGTTGTCTTCTTTGCTCTAATTCTTCTTTATTTTCTTTTTTGAATTAATTTATTAGTCTATTTTAGATACAGAGAAGGAGCACATTCATCATTCAGAATTTGTACCTGTAGCTGATGTATCTTGATTTTTCCCCAATCCCCTCCCCTCCCTTTGACATATCTTCCCCTACTTATTTACAAAATCTTCACTTGCATTTTTTTCCTTCTATTTTTTTTTCAGCTTTAATTGAGTTTATTGGTACGTTCTAGGGATACAGTACAGTTACGTTCATTGTTGGGATCTTGTACCTCTACATGACAAGTCTTGGTTCTCATTTTTCCCCTTGTCTCTGTCCTCCCTTCACCCCTTCCTCCCCTCCCCATCTACAACCACTTTATTTCCATCTTTTCATTATCTCACATTTTTTCTTTCCCCTTCTTACCCTTCCCCTACCCATCCCACCTTCCCTTCACCTTTAGCCCCTTTCTAATTCTTTTTTTATACTTCTCGCTTTTCATTCAAACGTTGTTTGTTCTTGCATTGCTCTCTTAACCTTGATGATCATCTTTATAAGCATTATTTTAATTTTGTCATGTAAATCATGTACTGGTATTTGTACTTCACTGGGGTTAATTTCAGAAGCTCATCTTGTTCCCATATTTTGAACAGATTCCTCTGTTTCTTCGTTTCCCTTGTGGACTCCCTGTGTTAGTTTCTGCATATTAGATATGACAAATACCTCTCCCAGACTTGTCAGACTTGTCTTGTATAGGAGAAGTATCTCAGCAATCTGTCCAGAAAGAGATTTTAAGATGTCCCTCAAATCTTTTTGTCTAGACTGCTGTTTCTGGTTTGGGTGGTCTCCTGGAGCTTAGGGTGTACCACATCTTACAGGAACACTGAGACAAGTAAGGCAGATGGCAGGCTCGGTAAATGCAGCTCTGTAAATGCAGGAAATGTTGGAATTGTGATTATGTGTTGCAGTTTACTTTATCTTCATAGTGAAGCTAAGCACAGACACGTATCTCCCACTGTCACTGCGTTAAGCAGGGGAGAGGCCTGAGGCAAATGCCCTGTGCCCCTTGATCCTGGGCAGAAAGCTGCTGTAAGTGGCCTGTTGTATTCCTGTGTTTCCTGTGCTCCAGGGCTACTCGAAAATTGACTTAGGTGAATTACACAGACCCTTAGCTACAGAAGCTATGGCACTCAGAGTGGTATGGAATTCCTCCCAGGAAGAATGGGTACAGCTGGATTTATCACTAGAGTAAGCTAGAAGAAAGGCTCACAGAGTGAGGAACTCCGGCTCAGCCCAGAGAGGGCTAGTGCATGTTTACCCTGTAAATTCCCAGTGCATGCTCATTGGGAGACACACCCATAGTTCGTCACTGAAGGTATGTACTATAAGCTCCTTCTGGAGATAAAATGACAGCTGCACATCTGACCCATTTCTGCACTGACCCAAGGAAGTGTAGCCCCAGAAATGAAGACATGTCCATTCAAGACCACCTCTTTGTTCCATGATACAAGCAGACTCACATAGGTCTAGTCTCCTCTTCTTCAGGGATGGCAAGTTCAAGACACCTTTGGGTAGAAACTGTAAATGTTAGGATGTTCTACACGTGGACAAACTCCTTCCAGAAAGGGCTAATAGGCCTACAGTTACCACGGGGGCGTATGGTGAGCGCAAGTTAACCAGACCACCAAGTAGCTGTTGGTACAACGTGTCATAGATCCTTCCCATGGGGATAGAAAGGTATGTGTTTCTTTTTTTTTATTTATTTAATTTATTGGTACATTCTAGGTAGACAGTACAGCTACATTCATTACTGGGATCTTGGACCTTTACATGGCAGGTCTTGGTTCTAGGGATGTGTTTCTTAAGCCCTTTCTCTGCACTACTCAGGTAGCACCTGAGAATGCCTAGCCACCCGAACCAAACTCCAACATGTTCTCCCCATGTTCACAGGAATTCACGCCTACATAATACCCTGTGTTCTCAGAGCTGATGAACTGAGTTAAACCTTAGGAAATCTTAGAGTTGGGCACAAAATATAAGGACAAACCGTCCTCCACAAGGAGAAGCCAGATGTTGGGAATTCCTTTCCCAATTGACTGCATGGGACAGCTTTTTCCTCTCAGTTGAATGTGAATGTTTTCTTGTATACTCTGTGGGCAGCAAAGTCAGTTTGTCTCTGATTTTGTTCTAGAGGAAACAGATCATGGAATAAATGCTAACTTAGTATATCCACGGATGGAGAAAGAAAGAGTCAAGAGCCTCCTTTTCTGCCATGTTGCTAAGATCCCCATCTGTGCCCTGTAAAGTGGACCCTTGACCAACAGAATCTTCCAAAGTGGACTTTTTAAATAAAGAACAAAATCGTATATAGTAATATTAAGAAGATGCATTTTTTAATAATCCTGACCTTGTCCAAAACCAAAAGTACTCTTACAAAACAAGTGTTAGGAAGAAAAATGACCCCTCGCTCTGAGGCTGTCAGCAGGATAAGAAGGATTTATGTGGAATCACCGCATTAACATTTTCTGACTCACAGACACATTTAGGGGAGAAGACTAAAACATAATGCTTTTAGTGCTTTAAGATTTTATGTAGAAGAAATCTGTTATACTATAACTATTAAATTTTAATAGTTTTATTTATAGGGATCAAAAATATAAACCAAATATTGGGAAATAAATATACCAAGTACTTTATAGCTATTATAATTTCTCAGAAGGTTATTTGCAACATAAGAATTCTATTCAGAGACTGAGTTAAAGATTAGTATATTTTCCTTAGCATTAAGTTTGTACTAACTTGATAAAGAATGAGGTTTTTCCTATTTTGAATGACAAATTTTGTTGCAAAATATGATCTTGTAAATACTTCTTTATGCAAAATTTATAGACAAGTCTTGATAGGTAAAGGTTTCTAAATGTTGTTTATTCTTAATTCCAAACATTTTTGCATTCACCATTTTCTTTTATCTTTCAGGCCTATTATTGTTCAAAATGCTACTTTGAAATTTATGTCTTTTAACATCTTGCCTGTTATAGTCCCTTCTCCCCATCCTAACTCCACTTGCAGGTGTCTGTTTTGCTTCTGTGAATTGAAAACACTCAAGATTAGAAATACTGCGCCTCAAAATGCTTTTACATCTCATAATACCTACTTCATCGATCTGCACACAGTAGGCACTTAATGAATGTACTTAGTGACTGGCTCAAGGATCCTACAAATACTTGACTTTGCAGCAGACACGTGAATTACTACACAATATACTTTAATATCTCCTTCCTCTTTTTTAGAGAGATAGAAATGGTTATTAAAGAAACCCAGCTAAGTGTTCAATCTCCTTCATCATAATTCCTCTTAACAATTGCGTTCCAGTTCTAAAATTATTTGATTCTTGCCAAGATCTTATTTAGAGAAGCTGTAAAATTCAATCCCATTTTATCAAGTCATATTGTACTCTTCCGTCATGATTATGTTTTCTTTTACACTGGGCTTTTTCAGGATAAGCTACATTATCTGTATTAACAAGTTAACCCCTAAGCCTAGTACTTTGTCACAACAAATGTTTGCTTCTCACTCATGCTAGAACTGCCCCACACAGTTGCTTGGAGGCTAGACAAAAAGAAGTTCCACTATTTCAACACTGTGTAGGGAAAGAGGGAGATAAAGGGCCTTGCCCTGTGTCTTCAATGCTAGAAATAAGCAGGTCTCTTTTATGGATAACAGCAACACTTGCTATTGACTGTTGCTTTGTCTATTGCAAAGGAATGGAGGAGTGAGGAACATAAAGTATTCAGGAAACAACATTCATCTCCCCCACAAGCGCAAAATTCATCTTAATTCTGCACGCAAATGTCACTATCGAATCTTGACCAAGGTGCAGTGTCCACTGTTCACTTTTGCAATTATTCCCAAATAAGGGCTAAATTTTGAAAGATTCCAAATCACTAGTTCACATTATTCCACCCTCAATCCTCAATAAGCACACTTCTATCCACACACCACCTACTTTAATCTTTTATTTTTCATGTCTCATGTCTTGCCTCAACGATAAACTTACCCTGTTCCTTCTTCCTTTTCCTCCCAGGGATATTGCTCTCATAGTCCGTATCTCCCAAGTTCTCTTTAGGAGCCTCACAACCATACCGTGCTCAGAGAAGAGACCCTCCTTACCCTTCACTGTCCTGCTTCCCATCAAGATGTTATATCCTTCACTGGGTCCCACCTTCCCTTCTCCTTGGTCTCTCCTTCTTAGACCCTGCTTAGACAACTCCTGCTCTTTGCTCCTTCCATCCAGCCTAATGTATTAGCTCTTAATTGTAGCTACACAGTAGAATTACTAGCCAGCTTTCAGAAGTAACTAATGATCCATGTCCTGGGGCCTAGACGAGGAATCTAGATATCACCCTGGCATACAGAGTATATAGGCAAAATCTTACAAAAGCTCTGCAAAAAAGTGCCACTAGAGACAAAGATGAGTGGAGATGAGCAGGTAGAGGAGGCATATGGAGAGGATCATAGGTAGGAGAGGGTGGGGGACCTCTCTAGGGCTTTCATGAGACACAGACTAGAGAGGAAAAACTGCCGGTGCAGACTTCTGGTCTGGATACCAGGGAGAGCTCTGATAGGATAGCACAAGAAATATGAACACCTATCACAGTATTTATTCAACATCACTCATTTGTTTTGTGTATCCATGCATGAATAAGTTTATATCAACTAGAAATGTGTTCAGCTTCAAGTAGCAAAATCGCCTGACTCTCCATGATTTAAACAAGTAAGGGTTTTTGTTTTTGTTTTGTACACACAACATAGTTTTAATTATTCTTGGGTTCCACCTGAAGCAATCAGCAGCTCTGGGGTCTCTGGTTCCCCACAGCAGTCATCCTGCCCACTAATGCATCCTGTATTAGTTACTTTTCTCTCACAGCTGAGACAAAATACCTGACACCCAAAGTTAAAGAGGGAAAGGTTTATTTGGCTTACAGTTTGCAGAGGTTTCAGTTCATCATTGGCAAGCTTCAAGATAGGCTGGCAGAGGGGCAATAGTTCATTGCAGCAGAGGACAGCAAAAGCAACAAGGGACCTTAACAGTGTCTTTCTTTTTATCTTACTCAGACTACTGCGATTAGGGCAGTGCCAAACCAATCACTCACACGTAGTGGTTTAGAAACCACACACTTTTAACCCTAGCATCACACATTCCAGATTCACCTACCTATGACTACATGAGGCTTTGGCGGGGGGACGTCTAGACCCTAATTTCTTTGTTCCTGCCTCTTGGTTGTTTGTTCCTAATTTCTCCCACTATCTTGTCCATTTCTATTGCTACAACAAAATATTCTGGATAATTTGTAAGAAAAAAATGCTTGGCTCGTGACTCTGGGAGCTGGAGGATTCAAGCAGCATGGCCCTGACATATGTCCTGATGAGGGCCCCCCAGATGTGTCTCAACATGGCAGAGAAGTGGAAAGGTAAATAGCAGTATGCAGAAGGAACATGTGCGTGAGCAAGGAAACAAGAGCACGGGCAGAAGCTAGGTCATCCTTTCACAACTGCTCCCACACGAACTAATCTGCTCCTTCCAGATTGGACTCACCCTGCATGACAAGTTCTAGTACATTCATTGAGGGTAGGGCCTCCATGACCCAACTCTCTTCTTCCATGGCCCCATCAGTTAAGCGTTCCCACACCTCCTCGGCCTCCACACATGGACCTCTGGGTGACAAACACATCCATACCACAGTATCCTCTCTCTTAGTGCTGCTCCTGGGACTACCTCCAAACACATTACTCAGACCTAAATCTGTACTTTAGAGTCTGCCTTGAAAGGGGGGATTCATGCTAGCAATGACGCCAACTACACATGGTCGTGGAACATACTAAGTGAATTAATATATGCAAAGCATACGCCATTTTCTCTACCTCTTCCTAGCATGGTGTAGTCCAGATTTTATCAAGGCTAGTTTCTCCTCATACTTTTTATCTTACCTTAAGCATCCCTTTCTCAACGAAGACTTTATATTACCTACAATCCACTCTTTGGTTCTCTATATATTTTTTATTTCCTAGTGCTCAAAATAATCTTGATTGTGTTAGCCGGTTTTACTCATCTGTCTCCCGGGATGAATGCTCAAAGTGAAGGTGTTCTACTCTGTTCAGTATGATGTACTGATGTCACACATCATATTGTGATGCTACCTGACTCACTGTAGGGGCCCAAAGCATAGCTGTCAAATGCCTCCCATCCAGCCCCTTTCCATGAAAGGATTTTCATATGTACTATACCTTTTCTAAAATTTCAGATAAAAAGTGGGTAAAACCCAAAGTTAGAAACTTATTAAAATAGGCAGAATATTTTCTGGGGTGAGGTGGAATCTCAGTGTTCTTTTCGTCTGCATCTTTCGAATGACCAATGATGGTGAATATTTTTTCATATATTTATTTGCTGCTTTTACTTCTTTGTATGAGAAATGTCTGTTCATTTCAGATGCCCATTTTAGTTGGGTCTTTATATTTGGAGGGTTCTGATTTTTGTTGAGTTCTTTATATATTCTAGATAGTAGACCTTTGTCTGAAGAACTGGTAAAAATGTTTTCCCACATTGTAGGTTGTCTCAACACTGCTGGTGGTTTCTTTTGCAATGCAAAAGCTTTTTTTTTTTTTAATAATAAGATGAGATCCCAGTTGTTGATTCATTGTGCTAGAATAATGGCACCAAGAAAAATAAAACAACATTCATATCCTAAGCCTAGAACTTGCAAATCTTACTTCATATGGCAAAAGAGGCACAAAAAGATACCCAATGTGAAAGCAACATAACTTAAAATAGGAAATTAAATTATCTAGATGTGCTCAATACAATCCAGTCAGCCTTTAAAGGAATCTTCTCCAGCTAACTACAGAGGAGGACACCAAAAGAGGAGGGAGAAGAAGCAGTCAGAGAGATTCAAAGAGGAAGAGGGATTCCATTTATCATTGCTAGGGGGAGGCCACATAGAATAAAGGGAACTTCATGACACAAAAGCCAGCCAGAACTTTCCTTCAGCAAGAACAGGGACCTCAATCCTACAACTACCAGAACAACATTAATTAAACAAATCCAATGAACTTGAAAGGAGACTCATTCCCAGAACTTCCTAAAAGGACAGCAGCCCTGCCAACCTTTGAACTTGTCCTTGGGAGGTTCTAAGCAAAAGACTCAGGCTGCAGTTTCATTGCCTGAACTGTGAGATAATAAATGGGTGTTGTTTTGACCCTATAAATTTATGAAAATCCATTATCACACCTACCTGGCCCTAAAACTCTCTTTAGGTGAAATATGTCTAGAAAAGAAAGTGAAGCAAAAGCACAAGTTTGGAGAGTAATGACAGAGATCCAGTGTATTAATCAGCATTTCCATCACTGTGACAAAAATATCCCCGATACAGGCAACCTCACAGGGGAGAGGTTTATTTTGGCGCACAGTTTCAGTGGTTTCAGTCGTGGTCAGCTGCTTCCAAGGCAGAAACAGCACAGTGAAGATACATGGCAGAGGAAGTCTGCTGACTGCACCGTGGCTGGGAAGCAGAGAAAGAAGGCAAGAGCCAGGGACAACAACGCACCCTTCCAGGTCCCATACTCAGCTCTCACCACCAACCCGGCCCGACCTCCTAACAGGGCGTTCAGCTGCGGAATTGTATGAATCCACTGATAAGTGCAGCATCCCCATTTTTCAATCAACACATGTGACTTTGAGGGATATTCTTTGATCTAAACTAACAAGCAAGGAAACTCTGCCACAAAGCTACATTGGTCTCTAAAATTCTTTAATTCCAGGAGAAAATGTGTTTCTGGTAAAGAGGAGTGAATATTGTTTCCTCTAATTACATGTGGTCTTGTAGACACCGTCGTCATCAAGACAATGCCTTTTAATGATCTTCCTGTCTGACTGGAAATTACTAAGAGCCCCACTCTACTTGATGCCACCCAATTTTGAGAAAAGACAAAGATGACGAAGAAAAGGAGGAGAAAAAGGGGAAGGAGGAGGGGAAAGAGGAGGTAAAGGAAAAGGTGGAGGAAGAGGAGGCTAATTCTCCATTTCTATGAATCAAGCTATCCCCAGCTATGAAGTGTGTGTGTGTAAATAGGCCAAAATGCAGAGGCATTATATATGGATGATTCTGAAGTGATCTTTTTTAAATGGTAATGTGTTTGCACTTACCATGTGCCTTATAAGTAGTGTATATTCCCCATAAAGCTATTTTTAAAACCAGATTAGTTTTACAGAGGGTTAATTTTGCTATTTAGCCTTGATACATTAACATGTCATCTTAGTATCCATGGGTTACTATAACAAAATGCCACAGGCTGGATGGCTTTAACAAATTTATCTCCTCACATCTGGAGGATGGAAATCTAAGACCAAGATGGAGTCAGACTTGGATTCTCCTGAGGCTGCTCCTCTTGGTTTGTAATAGCCACCCTCTCCCTGTGTCCTTACAAAGCTTTTACTCTGTTCCTGTGCCTCCCTGGTATGTCCTCCTCTTCTCCTTCTAAGAACATCGGTCACATTGGATTGCGATGCAGCCTTATACCCTCATTGAACCTTAATTACTCCCTTTAACAGGTAATTATAGCCAAATACAGTCACACTGGAGATTAGGGCTTCACATACAAATTTCAGGGGGACACAATTCAATCTACGACATAGAGGTCTGATACTGGTGACTTCAGTGAGGAAAAGCAGAGCTAAAACTGGAAATTGAATTCTGCTTTTCCATGACAGATCTCCCCCTCTGGTCTCCTGGTATTGTGAATGGCTTCATGAGCAGCTGAGGGCAGGTGGAAGCGTTTCATCAAAACGGGGGCTGTTGAGTTTGCACAGAAGGAAATTGATATGAGTCACAGACCACAAGCTAGACCAGAGAGGATTTTCCTGGGAGCAAAAGGTTTATCATACAGATTGATTTCCAGCCATACCGCTAAGCCAGCTGAACCCTGTTTCCCTCTTGCTAAATTTGGGAGTTGTTTAGAGGCTTGTCCTGAAATAGTTTATCTTGATATCAGCAAAAAGTTTTAGAAGGACCCCATGAACATTTTCACCTATTTAGTAGGTGAAAGTACTCCAGCACTTACAGTCATTTCTCATCGAGGGCTGTACACTTCTTTCCTCAGTCCTGCCTTCTCTTAGTATGTACCTGCGATACATAACAAGTGATTCGTCGTGGGAAACATGCATCCTTTCTACTTTCCTTTCCCTTCTCCCCGCTCCCATCCCAACCCATCTCCAGACCCCCTCCCCATCCCTACGGCCTCTCTCCCTGTTTCCCAACCTCTATCTTATAGTTAGATAAAGATACAAAATATACTTGTAAGATTTTCAATATGAAAGCACTGGGAAGGGAGGGCAGGGACAAGGGGGAAAAATGAGAACAAAGACCTCTCATGGAAAGGTACAAGATCCCAGTGATGAATGTGACTGTCCTGTGTACCTAAAACGTACCAATAAACTCAATTAAAAAAAAAAACATTGGGTGGGACAGCATTATACCAAATGAAAGGTTTAAGATCCAAAGAGATTTCGACAGGATGGAAAATTCAGACAGGAACACCATGATATAACCTGAGCACAATAACTAAGAAAATCTGCACCCGAACCAGCAAACTGGAAGGATCATGTTGACCAGTCTTCTTAACAGCCGAGGGAAATGTGTTGAAATTTAGAATCATGGAATGAGACACGAAGCAAAAGAAGACCTCTAAACCAAAAGTATTAGAAGAGAAAACATCAGAAGACAAGAACTTAAAATTCTTCAATTACTTCCCTTACGTATCCCCCACCAATATTGCTTTAACTTTTGATAAAGGCAAACTTCAATAACCTTTTTTTTTTTTTTGTAGCAAACTAACACCTAGACTAAATGAAGGTCAGCCAGCCCATCATCACCATTTTAGCCCCAGAGTGAAGTCCAAGTCGTATAGACAGCAAGTTAGATAGAAATTAATTCTCTGACTAGAGAAGAATTGGGCCGTTGAGGATGAAAAAAGATGAATACACATCAGAATTGTGTCTGGAGGCAAATCTGAAGAGGGCCACACCTCAAGGTGGAAAATGATATCCAGGGCTTTGACAGTCCCTAGCAATGAACAGCAGTATGAGATTATACCGTATTTCACACCACCTAGTCTCATGAGCCCAGGTAGGCATCGGACTCATAGGAGGGTACTCAGAACATCTGGGACCCATCTTCCCATCCTTTCTAGGGATGACTTTTTCCATGTACCCTTGCTATATGCCTCACTTCCTTATTAGACCAATATTAGCTAAGCAACTCTACTTATAATCTCAGAGGTTGATTAAGTTTGATTTACATTATATTCACATTGTGATTTGCCATTATAAATTATCCCTGCTAAAGGGTCTTGGTGGCTACCCACTCAGAACCCCTCTTGAAAACCCAGGAGGTGTTCTTATTTTCCTTATTTTCAATAAAACTCTCCTAACTTTCTCCTTTGGTTCGTGACTTGGCTCCTCAATGTCCTGAGACCACAAACTCAGCACATCTGACATATAACACGTTGGGAGCTAATTTCCCCGTACTCGGGGCTTTCCGGCCCAACCATTCTGGGTTCTCACACAGTTCTTTTCCATACCTTCCAAGTTACCATGCTCACTTCACACCCTCAGCTCCTCACAAATGGGACAACTTGTGACTGCTCACAGGTTCTCCCACCCTTGGACCTTGGCTCTGGTAGATTCTCCTCCTCAGAATGCCCTCCTCTCACCTTCCTTGGAAGCTGGCTCTTATTTCTGTTCACACTACAGATGTTCTCCCCTAAAATACAGAATCACAACACCTTTCTAGATTTATTATAACCCTCTTTTCCGTTCCACTTGTGAAGCTTTAGAGCAAATATGTGTGCTTTTTTACGACAACAATATCATCTCTGTGGGGGAGCAAGTATCTTGGTCAGAAAACTTTTGAAGCCACGAAGCCAAGCTTTCCTCCTGTTGTTCATGCAGGAAATGACCACCCAGCTTCTTGCCTAGCCTAGGACCCCATTACCTCCTAGGACCCCCATTATTCCATAAGCTTCTTAGCTTCATGGCAAACTGTGGCTCATCCAGCAAGGCCAAAAAAACATTTTTCTGTCCATCTCAAGCAGAGACAAACATCATTCTTCTGTTTCGCTGGCACGTATTACTATGAGACAAGTTTATAATATTACAAGCATAACGTTCCCTCAGTTACAAAATGATGTTTTTAAAACTCTAATGATTTTAAATATAGGGTATGAAATCAAATGCTGTATCAAATGCTAAATATTATTGTAGAATGCACAATGCTTTTAAAAGTAATAAAATATTTTTAAATATATAACTTATGACTGGAGAATACAGCAACTCTTTTGATTCATGACTGGGAATTTGTACCTTTACAGGATACATCTTTGCTCTTATCTTTTTCCCACTCCCCTGCCCTCCCTTCAAGGCCTCCGCCCCCTCCCTATTTACAAAGACTTTGTTTCCTTTTCCTCCTTTTCTTACAGTTATTCCGTTCCATCCTTTTCTTTCCCCTACCTCCCACTTCCCCTTCCCCTTCAGACCTTTTCTTCCTATTTCACATTATCTATATTTTGATCCTTATTTACACTTTCATGAGATAAACTATTCAATATCTACACATGTGTGTCCTATTTATTTCACTCAAGAGTATGGCCTCAGTGTGCATCCATTTAGCTATCAATGTCTCTCGTTTCTCATTCTTTATGGCTGAGTACTACTCCATTTTATTTTTTTAATACATTTTCTTTATCCAGTCACCAGTTGATGGGTAATTGGGCTGTTTCCAAGATTTAGATACTGCAAACTGTGCCACTATGAACATGGGTGCACAAATATCATTGTGATATGATTAATTCTTTTGGGAAGATACCCAGCAAGGGAATAGCTGGGTCAATGGGACTTCTAATCTGAGTTTTTTGAGATATTGGAGAATATAGTAACTCTTGACTTACATGTCTTATCCAAAAGATTGTCAGGCCCTCAGCTGGCAGTAGGAATGATTCATTCATTTTATTATCAAGATTTTCCCAGTGACTATATTTTAATTATATAAAATAGTGACCATCTAGGATAACCAAAGTGGTATCATGCCCACAAATCTTCTTAGAGAAGAAAATGATGAAGAAATGGGTCTGCATAGCCTGCAAAAGTGAAGAAGATAGACAACATGGTAGTTCGCCTCGCACATTTGCTGGATTGTCTCCCTAGGTTAGGAAGACCTGCTGTGCAGAGCTCCAGAGAAGGCAAGACCCTTGTGATGACAGCTGCAGGAGGAGCTCTACAAAATGCCCTCACAAGCCACCACTAGGAAGTGATGAAATGGGTTGTCTTAGTGAACACACTTTCTAGGGATGTATTAAACAGAACTCTATAGGCTAAGAGTTATTCAGCACTGGAAGAATGGTAGCCCAGATGTCCTATTAGGATTCTTGAAACTTTAAGGTTCTCTGACTTTATGAGGATTGATCCCTCTTCTAGATATGACCTCCATGACAACAGAAAAAAAACAGGTGCTTAAGAAATGATCTGAGTCCAGCTCTATTATAGACCAGCACTGAAAATGCGCCTATCCAGCCATCCATTTATCCAAGAAACTGAAACTTACTGAGAACCTTCCTGTTCAGTGTTCAAAGTACTAGAAAAATAGTAAGCAATATAGACATAGTTGCTGTGTTCATGAACTCATTGCCCAGTGAGGCAACAAGGAGCACACAGATTAGCAATTCCCGCCCGTGGTAAGTACTGTGAGGAGAAGCATGGGATGCTACAAAAACCAGCTGAGCTAGTTGGAGGTTTATAAAAAGCTGACGCTTGTGCTAAGACATAGAGTCAGTCATTTAACCCCACCATTCATCCACAATGATTGCTATTAAATGAAGCAGAAAATTCTTGCCTTGCAATGACTTTGAGAAACTTAGAGTTTATTAGCTTTGTAATCTTGGAAGAGAAAACAGAAAGTCTCTAAGCCTCAGTTTCCTCATCACCAAACTAGGCAGTGCAATAGCAGCTGGTCCACCACGCTGTGAGACCATATTTGAGATGCCCAGAGACTGCCATGAAATAAGTCCTCAATAACCAGCAAAATAACTAGGAACTATTAAAATAAACTGGAAACACACTGAGATCCATTGATTCATTGAGAGTTTATGGAAAAAAATAAAAGCTATGCACTCTAGGTCTTGTTTATTTCTCTACAATCCCTAGGGCCTTGAGATCACTGAGGGTAGAGCCCCTGCCTAGCTTGAGAGAGATCTTGGGCTTGACCCAAACACAGCACAAAAAGGGGAAAAGGAAATGAATATGCTAAATTCCCCAGAGAGAGAAAAAGATAGAAATTGTGGTGACATTTATCTCAATCTAATTCCAGGGCAACAAGCGTTCTCATACACTCTACAACTCCTTTCTTAAGGTCAGTTGTTCACAGTAGGATGAAAAATACATTTCTTTCTTTCTTTCTTTCTTTCTTCCTCGTTTTCTTTGACATGCAAGCCTAGTTTCTCCTCTTGAGAAAGTGGAGGCTAGAAAAAAAACACCTCTGAAGAAACTAGCACAGCCACCAAATGAGAATTCACTGCTGATCTCTGCAATGTTCCAGATGGAGACCAGCCTTGTATGAATAAATAATCCACATTTCAAGCAGGATTACGGACATAAATGAGCACCAAAAAGTACATCGGGGTACCAATTTGTCACACATCTCCGAGCAAAAATGCAGCCTTGTTTCTCTCCTCATCCCTGGCTCACCCTGCTTTCCCACCACACTTAGGGGCCAAAGACAAATTATAGAAGAGGGCAGAGAAGCAGCTAGGGGACCAGACAGGCGACCCAAGTGGGTCTGCCAGGGCCACGCATTACGCACGTTCTTTACTGTCGGCGCTCTAGGGTCTACATGAACTTCTGGGGTCGCGTGATCTCCAGCGGAGCTGACAGACACCACAGTGAGTGGTGCCCCAGAGCGCCCAGGCACAGTCTCACTGAAAGGGCCCCTCCCTGAGCTTCCCTGTTATCTCCTGCTTGTCTCCACAGCTAATGCAGCTCCTAGTCGCCATATGCCATTAAGTCAGAGCAATGAAAACGAAGCCGTCTCCTTGATGGCTTATGCAGAATTGCTGTAATTTGAAGCAAGCCTCCCTGGCCCGGCTTCTTCCTCCTGTCTCCATCACCCACCCCATCACATCCTGTCCCTTGTGCTGCTTCCCCGGTCCCTAGCCCCGGCCACACCACCCCTACCCCTGTCTCTGTCTGTCCTTCTCTCTTTTCAAACTGAATATATTGGGGTCCTGGCAGGCTGCCATTCTAACTGCACATTAGAAATGGTGGAGTTTTGCTCTATCTGATTCTACAAAATGAGTTCACCAGAAGGTGCAGACCCAGCACATTCGGGGTTTTTCCTATAAATTACTTTAACACTGTGTCCAATCATATATATAATTTCAGATTTTCAATTTCAACTCACTGCTGTGTCAGCACAGACTCTACTGATATGTCTAATGTATTTAGCTTAAAATGAAACGGATGGCATTTCATTACCAGGAAGATAATATTTTTGAATATGTTTCCTGCATGGCGGGATCCATCATTATTCTGCCATTTTATGTTCAGCGTGTGTAATAGCTTTTTAATGCTTTGACGTATTTTATTTATATGTGTAATATTTTTCTGATACCACAGGACAATTTAACTCATTGGACACATTAGAAAATCTTAATTGAATGCTTTTAAATATTAGCAGAGGGGGAGAGGATGAACCAACTGCCAATATTTTTATTTAAGTTTCATAAAAGAGTCACAAAAATGGTTCAACCCTTGCTCTTTCCCTTTATCTATTCACCCCAACCATCTCCCCACCCCTCCCACCAAGTAGTCCCTCCATAAAAATATATACTTTGGAGAGGAAATAAAAAGATAAAGGAAAATCCTCTAGTCTCCTGAGACTTAGAAGCTGTCAGGGTGAAAGCAAGGAACACAAGAAATATTGAGCAAGCCCCGGTGTGAATGACAAGAGCTCTCTTATTGGTTGAAGTTTCTGACAGTGCTGAAAATCTTTAATACCAGGTTCTCGGCTCTTTGACCAAAGCCATGGAATGTTTCAAAGGAGACTTTTCTCAAGAGCTGTCTTTGCAAAGAAAATGCAAAGAAATGTGATTCACCCTTTTTAAAGTTTTTTTTTAAAAAACCACTTCTTGGTAGCCAACTCTGCCAAAGGCATTTCAAATTAACACAAAAGTTCCAAAGAGCGCTTCTCGGTTCTATCAAAGCGGCACCTTATTTCAAACAAAAGATGCAGGACTCAAAGTGGGAAAAGTGACTTTCATTTCTCACTTCGAGTCACAGAAGTTTAGTGGACCACTGGCCATAGGATGTCCCTACTTAGGGTAACTCACAAGGGAAGGAGGACATGAGCGCTAATATTTCCTTTGTTGGGAAGCACTGCCTCTCCTGTATGTAAAGCACAGCCCCTAGCTTTCTAACTGCTGCTCTCCTGGGGAGGGACAAATGGACATGAATTCTAATTCTAGGCCACCTCTTAGCACCTTAGGGACCCTGGGCAAGTTATTGCCATCCTCAAGCACCAGAGCACTGACCTATAAAACCAAGATCCTAGCTTCTACCTTGGATTGCATGTTGCTGCAAGAATAAGATGCAGCACAGTGGCACCCAGCCCAATCCATGGCCGATATAACAGATACACAATTATTATTATTATTATTATTATTATTATTATTATTATTATTATTATTTTGTTATAATTAACAAATTGCATTGCTGTCAAAGTGGGGCCAAGTTTTCTCCTCTCCTTGAAAATCGCCAAACTAAAACCAGACTCCAATCTGCATGCTGATAAAATAGTTTCCCTCTTATAAATAAAAGTTGTCAAGATCCGGGAATTTATCTCCGTGATTCCACCGCCTGCCTCTCAGGCTCAGGGACCCGAGTTCAACCCCTGGTACCAAAAAGAAAAAGAGAAAAAAGAAAGAAAAAGTTGTCCAAAAAGCACAACTATAGTACTTTATTTACATATACAAAGCCCAATTATTATTATTTTTGTTATAATTAACAAATTGCATTGCTGTCAAAGTGGGGCCAAGTTTTCTCCTCTCCTTGAAAATCGCCAAACTAAAACCAGACTCCAATCTGCATGCTGATAAAATAGTTTCCCTCTTATAAATAAAAGTTGTCAAGATCCGGGAATTTATCTCCGTGATTCCACCGCCTGCCTCTCAGGCTCAGGGACCCGAGTTCAACCCCTGGTACCAAAAAGAAAAAGAGAAAAAAGAAAGAAAAAGTTGTCCAAAAAGCACAACTATAGTACTTTATTTACATATACAAAGCCCATTTCAGAGTGAAACTCTCGGGTTTAACCTGAGGATATTTTTTAAAGTTTTTTCAGATTGCTATCTTTGTGTGTGTGTGCGTGTGTGTACACAAAATAACGTGTGTATATAATATGTATATGTCTATTTATATTTTATGTACATATTTATATATAAAATATCACACAGACACACATATAAATGTTTATCTTCCTGTTCCTAAGGAAATTACAGCACAAAACTGCAAAAAGAACTGCCACTAATAGTTCCTGGGATCAAATTTATATATTTGAAACTTCTTAGAACTTGCTGTAGTTCTCAAAGAGATGGGGAAACGTTGCTGTAGGACAGAGGTAAGCAAACATTTTTTAAAGGGCCAGGTAACAAATATTTGCGGCTTTTCTAGCTCAACTCTGCTGCTGTTACTTAAAAACAACTACAGAAAACTCGGAATTAATGAACATGACTATCTTTCAAAACACCTAAGGAGTGTAGGCCAATCCTTATTCTAGGACATTAATATCCCTTAATTTCTACATTTCTCAAGGACTGAGAGTCCTAGAGAATATAACCCCAAAGTCAATTACAAAGAAAAGGATATGTCAATGATACTACCCTTTAGGTTAGGCCATAAAATTTCCACTCTCATATTATTAGATTCTAGATCCTCTATTGATTACTCTTATGTCTAACTTTTCTTATATTAGAATTTTAGAGAAATTCACCAAGTTTCCATTTTTCATCCCAACCTTCTATTAGAGAAGCTTCAAAGTTCACCTAATTTTCTGGTGATGATTTGAATTATTTTGGTCAAGACATGTGTAGGATGAATAATTTATATCTTAATAAGTTCCTCTGAATAACCACCATATGCTAGAAATGGCCAAAAAGAAGACAAAAAAAAAAAAAGACCACATCATCCCTCATGTACATTTTAGGGACAGTAGATTCAATGAGTAGTGTGACAATTTGATTTAGCAATAATTGCTGGTAGTGATAATCAAAAAGACCTCTGTCACAGAAAGAAGTGTGGTCGAGGGAAAAGGAGACCCCTATGAGAGTAGACTTTGAGGAGAGGAGATGGTCTCCTGTTTGGGAGGAAAAAGGTGGCTATGTCCAGCACTTTGAAAAACTAAGAACAACAATGTAAAAGTCACAAAACAAAATAAAAGAGCACGAAGAGTAGAAGGCGACAAAATGAAACCAGTGTCATTGAGAGCATGGGAAATTATGGGCACACAGGTAGATTTGCAAAATTACAAAGACTAGCTTTTGTCCTCATCAACAGAAAAGTGTTTGCCCCAGTTAATTCCCAGTTATATTATTTGTTTACAATTTTGAAGAATTCATTGTGAAGTGATCCCCATGGGCCAACTACAGAAGAAAAATCATAAAGTCCTAATTACCCTGTTACAGCCCTGCTTCTGAACCCTGTTTCTGCATCCCTGCTGTCTAAATCCCTGCTGCTCTAAAGGGAGGTGGGAACATTCAGAGAGGCACGTGCAGATGAGCGTTGCCTTATTTGGAGTTGCTCTTTGGGGAAACAAAGCAGAAGCTATTTAATAATATTCCTCTTCAAAGTTATATGGCACTTTTCATCTAAGAATATCAGAGTGCTTTGTCACAATTAAATCATTAATCCTCGTGACAACTCCATCGAGAAAGTGTCTGCTTTATTATCAGTGAGAACACTTGGCATTTCAATGCTCGCCTTGAGGATGCTACTCAATCATATGCAGTTAATTAATGCCTACTTCGCATCCAGGAGGCAGGTCAGCATTCTGCTCCCCAGTTACAGGTAAAGAAACTGAGATCCCAAGGATGTAGTCAGCCGATTTACCCAAAGGACAGTGGTGTAAGAAATTACTTGTTGCCGATTCTTTATTAAGACCTACTTTTCATGCACTGAGCGGTCAAACACTTAACCACTCTTAAGTGTATAAATGATTATAAAATCAACTAGAATGGCAACAACTTGAGGGCAGGAACCTAGCCTTCTTTCTAGCAATGTGAAGTCTTCACAATACTTCCACACACATTTTTCATTTATTATGACATTACGATGTTGAGGCCACCATTTTACAAGCGACTAAATACACTCAAAAAATATATGATTTTCCTATTGTGATAGGCTGCTAAACAAAGAAAGCAGACCTGAATGCAGGAATTTTGACTTTACAGATAATGTTCTTTTCTTTTTTATCAATGTCTTTCCTTTAAATGCTCAGAGTGTTATTTTTAAATGGCAACCACCCTTAAATTCGACCCAAAGTATTTTGTTCTCTGACACTCAAGATGGTGCTGGTTATATATTTATGACACCTCAAAAGTTGTTTTGAGGCATGAACTTTGAAAGAAAGGTTACAATAAAAAAGTTCCTTAGCAATGACAACAAAACCTATCAAAAACAAAAGTAAAAAAATGCTGCCCTACTTTTGCTTTTTAACTCACCATATTGCTATTCTAGTACATTCAATCAGAAAAATAGAAACATTCCTAGGTATTTCCAACAGGGGGCATTTAATCAGGGTATTGATGTAAAAGATGCTGAAAGGCTGCAAGAATGGAAGCGTAAGACCCAGATGTTGCTAATGGAACTCAGTGAATGAACCTCATGAGACTGAAAAGCTACTATAACACGGCAGTTAATTTAGTTCTACAGAATAGGCATTGCCTCAACAAAAGACAGAACACTGAAACTGCCATTCTACATACAGCTCAGTATCACCATACCCCCGCAATCACCACAGTGAGTAAGCACAAAGTCTCCAATGTCCTTCTTCTTCCTCTCTGCTAATCCCTTTCCAGTGTCCCCGAACGGCAGAGGCCAACAGGAAAACAGTAGGCAAGGGAGACTGTGGAATACAGTTTGCAGGCTCCCAGTCCCAGCAGAACACAGTAAGGGTGGGTGGGTATGAGTCCACGAGACATCAGAGAAATAAATGGCATGTTCTGCATTGTAAAGACTTACGCAGATCAAGCAGTGATTGCTAAGGCTGCACTTAGCCCCAGATCAGTGCTTCACAGGTCAGTGACAGAAGAGACACCATGAAGTCTATTCACCCAATCCACCGAAAATGCTGAGACAACACTGCCTCCACCCCCAGGAAACAGCATAGACTGCACTGAAAGGTGGGGGTTCTTTGTACCTCAGAGTCCCTAAGATAAGAGTAAGAGTACTGTCAAGCAAGAAGACGACTGCCGTTAATATAAGAGTATGTCATGTGGATCCCTGAATAGAGCCTGGATCTCTGCTATACTGAGAATAAATAGTAAAGAGAAAAAGTAAAACAGTAAAGGGAAAAAGAACAATAAAGCAAGACATATATGAGATTGGCCAAAGAGTTCCGAGGGGTAATGTAAAAGGAGGAGATGTAGGGTTAGAGAAAAGCCATGATTTATTTTCAGAGGGGCACAAAGAAAGAAACACCCAGGAGCAATCTATTACCAAGGACACAGTAGAGAAGGAACAGAAACCCAAAAGGGACTACAGAGCATGCACAGGCTGACAAGCAGCTAGAAGAGGTTATAAAGCTTCACGCACAAGGCCGACGAGTGCGCATCAAGTTACGGTGGCCAAAGCTCAGGAGAGAAAAGGCAAGATCCACACGCTTCCTCGGTTTCCTGGGGATGATTAGCCTCCCGGATTCTGAGACTCTGAAGTAGGTACAAAGCTTATTTATGGTCACTGCTGTATCTCCTCCCCACAACTGCATGCCCAATCCCTGACTGACACCACACACTAGAGAAGTGTGTTTTCAGTTCTCCTCGATCATTATACACAGAGGTAGTAATTGGAGCACCCAAAATTTTAAGGAGTTCTATCTAGCAGAGGTTTCCCAGAGCTCTACATTAGATAATGCTCTAAAATCAGCACAGTATAGTTGCTTTGTTGTCTTACTTCTTGCATTTAACAGCTTCAGAAATTTCTTACCATCCTAAAAGGACCACTGAAATTAAACACCTCAAATTCTTTCTTCTACCCACCTTCCCTTTATTTCATAACATTCCAGACATAAAAAGTTCATAGAGTTAGAGATCCTGCTCTCTGTCACTAAATTCAAGCCATGAGCCTGCCCCGTGGCTGCAAAATCAACCTAGAAATGCTACATAGGGTAAATGTAAATACAGCTAAAAAAAAAAAAAAAAAAAAAAAAAAACTTACAATGAATGGGGGGATGCTTTTTCCTTTGCTCAGGATGAATTTATCTCAGCGCACTGGGAGTGCCCAATTAATGCAGGTTTATAGGTAATAAAAGGGCTGAAGAGATGCAAATAAAATGCAAGTTTCATGAAAGCTGTGATTTCTGGCTGTGTATCCAGACCTATCTGTGTGTGATTTGTGACACTGTCTTTAAGATAATAGAAATACTGTGGTGTTTTCCCTATTCCCTACTATGTGAGGTTTAATTTTCTTAGCAAAGCATTCTGTTTCCTTCTGATCATAACAAAGACTTAAAACTTCAATTTCATCTTTCATTATTTCTACATACACAGCAAGTTATACGCACTTCAACAGATCTCAGAAACATGTTCTATTTCACTCTCCATGCACAAAACTCCACCATACTCCCAACTCCTCATTCTCCACCTGCAAAATACTTTCATACTTCAAGGTCCAGCTCTGCTATAGGCAGAATTATGTCTCCTCCACGCTAGTAAAAATATATTGTATTAAAGCCCTAATTCTCTACATGACATTTTTGGAAATAAGTCTTTTAGGAGGTCATTAAGCTTAAATGAAGTTATAAAAGTAGGATCCTAATCCACTGTAATTGGTAATCAGTGACCTTTGGGAAAAAAGGAAGAGAGAGAGAGAGAGATCACATTTTTTACACACAAGCCCTAAGAAACACCATCTGAAGACACATCAAGAGAGAATGGTCTGCAAGTCAGGAAGAGAGCCCTGACTAGGAAGTGAATCTGTCTGTGGGCCCCTTGATCCTGGACTCCCAAGCCTCTAGAATACTGAGAAGTGAATTTCTATTTAAGTTTCCAGTCTAAGGTGTTTTGTTAAGATACACAAAGCAGACTAACACCAGTTCCACTGAAGTCCTCTTGCCTCTGTTAATATTTATATTGCTTTCCACCAGGAAAAATCCTTGTACAAAAACATATATGGGGCGGTTGGGAGAGAGGGAGGGAAAAGGGGAGAGGGGGAGGGGGGGATGGAGAGAGAGAGAGAGAGAGACCGACCAAGTCCACTGGAACTTGGGATCGTGTTACAAGCAATGGAAACCCACTCTAAGTCATCCAAGTACCTATGCTACACACCTTATTATCATTAAGATGAGGTATGTACGTACCTCTCTCTCTGAGATCATGAACTCCATGGCCTTCCATGAGCCTCAGTCATATGGGGAAACACCCTACCATTATCCTCATACCCAGTTCTGATCCACATTAAATTGTCAAAAAATGGCTGTTGGATATAATTGAACTGAAGCAAGAGGCATCTCACTGTGAATAAATTCCAAGGCAATTCAGTGAGTTCTTTGCACCACTTCTCAGCACGGGCTCAGCCAGGCCTTTTTCTGTGCTCAGCACTCCCATCGCCCAGCGGCCCAAGCCTCTGCCCCGGATCCCAAACCCGCGTCACTAAAGGCGAGACTATGCCTGCTCCCTCTCCCTCCCCTCCCCTCCCCCCTCCACACACCCGCAAACCTCTGCAATCACTTGTAACACCTGTCCCAACAACCCTCACGGGAAGCCGGGGAGGTGGGAGAGGGCAGAGAGGAAACAGAAATTTACAAAATAACAAAGAATGGAGGGAAAACAATAGAAATAAAGTTTTGTAAAGGGAGAGGTGAAGAAGAATTGCAGGAAGGGAGGGGAATGGGGGAAAAAGCATTAAGATATAACATATTCAATAAAAATTCCCTACGATACCTATGATTATTATGTGGAAATGTCAAAAGTATACCAATAAAATTAATTGTTTAAACTGCTCATGTGACTCCGATCTTGCCTCCCTTCTTTTTCCTCTCCAATCAGTATCCAGAGTGATGATTTAATAATGCAAATCTGGTCCCGCCGTTCCAAGATTAGAAACTTTGTTGGCTTCCCACTGCTCTCAGGTGAAAATCCACATTCCTGACTGTCATAAGCCCAGGAAGACCGGCCTCTGCTCCATTTTGCCAGTCTCATTTTACGCTACCCTATCTTTCATCTCCATTTACAGAGCCTCTAGACCACTGCCCGCATCTCTAACACAGTACCTGCGCCTCCTGGAGCCATGAAATGCACTGCTCCACTTCAAATGCCCTGCCTCCGATTTTTCATCCCCATAAATCTTTCTCCCCCTTCAGCACTCAATGCAGCCATCATCTCCTCCAAGACACCTTCTAATTCTCCCTCTGTCACCCAATCTGTTATCAGTCCCTCCTCTGTAACTCCGAAACAAGCCAAATTTATCTCTCTCATGGCACTTGTCATCCTGTATTATCTTCAACTATTTATACGTCTTTCCTCCAGGCTTTGAACCACCTTCTGGCAGCCACCTGGTGTGGGAACTGTGTTACAGTCACCAATGAATGCCCAAGACCACACGTAATGCTGCAAAAACTCTTTAAAATAACTCACCGAATTATTGAAGAAAATATTGGACAGTCAAATGTATCCCAGCTTCCATCTTCTTTTTCTCATTTAATGATTTACCAACAATGTGTTCTTTCCCAAGTTATAGAATTATAACAAATTAATTCATTCAGGTTCCACAAAATAATTCCCTAAAGCTCACAGAAATCATTATTAAGCTACTCTTTGGTAGCTCAACTTTATACTTCACCACTGTACTTACATCTTTCTGTTATGCTTGAGTGTCTGCATGTATTTAAAGATTTTTTTTTTTTTTTTTTTTTTTAGGTTGCAATGGTTGGCCAGCCATTATGTAAAAACACAGACTCCGAGTACATTCAATGGCAAGTCCTGACACATAGCTCCCTGTTTCTCTGGTCTCAGTGGGAAAAGAGAAGATTCCTAAGCAAAGAGGGAAGTGAAGCATTCCCAATTATCCCTCACAACTGCAGACTAGTAGAAAGGCAGGTGCATTTCACAGTCTGCAGGTCCCCACAGAGCATGGAAAACAGCTCCTCCTCAGCTTATCTCCTTAGGGAAAAATAACAGCACTCCAAGACTGGAGGGGTGGCCTCAGGCCACTCTGTGACCAGGACAATGGGAACCATCCTCCCTCTTATGGGAAACAACCTGAGATTCAGGCACCAGCTTGCAAGGGCACAAAGAGACATACTCTACACACACACACATACCCTACACACACAGTTCAATCCCTTAAAAACATTTACCTGAAAGACATCACACTGTTACAATTTTAATGTTGTATTGCATTAGGGTTGCCAGATAAAATATTGGACTCCCAGTTAAAATTGAGTTTCAGGTGAACAACAAATATTTTAAATATTTCAGTTATGGAAAGAATAATTTTAGTATAAATATGATCCATGCAATATCTAAAACACATCTGTACCAAGAAAATTATTCATCATATATCAAAAGTTTGAGTTTTCTGGGAAACTTGTATTTTTATTTCTTAAGGCTAAGTTCATATGGTGCCAAAATTCACACTGGTGCATGCAACCAGCCTACTTTTCACTTTTCAAGGTGTACAGACTTAAATTAACTCAATGGACAAAATAACTAAGGGAAATAGTTTCAATATAAGTGATTATTGTACCAAGACATTGACTCCAGGAAGACTAAGAGCTTGGATTTATTTTCTGTTTGTTGATTTGTTTGTTCCAGTGAAAAAGTTTAAGTCACAGTGGTCCTTTTGCCCCCTTTCATTTAGGAACTGTTTCATCCAACTCAAGCTACCAGGTTCCTCCAAGGGACAAGTATTAAAGACAGCAGTCATCTGGGAAACATGCACTCTTCTTTCAGAATTCTCAAAAGCTGGCCCTGTTCTGCCTGAGAGTTCATCCTCTAATTCCTCCAGATCCCTTCCGGATCTAGAGGTGAGTGTGTAACCCCAGAGCCCAAAAAAAAAAAAAACTAGGTTGTATGAGCAAGAGACGCTATGGGAATTCTCCTGGGACTCCTCAAAAGAAAACGAGTCCAACCTTCTGCATTAGTTGACTTCACTCATTCGCTGTTTATGGCAAAGAGACTGAATTACAGCCAATATAATAGTTAAAAGTACAATATAATATAATAGTTAAAAAGGAATGTTTTCTTTACCTCACTGCTCTGTGCTCAAATTTCCCCTGTAGTAACTTAACTGACACCATCCCCAGCACCCTAAATAGCAAAAACGTGAGCCTCATTGTCTCTGCTGTGCCTTCACAGGCTATGTGATAAGGGTTTTCTATGGGTCCTTGGGCAAGTACCGTGTCGTTTGCTGCGTACCATTTTTTTAAAAAAGGCTAATTTCAAAACTTATTTTTAAGTCAGAAAATAAGATTCTTTAAGTTCTTTTTCTAAAGCGGAGATATCCTCTTCTCTCTTCTCGATGCCATCAGCAGCTTTAAAAGCAATCCCCTTGTGTCTGTCACAGTGACTCAGAAAACTAGGCCAGTGATGACTTTGTCATTTAGTGGCTCTGTGGCATATGCACCCTACCATGTTTCATTTCTATGCTTCAAAACACTAAGTGGGCCACACTGAGACATCTTTTCATCACAGAGTACTCCATGTAATGGCTTTGGAACATTCGGAGGGAATGGAAGAGGTAGGGCGAATGACTTTTGCATAATTGCTGTTTATTTCTGTGGCAAGTCACTAGTTGGAAAAACATGTATTTGAGGGACATTTAAGGTTTGGCATTTCAATCCTTGACTTTGGTCCTCGGAACCGCCGTTTGTGTGGTGACATTTGAAACTAGCCTGCCCTGGTTGCCAGACAGCAGCCACTTTGGCAAGAAGTAACCCCGGAGGGATGAGAAGAGGCTGTCTTCAAAAAGGAATGAATAAATGTCTGTCTGGACGCCTGTATCAGCCCCAACAAGCACCTGTGTTCAAAAGGTTTCTCCTGTCTTGTAAAGCCAGGAAAAGTGAGCTATTCCAGAGAAGGCCAGATCAAAATGTGATAGAATGTGTGTGGGCAGTGGAAGGAACACCTTTTAAAGGAGTATAAAAGAGCCCAACTGCAGGATAAGAACGGCAGTTTCTCTCCAACACCCTTACATCCTCTTCTCAGGGCATCTGAACACAGAGCACAGAGTCTGCCCAGACCATGGCTGTTCGGAAGGCTTTGTGTTAGCAGATCCTCTTTCCTCCTTTGCCATCTCCTCTCTTCTCTTTAAACTGAAGGAAGCAAAGAGGTGAACTGAAGCTCTGCACTGGAGTTTTTCCTTATCTCTCACCATCGTGACCCTTCCACCTTTCACTGTTTCCCTTTCTTGACTGCCCCGAAAGATTTAAAAGAGGCAAAAAAAGAGTCAAAGAGCACGGATGAGACAGGAGAGGCCTGAAAGACTCTCAAGGAATTGCAGCATAAGTTTTCATTCCCTACGAAGCTGGAAGAAATTGAAACAATCCTGAAGAAAAAAGACATAGGACTTTCCCCTCTACTACAGCTCAGATCTAGAGTGTCCCCCACTAGGCTCCTGTGTTTAGAGGTGGGGCTCTGAGGAGGTGACTGAATCATGGGGGTGCCATACTCGAAGCAGAATGCACTGTTAGATGTAAGCCTGGTGAAACAAGGTGGGTCACTGAGGGCCTGAACCAGTGTATCTCCTTCCCTGGCTCTTCTCTTTGGTCTCTACTTCCTGAGAGCTCTAACGTGAACAGCTTTTTTCTGCCAGGCCCTCCCCCACGCTCTTCCGGCCTTGGAGCCAGTTGACAAGGGACTGAATCCCCTAAAATCAGTGAGCCAAAATAAACACCTCCTTTTTTTAAGTTGTGGGCATCAGGTATTGTATCCAGTGCTGGAAAAAGTGACTAAGACACCTTCTGCTGTAACAATACAACAATAATAATGACACAATCAGCTCTTTGTATCTTTGGGTTCCATATCGGTGGATTCAATCAATGGCAGATCTAAATATTTGGGGGAAATTTTCTAGCAAGTTTCAAACAGCCAAACTTGGCTCTGCCTTGTACTGTGCACTATCCTGAATGCTCCCGAGTGAGCTAACGTGCAGGGACATCTGCTGTAGCTCTCCACCATGCACAGATTGGTAGTCTCTTTAGCACTTGTTGCTAGAGCATTGTTCACCACACATCTCATTTGTACACTGTATCATTAGGCCTGCAATGCTCACATCTGTATGGAACATGCACAGACTTTTTTCTTATCCTTATTCCCGAACAATACAATGTAGCAGCTATTTACGCAGCATTTACACTATATTAAGTATTGCAAGTATTCTAGACATGACTTAAGACATGCCAGAACATATGTGTAGGACATATGCAAATATTGTGCCATTTTAAATCAGAGATTTGAGCATCTGTGGATTCTGCTTCCATGAGCAGTCTAGAAAAAACCCCACTGGATTCTCAGGGATCACTAGAATAGCGAACACTAATACAAAGCCTACACTGCCCTGAGCACTTCACATGTTAATCTGTTTAATCCTCACACACCCTTGTAGATCCTACTATCATCCCTCGTAGCAAAGAGACACACCCAGAAAAAACAGCTTGCACAATATCATCCAAAATATATGTTGCTGAAATAGTTCCAAAGCAACCACTCCAAGCCAGCAGCCTCACCCTGCCACCTCCAGGCTGCCTCCTATGGGTGACAAGTGTTCATTTCCGCCCACATTCTCCTACTCCTTGCTGATATCCTGTTTCTTTTGTCTTAGGGCTGAAATATGCAGAGCTGTCTCTTTACTGTTTTGCAGACTTCACTGAATGTTCCCAGGGTCCAGAGAGAGGGTCTGTAACAACAGTAGACACTTCCCGTTTTAATCTACACATCAAGGTCATTCCCCAGTGTACCTGCGCCAGGCACCTGGGTTCAAACAGAGAAGCAGATCGAATAAGACTGAACCCTGACTGACTCGTAGCAAATGGGCTCAGGTGAGTTGGAGTGAGCTTGCTACAGGACTGGACTGAGGCGATCAGAAGTCCTGCTAAAGCCTGAAAATGGAATTAATCAGAAATTTTGCAATTTCATGAAATCAGGAAGAGTTCGAATCCCACAAGGATGGTATAAAGTCTGTGAAAGTTCTAGCTGACTCTGATCTCAACTGCGATGGATGAGCTGCAGTAGCTGAGGAGGGAGCAGCTAGTACAGTCATGGAGCTGACACACTCATGTGGCCCTAGCATTGGAGGTAAAACAAGATCTGGGGAAAGAGTAAAGACACCGCCCACCATGGCCTCTTGCCAGTGAGGTTAAGTCAGCAGAAAAGGAACCACACCACACACATGAACACGGTGCAGCTGAGGCTGTCACCTTGCAGACCTCTCATGGGGTCATCTCTAACGGCCTCCTCTATCTAGCTGTATATAGGGAAAGGTGTTCTGGACACTCATTCAACACTTTACACAGCCAGCCACACAGCCTAACAGAACCTGTTCCACCCTACAACCGTGGGGCAATTATCTCATCATCTAATTGAATCCACTGCTCAGTACATGTGGGGAGGCAGAAAGGCAAAACGGTTGATATGTATACCTGGAGCCACAGAGGTGTGAGTTCAAATGCTAGCCCGTGAGTCATTTGCCTTGCAACTTCTATTGATTTTAATTTCCTCACTGGTAAACAGGGGTGACAATAATGCTGTCTCCATTGACTCCTGTGAGTTTGAATTGACAGAGCACCTGTAACAGCAGCAGGGTCTATGCTCAGTGCCTAACAAACATTTATTAATATTTATACATAATGTAAAGTAATATACAATTATAAATATGCAATAATAAACCTAATAGCACATATCAATGCTTTATAAATTTGCAGGAAATTATACACTGACTAATTGAAAGAGCATCTCCAAATCTAAATAAAATTCTTTACTTGATGAGCCACAGAAACCTGCAAGTTCTAGTATCCTCACATATGCAGAGCTTTTATATAAGACAAATTGATAGTAAAATTAAAAACCTTAAAAAATGTGATGAGAGAGTCTCTTGAGTATTTCAGTGGTTTTCATTGAGGATCTTTGATCTAAATATGCTCATTTTAAATCAGTAGAAATCACTAATAGGAAGACAGTGGGAAAGAAACACATATTTGATCTAACCAAAAACTAAGTTTGTGATTTGTGAACTATTTGATCTCTGTGTGTTAGAGAATCAAAATTCGTATGAACCATAGAAGTAGTTTAATCCAACCTTGCTGTGATCCATCAATCTGATCTAGACCATTCTTGATTATTCTGGGACTTGGAAACATCAAATGATAAGAAACTCACTCCACCGGGAGGAAGACCAAACTGTATGGAGACAACTCCAATGAAGGGAGGGCAGGGACAAGGGAAAAAAACGAGAACCAAGACCTGTCATGTAAAGGGACAGGATCCCAATGATGAAGGTAACTGTACTATATACATAAAATGTACCAATAAACTCAATGAGGAAAAAAATTTAAAAAAAGAAATGTTATTACTTACATGCTTCCTTCTTCTAACAGAGCAACTGGTCATTTTTCTGACCCCATTAACCTCACAGAAATGTATAGCCCTTCAGTCTTCAGGAATCTGGTTAACTCTGTGGACCTGCTCCACCCAAAAGTATAACTGCTCTCATAACACAAACTCTGCCCACGAGCTCAGAGGCTCCTCAGACTCCTTTACTCCAGTAACCAATCCTCCAACCCATCTTCTCTCCTTCAGCCAAAAGCACCTCCCAAGTTCCTCTTCCATGTTCTTTTGTGCTAAGATTCACCAACTGCTTTTTGGCACAATTTCAAAATCCCTCGCTACGAGGCACAATCTCCATGAATCAGCTTCTCCCAATGTTCCTCTTAATAGTTTGCTCTCAGAAACAAATGCAAGGCTAAAAAGGTGACTTGGGAAGTACAGGATGTGGTAAAATTCTCACCTTTTGTTCCATTTGTGTTACAATTCAACACAGCCCAAGGTTGCATGGATTTCTTATAACCACATCATGAAGCTAGTTAGATTTATATTAAGTGGACCTGTTTTCAGTTTTGCAGAATAAGGCAGCTGGATTACTGGACCTTATTTTATAACTCTAAACTCTAAGAGGACCCCTGAGTATGATAATCTCACCAGCCCCTTCCAAGTTCTTATCATTGGTTAAGGAAACACAGAAGATAACAGCGTAGACAATATGGGGTAGGTTGGTATGTTTTTTTATAGCTTTGGCCCTAATTATAAGTATACAATGGGGGGATTTGGGTCATTTATTAAATACCAAGTTGAGAGGATAAAAGCTTTTCCTATGTTACCTTTGAAGATCACTCGGGTTAATAAAGAGCTTTCATAAATATTAATTCACACCACTGTATCTTGCTAGCAGACTAGTACTACTGAAGCTTTATTATACTGCCTTAATTAATGTGAAGCAAAAACACTGTGTTGGCTTATCAATCTCCCAGAAATGAGGGTTCCCCATCATTACTAAGCTCATCACTTAGTATCTATGCATGTGTAGGAAGCACATGAATTTGTAGGCTTCAGTTCTGCTAGTGTTCTACAGCTGAGCTCCATTAATTTAAAGGACTTGAGACCAGATGTGTCGCAAAGTGGCGATTTATCTAGATTAGTCACCACACATTGATAGCCACATTCTTTTTGCAAAGTGTGCAGCACATTCCAATCCTAAGGAGCCTCCATTATGAATTCCTTTCACTTGGATGAGTGTTTCATTTGCCTGCTAATATAAAATTCATGGAGGTAACAGGCAGAAATAGGAGCTGTTGGGAGTTCTAGTTCAATGCCCCACAATCCCACTGCAGTTAAGACTAATGGCAAAGAGGGCACCCTAGAATAACCCACTTATCTGTTTGGCATAATAGAAGGCTTTTTGCATATGTGAAACACATGTACAGGATTTACAATGGTTTGGGATAAATTTGCAAATCTGACCATCAGAGATCAGAACTATTTCCACTGTGGTTCTCTAACTACTTAGCAAAAATGCCTCAGAGTGCTCAGCAGGGAAAGGGAATGTAATAATTGTGGGAAGACTGGACATTATATTAGAGTGAGCTCGTTGGCACAAAAGAATGATGTCTGTGAAATGCTAGTTTCAGGTCATATAATACTGAATTTCCATCACACTGCTTTGGGGATACAAAATGAGGGGAAAACAGGCAAACAAAGTTAAAATCTGAACAACCACCTCCGGGTTCTACATCAAGGAAGGGGAAGAGAAAGATAAGCAAGTGAAGGCTCAGGGTCACCTAATGAACTGAGGAATTGTAGCTTCCAGACTTGAAGCATGGCATTTCAGTTCATCGAGGCACAAATGAGGGCTCTATTTCTTTAAAAGCTGTGCCACCCAAATTCACAAAGATTAGTTTGACTGGAAAACACAATAGAATATCTTTCAGAGAAAAACAGAGAAACCATTTTGAAAAACTAAAATGAGATCAGGTCATCTCTTGGAGAATGTTCTGTCTTGGAGCTAGGAAAGTATCTAACTGAAGTATGCCTCAAGCTACAGCCTCCCCTTTCCAAGTATAAATTAAAAAACAAAAACCTCACTGCTTAGTATTTACTTCCAGAGTCCCTTCAACTAATACCTAAAGCCTCACTATTAGTAAGTGGTAGAAGTGGTGCTCCAAAGCATCCCGTCAGACTATAAAGCTTATGTGTTTCACTCGTCTCTACCCTACCTCACCAGATAATTTTTAAAACACTTTTATGAACAAATATTTTTACCTCAGTGTACTACTAAGGCTAGACTTGGATAGGTTGTGATAACAAATAGTCCTTTAAATCCTACTGGCTTCATAAGTTACACAGTCCAGCGTGGAGCATGTAGTTCTTCCAGGAAGCTTTACTCCAAGTAGCACCCAAGGGAACCATACAACTTCCATCTTTAACTACGCCATCTTAAAACACTGGCTCCCAAAATCTCTGCAGCATAAAATTCAAGACAAGGTCATCGTATTAATGTTGATGTCACATGTCACTGCTCTGATGACTACTGAGTAGGAAATGCAGAGTGCCAATCTTTGAGTTTTTCTGATGGGTGGCAGAGCTCTGCTTCTCAGTATAATGAGGGATTCTCTCCCCAGTACAAAGGAAGACTGGAAGCTAAACATCTAACAATATTAATCAAAACCCACTCTACCTACTAGGGATACTCTACTAGGCTAGAAGGTGTATGAGACAAAATCAGAATGCATGTCTACACGTTTTAAGCACAATGATATCACAATCTTCTGAGAAATTCATCTATGGAACAGGCTACAATAACAAGGATAATATGGACAGAGAGCTGACAAGAGTCATGTACAGAATTAGCTAATCTCAGAATTGCATCTGATACATTCCCAGTTCCACCTGAGTGACAAGGACAACTAAATCTCACTTATTAAAAAATGAATAAATAAATGACTAAAGAGAGAAGATTATTCTCTTACTATAAAACTCAAAGATACTGTTTTTTCTCTTGGGGCCAGGGATTCAGCTTAGTGGTGCCTTCACCTGCCTCACAAGCACAGGGTCCCACGTTGGATCCCCAGTACCAAAAATTTTTTTTTTCTTTTGAACATATTTTTTCAATCACTCTTGTAACATCATTGAAATTTAGTTTTCTGACCTAAAGAAATTATTACAATGTGTTTTAAATTTCCTGGATGCTCGGACAAATAGTATTTCCCCCTTTTATTAATCCTCAGTCACTGTTTCCTACATTCAGTACGCAGTAGTTTGCCTGCTGCAGGTTGGGCTTACTCATTCTTTATTGGACTTCAGCCTCATCTTCAGAACATTCCCATCAAGCCCACGCCAAGCGGGGTGCACACACCTGCAGCCACAGCAATGAGAAGGTTGAGGTAAGGAGGATCACAAGAGTGAGGGAAGCTCGGTCTACCCACTGAGACCCCATCTGAAAAAATACAAAAACCAAAAATGTGAAGTCACGGTCACTTCTCCATATTCTAAGTGGCTGGCTAGGTAATTTGATGAAGTCTTTCACTATTTGAATGAATGATAATTTATTGGTACATTATTCCTCCAAAGTAAAGCGCTTTATATAAACAGTGGTCCACACTGTCTGAAATCAATGCATGAATGAAAAATAAGAATTTAGACATTAGTGTACTAGGCCCAGAGAACAATTATATACAGGTGAAGTACTACTATATACAAGCTCACCACTATTGACAGTTTGGTTTTTTTGACAGTTTAAAACTAAACAATTCTTTGTTGTAGGGATGCTGTCCTTTTCACCTTAGGATACATTTCTTGCCTCTAGTCACAATAATATCCTCCTCTCCCCTCCAATTATGACTGTCAAAAGTATCTCCAGTAGGTAGGATAAAATCACTCCATCTACCATGCCTACTACTGAGAATCACTGAAGTATGGAAGGAATATTTGCAGTCTCTTTACGGCAAAGACTAGCAGTTCCTTCCAAACACAATTATATATTCTGCCCATGATCGTGGAATCATGCGTTTTGAGCTACAAACTTTCTAGAAATGGTGCTGACTGTATTCCCAAATCAGAAGTAAAATCCTCAGAACCCAACCTTATCAGGTTAATATTGATGCATTTACCAAAAGTGGTTTAAGAAGTCACATGATTCCACTCTGACTAATAACCCATCAGAACTTCTAGAGGGCCTCTGTGATACAATATATCTCTACTAAAAATATTCAAAAGCGCTGTACAGTTGGGATGTTACTGAACTTGTATGTCATTGCCCGAATCACTAAAAGCATACACTAATTCTATCAGTAAAATCACAAAGCTAGAATGAAAACAAAGGCAACAACAGTTTTTAAAAAGAAACAGGCATTTGATGTAGTTGAAACATGAGTTTAACTGATCTGAGTAGCCAGGAATGGTGGAGCCCACCTTTAATCCCAGCACTCCAGAGTCTGAGCCAGGAGGATCGCTGTAAAGTTGAGGCCAGCCTAGGCTACATAATGAGTTCAAGGCCAGCCTGAACAATACAGCAAGACTCTGTCTCAAGAAAACAAAAAAATAAAGTAAAATGAATGAAGTTTTCTAAAAAATAAAAGGGCTGGGGATTTGGCTCAGTGGTTCCAGTGTCTGTCTTGCAAGCACAGGGACCCAAGTTCAATCCCCGGTACCAAATAAATAAATAAATATAAAATACACTAGTAATTTTCCCCTTGTTTAATTTAGTTAGTGAAGTTTTCATACTAACTAAAAATAAGTATCTTATCTATCAATAAAGTGATAGCTATATCAATAGATATATCAACATCTATATCAATATAGATATATCAATATCTATCAATATCTCTAGTGGCTATCACTATAGGGCCTATTTGACCAAGACTATATAATTTTAAAAAGCAGATAATACTAAAAACTAAGCAATTAATGAAGGAAAATATTTTGTAGCTGAACACAGTGGTGCACACCTGTAATCTCAGCACTCTGGGAAGCTGAGGTAGAAAGATCACAAGTTCAAACCTAGCCTGGGCAACTTAGAAAGACCCTGTCTTGAAATAAACAGTAGAAAAGGGTAGGAGATACAGTTCATTGCAAAGGCTCTGGATTCAATTTCCAGTATCAAAAAAATTTTTTCAGTAACTTTTCCCTACTTTCCTCATTCATCAAATGTATATTGTGCCAAAAAAAAACAATGGCAAACATATTTACTATAGCTTAGCTTTTATGGGGATAAGAAATGTAAACATCAGATCAGAAGTACATTAAAGTTACTCCCATGGAAAAGGATGCATTCATTTACTGACAACATTTATTTTACTGAGCGCTTCTTCTGTGAAAGTTACTCTGAGTATTAAGAAGGATAGATAGATAAGATTGAAATATATCCTGCCCTCGACTTGACTACAGTGGAACAATGAGAAAACACATGGAAAACTTACTCACATGAACATGTTTGGGTTGTATGAATCACAACTATGGGGCAGCCAGAATATTACGAGAGTCTAAATGAGGTCATTACTGAGCTCTACCCGACCAACTTTGACCTTGTTTGATCACAGACTTAGCCAAGGGATTTACACCCCACACAAACTGCCCAGCATTTATTTGTTCAGCTTTCTGGCTTCTGTTGATTCGTGATTTCTCAGACATCGAGACATGACTGCAAGTACTTGAGATTCGTGGATAAAATGTAAGTAACATCAAGGCCTGCCCCTTTGACCCAGAGAAGCCCAGCTATGCAGGCACCAACACAGCAGTATTCATGCCCGCCCACCCCACTCCCACGAACAAGAGAAAGAAGGCCTCTCTGAGGCTTCTAGATGAAAACTGAAGCCCACTGGAAAAGTGAGGAGGGACCAACACCTCACATCAGAACCTGGTCTAACTTTAGGGGAAAGACAGCTGGAACCTGCACTACAACCTTGCAGAGTTCAACCCAACAGGAGGACAGAGATCTCAACTTGCGCCTTGCAGACAAGAACTAGCCTGAACCTCAGAGGACAGTGCTGGCTTGCTGAGACTAATTAACTTAGACCTTCACACTCCAGCCCATGCTGTCCATTGTGTCAAAAGAGGTATACCCCGAAGGAGGCCCTCTATTTCTATTTGTATTTTTGATTTTCAAAGTAATATTTTTATTTTATCTTCAATCATTTAAAAACCTTTTTATCTTTTTTCTCAATTTTTTTCCTTTTTTTAATCTTCTTTCATTTCTTTCTGTCTCTCCCACCTTGATCTCCATTACTCTTTCTCTCTCTCTCTTTCTCTCTCTCTCTCTCTCTCTCTCTCTCTCTCTCTCTCTCTCTCTCTCTCTCTCTCTCTCTCTCTCTCTCTCTCTCTCTCTCTCTCTCTCTCTCTCTCTCTCTCTCTCTCTCTCTCTCTCTCTCTCTCTCTCTCTCTCTCTCTCTCTCTCTCTCTCTCTCTCTCTGTTCCTGTTTCTGTCCTAATTCAAATTTATTTTCTTTCTTTTTCTTTTCTTCTCTTTTTCCTTCTCTCAGTTGCCATTTGTTTTAAAAGAAACTGATGACAGTCTCTAGCCTCCCTATTGCTGTTAGTATGTTCTGTTCTTGGGTGTATTTTGTTCTGTCTTCTCCTCTTCTCTTCAACAGCTCCCTAGAGTTTGTGTGATCTTCCTGTGTCCTCTGACCTCACTTCTACCCTTTCTCTATCCTATCTATCTATCCCTCCATCCCAACCTCCTTCTAAATCCCCATCCTGAAGGGTAAAGTGGCTATATTGAAGAGTTTATTCACTATAAATATATTTTGGTCTGGTCTTCCATTTTGATTTAATTCACACAGTTAAAGGTAATAGATTAATAGCTACCACAAATTGTCATTTTCTAAGGTGTGCTTGATGCTAGGTGTTGCTGATTTTATCACTTGGGCTAAGGTGCTGTGATTGATCTAATCAGTTGTCCTCCCTGGTATAATGAAAATGAGATTGCCTCAGAGACATAAGCACCTCAAAACCTAAAGACCAGCCATATATGAAAGATCAAAGTATTAACCCAGGAATTAAACCAAGGACAGGACCAACGACAAAAATAGAAATGAGAAGGCATTTAAACAAGACACAAATACAGACTTCCACCTCACCAAAAGTAAGCTCTGGGGGAAGGGAGATGGAAAGCTCTGACAGTCAACCATCTGGACACCCTGAACCCATAGGACAAGAAGTAAAAAAACAGATAAATGAGGCTCTAGAAAAATTCAAAACCAAAATAATTCCCCAGATAACCACAGAGGTGGTGAGAAGAATTAAAGACATGATTAGAGACTCTAGAAAAGAAACAGATTTTTTAAAAAAAATAGATGAGCTCAGGACCATGATGGAAACCTTGAATGCCCAATGTAGGAAAGAAATGGAATCCATGAAACAGATTCAAACACATATTCAGGAGATTAAAAACTCTACAGAAATGGCACAATTTGTAATAGCTAAAGCTTGGAAACAGCCCATTTGCCCATCAGTTGGAGACTGGATAAAGAAGATGTGGTTTTTCTATAAAATGGAATATTACTCAGCCATAAAGAATGAGAAATTAGATTCATTCATGGGAAAATGGATACATATTGAGGATATACTCCTAAGTGAAATAAATAAGTCACACATGTGTAAATACCGAATAGTTTCTCTGGTGTGAATAAACTGTAGTAGTACATAAGATCCTAATGAGATAACTGAAACTGTGAAATGGGAAGAAAAGGGCTAAAGGTGTAGGAAAGTGGAAACAGTAGGGGAAAGGTAATAAGGGAAAAGAAAAAATGTGAGAAAATGAAAAGATGGAAATAAAGTGTTTGTAAATGGGGACAGGAGGAGGGGGTGAAGGGAGGGCAGGGACAAGGGGGAAAAAATGAAAATCAAGACCTGCCATGTAAAGTTACAAGATCCCAATAATGAATGTAAATGTACTATATACCTAAAATGTACCAATAAACTCAATAAATAAATATATATATTATATAAACTCTATAGAAAACATTTACAACAGGATGAACTAATGTGAAGATAGAATTTCAGATATAGAAGATAGGATTGTGGTCAGTGACCATGAAAAGAGAGATCTTTTAAAAACAGTAAGGGACTATGAGAAATCAATCCAACAACTTTTAGATGATGTAAAGAGGTCATTATTGCTGGCAGTATATAGCAACCAAGGAAGCTACATTATCAAGGAGTAACATTTTAACTGAGCCTTGAAGAATGGCTAGCATTTGTTTGTTTAGGCTGCATGATGACGTGTTAAAAAACAAGAATCCACAGAGGGTAGACTGAGCAAAGATTCTAAGACCCTCCAAAACTTCAGTTTAACTGGAACGCTGGGCACATCCAGTAAAGGCCACAGAGATAACACAGACCATGGCCAGATCATGAACTCTCATATGGAAAAAAAAAAAAAAGCTCTTTAGCACAAAAGAATGATGTCTGTGAAATGCACAAAAAGCACTTCATGCAGAAAAAGCAAGAAAAGCACAAGAAGGCAAATGAAAATCAGAGGATAAAGATCCTAAATGTATCATTTAAGGGATGCACTTACTTCTTTATGGTCAAAAGAAAAGTGAAAACAAAAAGGAGGGAGGAATATCCAAACACTTTGATCTAAATGGTTTAAAATGTTAATCTTGATTTCAACTTGCCAAAGATTAAAACTAGACCCTTATCTTTCACCATGCACTACACTAAAATCCAAATGGATTAAAGATCTAAATATTAAAATAGAAACATTAACCCTGCTGGAAGATAAGTTAGGCAGAACTCTCAAAGACATTGGAATGAGAAAAGACTTCATAAACATATCCTCAGTAGCACAGGAACTAGTGCAAAGAATCAACAACTGGGATCTCATCTTATTAAAAAGCTTCTGCACTGCCAAAGAAACCACCAGCAGAGCTAAGAGACAACTACAATGTGGGAAAAAATTTTTACTAGCTACTCCTCAGACAAAGGACTATAGTCTAGAATATATAAAGAACTTTAAAAAAATCAGGCCCACAAATACAAAGACCCGATTCAAAAATGGGCATCTGAAATAAATAGACATTTCTCAGACAAACAAGTAAATGCAGCAAATAAATATATGAAAAAACATTCGACATCCCTGGTCATTCGAGAGATGCAGATGAAAACAACACTGAGATTCCACTCACCCCACAAAGAATGGCTGCTATCAAGAAATCAACCAATAACAAATGTTGGTGGGGTTGTAGGGAGAGAGAACCCTTCTCCACTTTTGATGGGAATACTTACTGGTGCAACCACTGTGGAAATCAATATAGAGCGACCTTAAAGAGCTGGGACTAGAGGTTCCATTTGAGCCAGGTATCCCTCTGCTGGGTATCTTCCTGAAGGAATTAAAAGAATCATACCACAGTAATATATGTGCACACATGTTTATAGCGGCACAGTTTGTAATAGCTAAAACTTGGAAACAGCCCAATTGCCCATCAGTTGGAGACTGGATAAAGAAGACGTGGTTTCTCTATCAAATGGAGCACTACTCAGCCATAAAGAATGAGAAACTACAGTCATCCATAGAAAAATACATATTGAGGTCACACTCTTAAGTGAGATAAATAAGAAGCACATGTACAAATACTGAATAATTTCTCTGGCGTGAAAAACTAAAAGTGTAAATAAGATCCAAATTGTATAACTGATGATGTAAAATAGGAAGAAAAGGGCTAAAGTTATAGGGGAAGTGGGACGGGGAGGGGAAAAGAAAAAATATGAGAAAAGGAAAAAATGGAAACAAAGTCTTTGTAAATAGGGGAGGGTGGAGGGGGTGAAGGGAGGGCAGGGGTGTGGGGAAAAAATGAGAACCAAGACTGTCATGTAAAGGTACAAGATCCCAATAATGACTGTAACTGTACAGTATACTTAAAAAGCACAAATAAACTCAATGAAAAAAATTATAATATTAATCCAATGGCTTTATCTTCTCTATGAAGTGTTTCAAGGTAAGAAATTCATGAAATATTCTGTAATCTCTTCCACCCTTTTTGGCACCATAAAGTTGATATATCTACAAACTATAAACAAGAATATGTTAGAGATACTCTAGATAATATTTCTTAAACCTTTAGTCTTCACCATATCAGGAAAATTCTTATACAGAGCTTATTTTCTTTAAGGTTTGTGCAAGTTGTCGACCCACAAGTAAACATAAGTAGTGTTAGCTTTTTAAATAAAGATGATTTGGTTTCTAGTCATCCTCCCAAGTTGATTCAGTAATTCAACATAGATTCTGTTCTCAAATTATAGCATAAATCATTTACTATATAGTAGGTGGTTTAATGATTTCACAGAAAATGTAAAATCAATTTCGATGCAAATGTAACTTCAATAGAAATCACCGCTTCCCCCATTTATCAACTGTATGACTTTGGAGATATTATCTAACCTTTCCAAGTCTGTCTCTTCATAAAAAAGTGAAATAACCACATTTGCCTTTGAATGTTGGTGAGTGTTTTGAATAAAATGATATACCTAAATTACCCAAACAAATTTTGTTACATGGTAAGTGTTCAGCCGTAGGGACCTGGAGGAAGGAAGAAAAGGAATCACTTAATTAAGGTGTCAGAAATACAAAGCCATTCAAAGTAGAATCCTGGAAGGGGGCATTTATGAAAGGATAAGTGAATATCTCATAAAAACCAATAGAAATTATTGCAACTCCTCACCTGGGACCGAAACTAGGGAATGGAAAGGAAGACGCTGAATCTTCTCTTTCAGATTCTGTTATCTCATGTCCCCAGAACTCCTTCTCACTCTGCAGACTGCACACTCTTGTCTCCTGAGCAAACACCAGAAATCACTAGCCCTATCCACCTTGCATCACCTTATATCCAAATACCAAACAAAGCTTCAGATTACATGCTCTGTGGAGTCTGGCTGGTCGACCCCAGGTCTGCCGTCCATCAATGGTCTCATCAATTGGATCTGCCCTTGTGCCTCAACGCCTACTCATTTCTGAGAAGGCCTTCTCTAGAAAAAAGGAAGGGACTGTCACATCTGATATAATCAACAAGATGAAAATCCATAATGCAAATTAAACACAGGAAACAGTGGGATGTGACGCAGCCTTAAAGACTCCTACTGCAGAGTTGAAAGGAGGTGAAGAGTTTTCAACAACAACTTTTTTTTTATTGAGTTTATTGGTACAATCTAGGTATACAATACAGTTACATTCATCATTGGGATTCTGTACCTTTACATAATAGGTCTTGATTCTCATATTTTCCCCTTGTCCCTGCCCTCCCTTCACCCCCTCCTCCTCTCCCCATTCACAAACACTTTGTTTCCATTTTTTCAGTTTCTCATATTTTTTTCCTCTCCCTTACTACCTTTCCCCCACCCTTCCCACTTTCCCTACACCTTTAGCCCTTTACTTCCTATTTCATATTATTAATTATCTCATTAGGATCCTGTGTACTATTACAGTTTTTCGCACCAAAGAAACTATTCGGTATTTCATTTAAAGAAATCTCTGTATGAACATTAAAAATAGGGAATCCTAAAATAAAACTAAAAAGGAAAGTAAAAGAGAAAAGGCAATGATGTAACATTAAAATAATCCTTAATTCTGGAGATGAAAATGGTCTCTGAACATATTTAAATTGCTTCTTGCTCTTATAGTCTTATTCTTTTTTTCACTATTTAAGAGAATACTTTATTAGTTTCTGTAATCAAACCCATATAGATATGACCTTACATGTTTAGTACGATGTGTTACCCCTGTACACATGGAAAAAATAATAAATTGACATTTCTAGACCAATATGGCTGTCCATTTCTGTACAATGCCAACTCAACACAGTAAATTGGGATGACTTTTTCCAAAGTTGGCAGCACCGTTAAAGTTTCCCAAAATTCAATTTAT
>NW_022900943.1:25845491-25847396 GCF_012274545.1 Fukomys damarensis | reverse complement strand
AGACGCTCAAGCGCAGGAAGGTAGCCCGGGCCCCAGTCACCTAGCCCGGGCCCCAGTCACCGTGGGAAGGAGAGCCACGCCTGCTCCCGACCCAGCCGCCATCGCTCAAGCGCGGGGAGGTAGCCCCGCGGGCGCCCTTAACCCCTATAACTCCCCCCATACCGCACTCTCAGACCTCCTGACTGTGCCAGTCTTTGGACCCACTCTGCAGTGGCAGAGGTGGTCATCAAGGGTATTTCTCTGAGTTCCCAACTTTTAACATCATTAAAGAAAGGGCGTGGGAAACCTGTAATTCAACAACAACTTCTGCCAACCACTTAGTTTCAGCTGCTCAAGAACAGCCCCAGCTCCTCTCCTCACTGTTATATATTCAGGTCTCTTCCATTACCACAATGTGTGTATTTCAGTTTGGCATCTCCCTCTGTAGTGAGGTAGAGGTGATCATATTTCAGAAGGCACTGCTTCCTGCGTATGGAGTTGTCCCGGTGTTATAATTGCTTTCTGCCATGCAGCTGCTGCACTTGAGCTAATCTACATGCTGTATTGCTTCATTTACAGCCAGATGGTCTCACGCTGAGTTTAGAAACAGGCAAGTTCGACCAGCAAATCTTGCTTCTTGAGGCATGTCATTTCTTTGGACGATTTGCGACCCGATAATGACCATGTCATGATTGTGCAGTGATAGCTCCAAATGCCTCAACACACTTGATGGATCTTAGCATAAATTGACCATCCATCAACATGTAGGCTCTTTAGAATTTCCATATTCGAGCTGTTATGCCATAACGCTGATTAATTGTTCAAGGCCCAATGTAACCTGCACATCCTGTGTTACTGGGAGCTTATAGCTACCCACATGATTTCATTTGATTTGCCTGGGAGGAAAGCAGTGTTTAATACTCTTCAATAAGAGGCAGTGACCTCCGGTTTTCCCAGGGAGCTCACAGGTTTCTCAAAGAACTCATGCAAGGATTTCTGCATCTCATCTATAGTCCCACTGGAAAGAAGAAAGTCCCTCTGCTGATATTAACAGTATACCATATGTAAACTGTCAAAGTCAGTCAAAGTATGCCTTGTTCCCAATTTAATGAATCTAAATTGAGTACTCAGGCTGTTTTTCATAATTTCTAACTTGTTCATTACTGGTATCCTTCATTGTAATTAATGGAATATATTCATTGAGTCAACAAATATTTGGCTTTGATTATGAGCTAGGCATCATCTGGGGGAAACTAGAGATGAAATAGTAAAAATACTAGTAAAATAGGTCACAGCTATTTTATTCTTTTTGCTGCATTTAAGTTTTCCTCAAAAATCTGAACTCCTATGTTTTACATAGATGATTTGGGATTGTAACCTGTAACTTTGAGTTCTGAACTTTATTTGAATCCATACCAATATACTCTTTATTAACAGGTAAGTTTACCTTAAGATTGTCTGAGCACTATAAATTTGGTTTTTAAAAAAAGACAGAATAAGCATTATGAGAAAATGCATTCTGCTTTTGTATAAGAACAATTATTTAAGAATTAGGATCGGCTGCACATGGATCATTCTCCAAAATAGACCACATACTGGCTCACAAAACAGGTCTAAATAAATGCAAAAAAATTGAAGTCATCCCCTGTTTATTATCAGATCATAGTGCAATCAAACTAGACATCAATAGCACAAGAAACTATAGAAACTTCACAAGCACATGGAAACTGAACAACACTCTCCTAAACAATCAATGGATTACAGAGGAAATTAAAGAAGAAATTAGACAGTTTTTACAAATAAATGAGAATGCCAATACAACATACAGGAATCTTTGGGACACAATGAAAGCAGTTCTACGTGGAAAATTCATAACATTGAATGCCCACACTAGGAAAACAGAGCGGGCTCAAATAAACAACTTAA
>NW_022900943.1:25829996-25842493 GCF_012274545.1 Fukomys damarensis | reverse complement strand
AAAAAAAAAAAAAAAAAAAAAAAAAGAATTAGGACTATGCAATAATTGAAGAGACTCTCCCAAGAGGTAATAGGGCTCATCACTGGCAGTATTCCACCAGTCATGAAGAACAAGTTTCAGGGAAACTAGAGTGAACCCTGACATTCATTATAAGAAGATCAACTACAATGACCCCTTCTAACTCTAAGATTTATTTCCTTTAAAGCCATATCTGTTAATGTTCTCCATTCTGCCAAGAAAGAAAGAAAAATACTTTCAGTTATTTTTTAAAAACTCAAGTATAAGCAAATGCTAAAAGTTCATCCTCTCCACAACTCTTCCATCTTTCTTTTTTTCGTGGGTTCTGGTGCCCTACCTTCTCTCTTTGCTATATATATATATATATATATATATATATTACAGGACTTACCTTCAGTGAATTCTAAATTTCATACTTGCACCGTTATTAGTAGTCATTTGGGTGCACATCACTGGTTAGGAAATTGCTCTTCACCTCCATACTTTTCATGTCCAGTTGCACAGAGTGTTATTATGCAGCACTACTAAAATGTCCACTAATGTCTCGTGTTCAGAGGTGAAACTTTTGGAAAGTGATCCGATCATGGGACACTATAGTCATAACTGCATTGACCCACTGATGAGTTTATAGCTAAATGTGCTGTTAGGAGGTGGAGCCTGCGGTGGAGGTGGAGGAGTCACTGAGGGTGTAACCTGGAAGGGTATATTCTTATCCCTGGCTCTTCCCTCCCCCTCCCCCTCTCCCTTACTGCAGTGAGCAGCTTTCCTCTGCCATGCACTTCTAGCCATTTTCTGCCTTGGAGCCACCCGACCATGGACTGAACCCTCTCAAACCACAAGCCAAAATAAACTTCTCTTTCTTTAATTTGCAGGTACTGTATTGAGTATTGCATCTCAGTGACAGGAAAACTAAGTAATACAGACAATTATTGCTGAAAGGGATCTATATTCATTTCCTACTGCTGCTTTAACAAATTATTGGAACTTTACCAGCTGAAAAACCACACGTACTTTTTTATCTTATAGTTTTGAAGATCAGAAACCCAAAGTGGGTCTCCCCGAGTTAAAATCAAACATCAGCAGGACTGCGTTCCTTGCTACTCCCTTGCCTTTTCCAGCTTCCAGAGGGCACTCACATTCTTGGCCTCTCAGCCTCTTCCCATCTACAAAGCTCCCCCTGGCAGGTTGTCTGTCTCACATCGCTTCACTCCAGCCTTGTGCCCATGGTCACCTCTCTCTCTGACTCTGCCCCTCTCTCCCAACTTTTAAGGACCCTTGTGGTTATGGTGGGCTTACCCTATAGTCAAGGCCAAATTTCCTTCTTTATCATGTCTGCTGGTACATTTTAGGTATGCAATATGATCACATTCATTACTGAGAATTTGCACCTTTGCATGATCCATCTTGGTACTTATTTTTCCCCATTGTCCTGCCCTCCCTTCAACCCCTCCACCCCTCCCTGTTTACAAATTTTGTCCTTTTTTTTCCTTTTCTCGTGTTTGTTCCTTTCCCCTACCCCTCCTAGTTCCCCTCTCCCTTCCCCTTTGGACCTTTCCCTCCTATTTCACATTATCTGTTACACATTTTGATCCTGATTTACATTTTCAGCCCCTCACACCAGAGAAACTATTTGATAGTTACATGTGTGTCCTATTTAAGAGTACGGCCTCAATGTGCATCCGTTTAGCTATAAACATCTCTAATTTCTCAATCTTTATGGCTGAGTAGTATTCCATTTTATCAAACAAAGCCACATCTTCCTTATCCAGTCTCCAGTTGATGGGCAATTGGGCTGTTTCCAAGTTTTAGCTATTAAAAACTACCACAGTAAACATGGGTGAGCCTATATAACTGAGGCATGATTCTTTTAAATCTTTTGGGAAGATACCCAGCAGAGGAATGGCTGGGTCAAGTGGGACCTTCACTCCTAGTTCTCTGAGAGATCTCCATACTGATTTCCACAGTGGTTGCATGAGTCCACACTCCCATTTGAAGTTCCTTAATTACATCCGCCAAGTCCCTTTGCCAAGAACCATAACATAGTCCTAGACCCAGGGCAAAGACGTGCATTCTTTGGGAGGTCATTATTCTTGTGGCTGCAGAAATTTCAGTTGGGTTAGTGAAATCCTCTGTTCGCAGGTGAAAAATGGGGAAAGGGACACAGAAGCACTGGCTTAACCAACCCAGTCTGGGGCAGAATCAGAACTAAAATTGATTCTGCCCATCTCCCCGCCCACTGCTCTAGAATACAGCACCACACTGTCACCCTTGGTGGGATCGTGATGTAAGAATATCCGCAGCTAAAAGGGTTATTATTAAAACAACTCTTTTCCTAGGAGTAAAAGTCTTTCTGATTCCTACAAATTATTCAAGGACCTAATAGTTTCCTAATTACTAAGCATTTTTAAGGGAATTCCACGGTTTCTTAAACAGTTGTCTTCTTTCAAATGTACTTGATTTTTAGAAGAAATTCTCATTTCCAGCCAAAAAGAAGGCTAGGGAAGGTCATATTCACTTAACGTTAGAAAGGAATCTTCCAAAGCAAATAAAATGTTTCATTTTATTTATGTTTGTGATTAAGATTTGAGCAGAAACGAAAAAATGGAAACAAAGTTTTTGTAAATAGGGGAGGGGGAAGGGCATGGGGAAAAATGAGAACCAAAATCTGTCAAGTAAAGGTACAAGATTCGAGTGATAAATGTAACTGGACTGTTTACTTAAAAAGTACCAATAAACTCAATGAGGGAAAAAAAAAACAAAAAAAATCTGTGCAGTTGTCATTCCTCCCTTTGATTTGGGGAGTGGTTTGATGGCTTTTTAATAGGGTTTAGTTTTAGAACAGTTTTGTGTTCACAGCAAAATTAAGCAAAGGTGCAGAGTGTTCCTCACTCATCCCCCACCACTACATATGTTACAACAGATGAACCTACACCGACGCACCATCATCTCCCAGAGTTCACAGTTTACAGAAGGGCTCACTCCTTGTCGTATGGATCATGAATGGATGAAGTGAAGCTTCTCTGACAGTGGGTGATAGCCAATGAATGTTCAGTGAATTGAAGATGATCCAATAAATGCCCATTGCCTGCCATTCCAGGCACCAAAAGTGGCAACAAGTAATTCTGCTCCATTGCGCCTCCCACAGAAGAGACCACCATCAAGAGCATGCAGGTCTCACGTCCTATGAACATGCTCTTGTTCCCTAGAGCATCTCAGCATTCCCATTCTTGTTCTGTGCGCCTTTAATATGCAAACCTCTTCCCAGCTACCAGTCACCAAAGCAAACTTCCAAAAGTAGACTTTTCAACACTCCCTGTCAGGGGCTGCATTTTTCAGAGTGGCGAATGGTCCAAGAACCTCTGACTGACAGACCTCCCACAGAGCAGCAATTTAGAATTATTCCCACAACATCTCACCTCCCCAACCATTTGACAGCTAAACAATACTTAGCAGAACATAGTTTTACAGTGCAACGTAAAGTTAACACTAGAATAGGAGCCAGAACCTGTTAAGAAAAGAAAAAAAAATTTTAAATAAATCAATCACAAGGCTAATTTTAGAAAGCGAACAGAGCTCAACAACAGGAACAATAGAAAGATGATGCATCTCCAGTTGAATTGTGAGCAGAAATACAAAGTTCATGAAGCAGGCAAAGGCCAGGAACTCTTCAACGTGAGGCCAAGCTACCCCTTCCAGCCTTTCCACCAAGACCCAACAAAGCTTCCTCCTCTCCCATAGTTGCTCTCCTCTTGCACATCTGGCCCCTCTGCAGCCTGGGCAGCCACAAAGCACTTGGATGCTCTTAATAATAACGCTGCGTTCAGCCTTGTGTGCATCAGATATGGAACTTCTCCCCAAAGCGGAGCCTTCTGCCAAACGAGCCCCAGCATCTCGCCCCTTGCAGCCTGCTGATAATCTGCAGCTTGTCTGTAATTGTTGCGCAAACATGCACTTTCTTTCGCTGATGATTTTGGCACCCTCACAAGGCTCTACCCAAAAAGGCACTGAACAATGGGATGTGATTGTTTTGAAATGTGCCCAACAGGAAGCCCTCCTCCTCCATGCTTTTAGGCCCAGGCTTTAGGGATTGAACAGATTAATGGAGTTCAGCTGTAGTGTATAGTTTATCATCAACCAAGTGTTACCCTGGCTGCCTGTCCTCGCTTCTCAGCTTGTAAAGAAAAATAAAGGAAAGGGGGCGGGGGAAAGCTGCAGCTCCAGAACATTCACTGTATAACAGTCAGAAAAAGGGAAAGGAAAAAAATGCCCTCAGTGACCATGAAATTGACAGGGTTCCCCAACATGGCTTCCGGTTTCGGTTTGTCATGCAGAGCTGTCTCCTCTTCACTCTCCCAACATTCCTCCTGTTTATAATCATCGTTCAGAGTGGTGAAAGGCCTAATTGCCCTGAGCAGTGTGGTCAATCTTCCTGGAGATTTAGCTGCCTGCTTTCATCTGGCAGCCTGGGAGGGAACTCAGCGTTTCCCTCCAGGCAATCTATATGGTCTAGCAGTTCACTGCAGAAAGTGGTGCCTTATCGATTTCTGCCATAGCTTCCATGGCTGACTCAAGGATCAGAGGCTCTGACAATGACTAACAAGTTTAAACCATTAGTCCCATTTGTAACTACTCAGCAAAAGGCTTGTCAGTCACCACGTACCATATACTGCAGCTTTTAGCAGATTTCTAATCCCATTCATTTTGCCACAATGACCCCTGTAGTTAATGGAGGTTATCGGAAAACTATTTTTTCCCCTTCAAAAGCTGTGCCTTTTTCTCCTTCCTCTTCTTCTTCTTTTAAGGAACATAAAAGCCATTTCAGTTGTGATGTTTCAAAACAGTGATGCGGGAAATGAGCAGTGCCCCTCCGAGGAGAAAACCCATATCGTGGTGTACAGTGCATTAATCTGAGCCCGAACACTCCCACAGGTGGCAGGGAGACTGCTTTGGAGGAGGCCTTAACACCTACTTGTCTTCTCCCCCTGACTTAGAAGAGGTCGTGTCACTGGAAGAAACTTCTCTTTCCGGACAATTAATCCACTCAGACTAGGTCTAGCTAAAGACTTGTTATGCAACGTATGGTGTCTGTCCCCCACCAGCACCTCCCCAAGATCTTGCTGGAAATGCACAATTTCAAGCCTTGCCTTGGACTACTGATGCAGAATCTGTATTTTAACCAAGTTCTTAGGTGATCTCTTGTGTATGAATGTATGATAATTATAGGTCTAGAAAAGCTGTATTTTCTTTCTCATTCTAACGTATTTTTTTAACTAAACAAAGCAAAACTTAACATTTCCACTATGTGGGTTGTTTCTAAGAAAAAGTGAAATTTCCTGCACACTGGTCCCTGCGATTTTCCCCTTGGAGATCCTATACAGAGGAATGACTTCGTTGTCATACACACAGTACCTAATCCAGGACCTGGATCCTGATAAGTATAAAATGAATAGCAATTGAACAGATTGAACAGATGCACGTGAGGAACAAACGAAGGAGAATGAAGAAAAAATTGTGATGTGTCTGCTACTCATATGAGCCAGACTGGATATGAAAAAGAATGCTGAATAAGCCTCTTCATTCATACTTTTTTATGGCCTGAACTAAAGGATCACACTACCAGTTTGATTCAGTCCTAAAATGGGATTGCAGGAAGAACTATGCAGTGAGTGGAGCTTTTTCTGGAGCCTCTCTGTTTTCCCACTTCTAGTTTACCTCCTGCGCCCATTTCTCTTGCTTATCATCTTTCCCTCATCCCTTTTGGGATCTGATATTTGCTTCCAATGATCACCAGCTTCTACCTCCTAAAACACTGTGCTCAGCCAGCTATGACCAAGAAATCTCAAAACCAGTTCAGACTAAAATGGAAGTGACTGCTAAGGACTAACATGTTAGGGATTATTTCCTGAGATCCCAGAAATCATACTTCCTAGGCAGTCCATCTAAAGGACAGATCAGCTTTGTTGTTGCTAGCTTAATACCAGCAAAGAGAAAAGTAACCTTGATATAAGACATGCATGGGAGAAAATATTTAAGTAGCTGTTTCTTGTCTAAGTCTGGTCCTTCCAACTCCCAGCTATTTCAACAACGTAGGCACCCTGTCTTACCAGTCAGTCATAGCTCTTTGTTTAAACATTGATCGTTAAAAGAGAGGAAAATTTAAAATCCTGCCTCCACTTTACCAGAAATTGAAAATATAAACTTAAATGTAGGATAAACTTGGTAAGGAAGCTAAAGATCACAGCCATCTCTGTCACAGAGAATCTTCACCCTTCGGATATTCTTCCAACTTAAGACAAGGGCTTGGGGAATAAAATTATCTTCTTCCAGTGATGGTCTTTGCAGACAAGTATTTCTGGAGCTTTCATCTATGGACTGCCATGTTGTGACTACTTAATTACAGCTTGAAACACAGAAAGCTGACGATGTGTTTTCAATTTAAGGTACTCATTTGACATTTTGAATCGTTACATAAATAGGTTATTTTGCATGTTGCTAGCCTGGGCCAGCAGAAAATTATTTCGCTTGGGGGCAGATGGTGCTGCTGATTATGTACAACACGCTGGGTGGCTGGCAGGGCCAGTACAGACATATACACCGATCAGCACAGAAACTGAGGGAGCAATAATTTTATAGTGCCTGAATTCTCAGCTTCAATTTATTAGACCTTGAAGAAATTATTCATCAATTTCCCACACACAAGTTATAAAGAATCAGGGTCTCCTCTTCCCCTGCCCACCCACTATGAGGGTTAGTATGTAACTGGAGAGCATGGGGAAAAAACGGAGGTGCCATTTGGCTTCTAACAAAAGACCTAAACCATAATGGATTATTGAGCGACATCTTGTGGTCAAAAGTGCATATGACACGTACAGAAAGCCAGCACGGCATTGCCCGCGGTGTGCTAAGGTTGCCTCGCATCTGGCTTTTGATAATGTTAATAAGGGGCGGTGAGAGATTATCAGTACAGACTTATCATTATGCCACCTTAAAATATTTTTGCGAATGAGCACATTAACGTATAATTAATCATAATGCATTAATGTAAATGTATCCATGTAGGCAAATTTAATCAGTGTTCTTTCTCCTTCATAATATTTTAATAACAGAGCACTAAAGGAGCCTTATAAGATATAAAGTTACATGAGCAGTGTTTATAATCTGAGCCACCTCAGCAGATTTTAAAGAGCAGTGCTTCCCTATGAGGTGAAATATGAAACCGTTCAGTCATTCCCTAAGTGAAATTCATTTTTTCTATAATATACAAATCCACAAGGAAAGGAAGGAACTGGTATCAACCTCCTTCTGTGTCCCTTAGAATCATGTGGATTTTGATCAATACACGAAATGATAAGCTAATGGACCTTCATAAATACAGCGAAGATGCAACAGCTATATACCCAATAGGCTCTTTTTGTAAAATAGCAAATCAGCTAGCTGACTGTCAATTCAACTTTCAAAAAAATGAATTCAATATTGTAAAGCCTGCAGGGTCTTCTAAATGTCACGTTCTATAAATTATTTGGCCCCCATAGCACCATAAGCAAAAAAGAAACAAAGGCAGCAAATGAATTATCAAATCAACAATGAGATCTCAAAAAAGCACCAAAGAAATTAAGCAATTCTAATAAATCTTATATCACCTCTCATCCAAAATATTAATGTGTGGCTCATAAGCATTTGCTGGAGAATCACGTGTCATTTTTCACCAAGTTATTATAGGTCTTTAGACAAATTGCTTAGCCTTTTTAGGTCTTTTAAGTATTCTAAATAAGGAAAGGGACTTCTATCACTAATACAATGTAACATTTTAAACTGTATAAGCTCTGATATTAAAACTAATGAAATAACACCAGTTCAAATTAATTGACTAAATGTACCTGTCAAGGCCTAAACAGGAAAAAGGAATCAAATACTTTAATACCATTCAAGTATTAAAGGCAGAAAGAATTTAATGCAGGGTATTGATCACAGGAATTTGCACATGGAAAAGCTGAGAAAGTCAAAGGACAGGCAGCGGAGCAACCCAGAGCAGTGTTGGCTAGCCTATGCCTGTGTGTCGTGTTACAGCCGGCTGCTTCTAGCACTGAAAGCCCTACGGGGTCACCATCACTGACTTAGAGATTCATAGCAGCAACAAGGTGACACCTCCTTTCCAATAAAGGGACAACTGGGCGAGCCAGAGAGGAGAGACACCCTCCAGGCCACAGAGAGATGACATGAATACACGCTCCCTCTGGTAGCCTCCCACCGGCCAAATGCTGCTGTTAAAGGGGGCGAGGGGGGCTCAAAATAAATAAATAAATAAACGGCAGCCCTGAGTTTCGGTATTTGCCAATTTCCTCGAGGTCAATTTGAAGCTACCACTTGTACCACCACTACTGCAAAATTTCGAAGTGATAGACAGCATTATATGGTGTTTCCTCCATGTCATGAGTAAACTCAAGAGCAGAAATATAGTTCATGATTGGAAAATTATGACTTAAGAGGTACATTGTATCTTTGTTTTTAATATAATGTGATCAGACATAAAGTTTGCTATTGTCACTGATGATCAGTGTTAACCAGTTCACAGGGTTTTTGAACATTTAATAATCCTGATATAAGCCAGGCACAGCAAACACTATCTAGCAAATAGAAATGGGGAAAAAGCAACCTAAAAGTGATTCATTCACCATGATACAAAACAGAAGGAGAAAGGATGAGAAATGAAGCTAAGGACAAACAGATCCAGAGATAGTGCTGTACGTTACAAACCAATACAAGGCAAACACACACAGGATTACTTAAACCTGCCTCACAAGGAGGTATTCAGTGTCTTTGCAACTGGTCTCTTGCTAAACTCTGGTTAGGTGGAAGATGATTAAATCCACAAAATATTTCCCAAGAAAAACACGTCCATTGGTTGCTGCTAATGTCATTTTCAATTTTTGCCTATTTTTTTAATTTACTGTTGTTTTTTGAAAATGGCATCACAAATGAAGAAGTGGAAAGTATACCACTGATTTTTGCACTAATAGAATTTTTGTTGATTTCTTATTCTATTACTTTGTGAACTGACTTATCAAGATGAGTACAGTACAGGAGCCCAAAGTCAGAAGGGATTCAAAATGTTTAGAGAAGCAGTGTTATGTGCATATCTTTTGTTTCTGGGTTGTTTTTATGTTGTTTTTGTTTTGTTTTGTTTCTTTGACAGTCCTTGGGAAAGTCACTTTGCCTTTCTTATTCTCCATTTTTTCATTTATAAAATGAGAAGATTCTAAGGTCATTTCTGGCAGCTATGTGCTGTGATTTTATTATGCTGTATATGAATTCAGTTTGACTGTTTTATTCTATTTCTCTTCCTCTTTATTCCTCTCATTTACCTACGCATAGTAGCTGGCTTAGGTCATTCTCTTCAAACAAAAGCACAAGCCAAGACATAGAAATAGAAAAAGCTGTAAAAGATGAATGAGAGGTTCCAATGACAATTAGAAATCTTTTCTAAATGGCCATACCTTGGAAAAGCCTGATGCAGTTATTTTCTGGGAACTAATGATCAGCTGAGATGAATTTGCTGATAGGCCACAGAGGCAAGGACCATTAACACTTGATTGTCACTAATTCTGAGTCAATGTCCCATTTCAAAGTCATTAGTGGTATTAAAAACTGCAACAGTGCATACACACAAAAGAAAAAAAAAGCATTATGCTTAAGATGAACATATTACTACAAGAATGCAAAGATGATGAAATCCCTTAATTCAGGAAATGCCTGTTCAGACTCCTTTACATAAATTCTATACAAAGTATTACATCAGATATAAAAATAGTAAAATATTTTCTCTACTCAAAGAAATTTAGATTCTACACAATAGTATGTTCATATGGATCTGTACTTACTTGGCATTGATGACCTTGTAAAAACTTCCAATTTCATTTTTTTAATCATCTACCATAAACCATCCAGCTTCAAAAGCCTTTAGAACATGATTTCATGTATCTGTTTATGCCTCTCTTCTTTCTGCTCTATATTAAGTAAATGTTGGTTATCTACCAAGTGCTAGTCACTGTGCTAACAAAGGTAACCATTAGTGGGGTTACAAACAAGTAAGAATCCCACTGAATATAATAATACAGAGGTTAGAACAGGTGACAATTACAGCAGTATATGAAAACATCTCCTAATTCAAATTTGAAGAGTCTGGGATTACTGCTATGCTGGTCGTCTGCTTTTTCTCTCTCTTTTTTTTTTTTTTTTTCCTTGCCTGCTCAAAATCTTTTTCCCTCTTTTGGTGCACTAGCACCTTCAGAGAAATTTCATTTTACTGTTATTGAGGAATTATCTTAATTGCTAAGGGCAGCCTTCTGAGCAGGGAGCAGATGTGACCCAGGTTAGGATTAAAAAAAAAAAATAGTGTTTTTTCCTAGAACTATTAACGCTGCATAGAGTGATACTGATCAAAAATGACCAAAGTTTTTCCAAGTACAAATCTTGAAGGGTGATACATTTGTTCCTTCCTATTCAAAGGGTGGAACCTCTGAAAAATAATTTAGATCAGATCAGGGTGCAACTTTCATGATGGCATTAATAATTTTAAGGAAAAAAAAAAAGACCTGAGCCAGCATGATGTGTGCCCATGTTGCGATGCCACAGAAGGCCTCATGGGAGGCGGGTGCTACATTTAGACTTTCCACTTTTCAGAGAAACTTTTAAGTTTCTCACCAAAGGCCCACCTGTTAGATGCCCAGGCCCCATCCTGCAGCACAATTAGGAGGTAAGGAACCTAGAAGTCGGGCCCTAATAGAAGGAAGGTGGGTCTCTAAGGGCATGACCTTGAAGATGACACTGGGACTCCAGCCTCTGTCTCTTTACTTTCTGCCCACCATGAGGTGAACAGACCCAAACTGCCAAACACTCCCGCTATGACATACTGTGCTACCACCAGCGCAAAACACCAAGGCCAACAACTGTGGACTGAGACCTCTAAATCATGAGCCAAAATTAACTTTTCCTCTTTTTAAGCTTATTTACCTCAGGTATTTGTCACAGCGATGGAAAGCAAAGACACCTAGTCTCAGAAACCTTGTTGAGACAGTAGAAAACAGGCTAAGAAAACAACAAAGTCATTGTTTTACATGTTACTTGTGAAACATCCATATAGATATGTCAGGTCCAGAGATATTTATACATAAATTTGATGTTCAAGACATAACTGAGGAGACACAGGTTTTAATATATAGTTAAAAGTAAAGCTCCAGGACTGAATGAGATCGCCTGGGAAAAGCAGCAGGTTGAGCAAGGATGAAGGCCCAGAAGAGACTTCCTGTAAATATATCATCTTGGGGATAAAGAAAAAGGACCAGGAACTGACACAGAAATCAGAGGAGAGCTACCAGACTACAATTTTATAGAGGATAATAGTTGGGGTTTTTTTTTTTTTCATTTCTGAAGGGGAATATAAATAATACTATCAAAAGAGAAAGAAAGATAAAGATTAAGCATCACCGAACTTAGCAAAAGTGCTTACAGGAGCTTTGGTCAACACAGTAAGTTGGGAAGTGAGTAGATGAACAACCAGAAATAGAAACAGGCGATGCTTTCATAACATGTGGCTATGTATGAGATGGAAAAAGAGAGAGCCATCCACATTTTGAAATACAGGATCAGCTTGAATTAAATGCTTGAGTACTAACTGAATCTGATCATATTTTTCCTTCTCTAAAAATATTAAGGAATCAAACTCAGACTGCTTTGTGAGCTTAATGTGCTAAAATTATTTTCATTCTATTTTGAAAAAAAAGCAAAATCCATAAACAATCACAGTCTGTTTTTCTCAACAGCCATTTGGTCCAAGTTGTACGGCACAATTGTCATGAGGTCTTTCACCAAGTCCTCTCCACTTAAATTACTGGATAAATTCAAGGAATTATGAGTTCACTTATCCTAAGAGCCATCAAGATTGTTCACAAATTCAAATTTCAACAAAAAAGATTGGCAGCCTGGTAAGTATCCTCATAAAGATACTATAAATTTCACTGAGGGTATTTGAAAATTTCAAATTCCAAACTGTTACACCCCTTGAAATCTTTGTTAATCTGGGCTTACTCAGTTTCATTTAGTTTTTAGAGGTTCAGTATTTATATTTTGGCATCTAATGAATGATTAACACTTTACACACTGATGCATTACAATGAGTAGTTATTAAAGGTTCAAAATACATAAACCATAATTATTAGCATAATTCTAATATAAAGTAATGAAAATAAAATTAAAACCACTGGTGATAAAAACTCCACACTGTGACCATATTGTTGTACTTTTTTGCATTGAGTTTATGGGTACTTTTTAGGTATACAGTACAATTATATTCATCATTGGGGTCTTGTACCTTTACATGACAGATCTTGGTTCTCATTTTTTTCCCCCTGTCCCTGCCCTCCCTTCACCCCCTCCACCCTCCCCTATTTACAAAGACTTTGTTTCCATTTTTTCCTTTTCTC
>NW_022900943.1:25813841-25829938 GCF_012274545.1 Fukomys damarensis | reverse complement strand
TTTCCATTTTCCTTTTCTCATATTTTTTCGTTTCCCTTATTCCCTTTCCCCTACCCTTCTCACTTCCCCTACACCTTTAGCCCTTTTGTTCCTGTTTTGCATTATTATTTACACAATTTGGATCTTATTTAGATTTTTTAGTTTTTCACGCCAGAGAAACTATTCAGTATTTACACATGTGTATCTTATTTATTTCATTCGAGAGTATGACCTCAATATACATCCATTTTCCTATGAATGACTCTAATTTCTCACTCTTTATGCTAAATAGTGCTCCATTTTATAGAAAAATCACATCTGCTTTATCCAGTCTCCAACGGATGGGCATTTGGGCTGTTTCCAAGTTTTAGCTATTACAAGCTGTGCCGCTATAAACATGGGTGAGCATATATCACTATGATATGACTCTTTTAATTCTTTCAGGAAGATACCCAGCAGAGGGATGGCTGGGTCAAATGGAACCTCTAACCCTAGTTGTTTGAGGTCACTCCATGTTGATTTCCAAAGTAGTTGCACCAGTCTGCACTCCCACCAACAACAGAGAAAGGTTCCTTTCTCCCCACAACCCTGCCAACATTTGTTATCAGTTGATTTCTTGATAGCAGCCATTCTTTCTGGGGTGAGGTAGAATCTCAGTGTTGTTTTCATCTGCATCTCTCGAATGACCAGTGATGTGGAACATTCTTTCATATATTTACTTGCTGCTTTTGCTTCTTTGAGAAATGTCTGTTCATTTCAGATGTCCATTTTTGAATCAGGTCTTTATATTTGGGGGGCCTGATTTTCTGAGTTCATTATATATTCTAGATAATAGTTCTTTGTCCGAGGAGCAGCTGGTAAAAATTTTCTTATACTTTAATATATATAAAATATTATAGCTTTTTATTTTGATTAATAGTTTGCAAGAAGGCATTTAAATCAAGCTGGTCTGATCTGTATATAAAGCTTAAAAAATGCTAGGCTGAATGGGGAAAAGCAAAGCAAAGTGAAGAAGAGGGATGACAGGCCAGATCTTACCAGGTAAAAATTATTAAGATCATACAATGACAGGCTAAAAAAACTAGAGATCTTAGCTGTAAACTCAGTGGTTACATATAATCTCACATAAAGTTAGCAGATATATTCCATTGTCTCAGACAAGGAAGCCAGCTATCTCCCAGAGTGCATGGGCGGGAACTTCCAGGAGTATTTACTTTAATCCTAAGGACAAAGGATGAGGACAATGGACTGAAATGAATGAAGATAAAATCTACCCCACGGTCCCCCCATCTACACCACTGTTTCCCACTGCTTCAGGTACCCATGGTCAACCATGATTGAGCACCATTCTATAGCACCATGATGTTTCACACCACACTGCTTGACACACCTGGGATATGAACCGTTCCTCTGCACAGCATGTCCACACTATGCATGTCTGCTGACTAGTCCCTTGGCAGCCATGTTAGTTACAGATCGGCTGTCACAGTATAACAGTGCTCACGTATAGGGTTTGGTACTCTCTTGTGTCAGGCATCTACTAGGGAGTGCTGGGGATATTAGGACATAGCCCCTTTGAGTAAGAGAACTCTGGTTTGGCAAGAAGTCATATAAATAAATATAAAGGACAATGTAAAACACTGGGTTGGAAAGCAAAAAAAAAAAAAAAAAAGAGGAGAATTGTTTATTTGGCCTTTTCAGATGCTACTGGATTCTCATATAGAAATAAATAAGAGCTAGGCATGGTGGCACACACCCATAATCCCAGCACTCGGGAGGCAGAGGCAGGAGGATCGCTGTGAGTTTGAGACCAGCCTGGGCTCCATAGTGAGTTCCAGGTCAGGCTCAACTACATAGTAAGACCCTGTCTCAAAAAACAGAAAAAAAAAAAAAAGAAAGAAAGAAAGAAGGAATATGCTATTTATGCTCCTTTAGATGGGAATCTCAGAAAAAATGAGTGTAAGTTTCAAAGATGAATTACGAATTAATATAATAGAAAACTTTTTAACCATTTAGGCATGCTGTAAAATAGACTGGCTCTCTCACACATAGTTATCAATCCAATGAATCACTCAAACTAACAACAGACATCCATAGTTGAGGATTTGTATGGGCCCCATCTTGAAGTTTTCCATACTATTAGAGCTTAGTTTTAATATGATAATAGTAATATATGTTAGGAACAAGGTATTTAAGATATGATAATGTTGGCTAAATATTCATAGCAGAGGGTAGAAATTAAAAGATGATTCAGTTAGCTGGCAAAAATGTCAGTGGGCATGCCTTCCATAATACTTCCCTACATCTCTGAGAAATTGTCTAAATGCCTCCACACTGATAAAAATCGCATTTGTGATACAGCTGGAAACCAAGCAATGAGTGTGAATATTGTTCTCTCCAATGGAGTGTTTTTATTCTTCATTACAAGACTAAAACCTCCTAGGAGAGAACCAACCAGTTTATACCTGAAGAGTCAAGGCCCACTGGAAACACTGAATAAGTCAAGTATGGATGTTGTCAACAGAATTCCCAAGAAGTGTCTCAGTCATTCCCTTACACTTAGGCATTAAACTGAGTTACTCATGACCCATCATTATAAAGTTAATTTAGGACAGAAAATAAGACAACATTTATACAAAAACATGCCTCTTAACTGGCAAGCAGTTGATCATAAGATCAAGGTAAGAAGTGGCCTATATTTGAAGCCATCGGGCTTATCACCAAAGATGCATCCTTCAAATATACCTTATTAATCAATCCCTAAAGCAGCATTTTTCCAAACTGTGAAATCAGTATTCACAAAGAGAGAGACAAGAGTTGTCAAGCAAAAATTTTGGAAACACTATGCTGATAGGCGTCTAAAGTGGTTTTCTACAGAATGATCTCTACTGGTTTTTAATGTTCTTTATGAATTTCCAAGAATGTCAATGCTACGTAGGAAATACATTTTACTTTCAAAAATCAAACTCAATGGGGATGGTTTAGTGAGGACACAGACTAAAATAAGAATTCGTGAGGTCACTCTACTGCCTAGCGTGTCCTCTCATCTCTCCCTTTGAAAGCAACAATTTAAACAAAGTAGAAGGGAAAGTGGGACTGGTAGGGGAAAGGTAATATGGGAAAAGAAAAATGCATGAAAAGATGGAAATAAAGTGTTTGTAAATAGGAAGGTAGGAGGCGGTGAAGGGAGGGCAGGGACAAGGGCAAAAAATCAGAAGCAAGACCTGTCATGTAAAAGTACAAGATCCCAATGATGAATGTAACTGTACTGTATACCTAAACTGTACTAATAAACTCAATGAGAAAAATAAAATAAAAATAAACAAAGTAGAGAGCATTCAAATTATAAGTATACAGCATGATTAATTATCAGAAATTGGGCATATCTATAGAGCTACTGACCAGGTTAAGGAATAGAAAAATATTTGTATTCCCAAAACCTTTTGAAACAACTATGTATTTTCCCCTTTATCTATTCCTCATATAAAGTAAAATCACCCTACTCTACTCAAAAATGCCCCTGCTATTCTTGGTCCTGTGCATTTCCATACCAACTTGAGAATCGGGTTAATTTCCACCTCAGCCCACATTGTGAACAAAACAGCTGGGTTTTAACAGACACAGTCCTGCATCTATAGATACACTCAGAGACGCTATCCTCCTGGTAAGAGGCCCCCCTGTCCACCAACACAGTACAGTCCTCCATTTCTCTCGGTATTTCATAGTTTATCGATATCTTCTAGACAAAGGACTGAGCCAAACTTCCAGCTTTCTTCAGTGTCTGTTTCGGCTCTGTGTGCTTTTCAATGGATTTGTGAATTATATCACAATTTTCAAATGTGCTGCATTCTGTTGCACAAGGAGTAACCATTGTTTATTCCTCATTGTCCTTCTGACAACTGGAAACTTGTCAAGGGCTTATGAATTCCATCAGTCTCTTCAAAATATGTGGCTCTATGATCTACTCTATTTTCCATTGTATTTGAGTTTGCCTATATTATTTTCTCCCTTCAGTAACTTCTAATTTGCTATCCTTTTGCTGACTTCTTAAGCAAACTCTTTATTTTTCCTAATACAATTTATAATATGTATCCTAAATTTATTAATGTCTACTATAAATTATTGCCTCAGTATTTTATTAACATTTTAGTATTCTATTTTTGTGATACAAAACTACACTTAATCTCCCTAAAATATAATATTTAGTAAGAGCAAAGTGATTAAAATTCTTTACTATGTGTGAAAAATCCAGATTTAACACTTTCAAATCAGATACTTTAACTGCAATTCAAACTGATTGGTTTCAATATTTGGATTTGACATGAAAAATCCCGCCTCACAAAGGTAATGTAGATCCAAACGGAGAAACTCCTTTCACTTGCCAAAATCCAACATATCCTTCAATCTTATCTTCTAATCAAAAAATTTACCTGAATATTTAACGAAATTTTTATCCCCTGTACTGAAGTATTTGTTTCTCCAAACTAATTGGAAAATGTTACATGTTTTTAAATTTTTACAATAAATAATCTCACTCAATGAAACGGAACATGTCTTTGCCAATGTCAAGTACACCAATAGAATATTTAGAACATTTTCAACAACAATATCACAGAACAATTATAACCTTTCCAAATGCCATTTTTCAAAGTGCTCTTTCCATAACACGAGTATCTTTTGAAAAGCAGTTACTCTCTCATTCACTATTAAAATATCACCTCTATGTTGAAGGGACTGATTAAGAGTGTACATTTTTAAAATACCATCTAAGTAACTTACTAAAAGAGAGCCACTTGTGATTATACAAAAAGGTCAGCTAATTTGGAGTATTTGTGTTTGCAGAAGAATACAATATAACATCTCTTAGCTTCACATCTCTTCGAGGTAATTTACCCCAGGATCAACAGCAAACTTCTGTGTAGCTCCAACTTCTCTCATGGTCACTCACCTTCATAAACACTATTTAAAAGTCTGACTTCGGAAACAAAATAACCATATCCACAGCACCAGATAGTGGTTTGGTCATATCTAGCTTTAATTCTTCCCTGTGATATTTCTGCTTATGAATGTAGCAGAGGAAAGATTTCACTTGTGGTTCTTCTTCTGTGATTTGACCCCCAGAACCCTTCCTTTTAAATTCCAGTCAAAGCAGTTACACTTACAAAGCTTTTCCAGAAAATAATCAATTTAGAGAAGCCAGTTCCACTCTACAAAATATTTTCTTTACTACATTGTTTTATGGATCACAAAGTAGTCTCTCCATGTCCTTTAATTGAAACACAGCCTAATAAATGCCATAAACGGAGACATGATAAAGGCATACAGGCAGTTATAAAGCCAATGTTCTGTGTTGGGTCGGTCCTAATACAGTGGTTCACAAATACTTTTCTTTGCAAACAATTTGGTTTGCAAACAGAAGCATTCGGCACTATACTTGTTTCTCCCAGTGATCGACAGTGCTTCTTCTGGGCTTCCCAGTATTGTGTACTGTCAAAGGAATATGTTTTACTTTATTGCAATATTGTTGGTCATATATAATAATATAGCTATAGCTATTCTTACCATAATTGCAAAAATAAGCTATTTACCAATGGCATGTGGATCTTTGTTCACTACTAGTACCCATTCACTCAGATTCTCATTGTTTCTCGGCCTTTTGGCTAAGATCAAGTGTAGTAAGAAGATTCTCTATTACAAGCCACCTGCTGTCCTAAATTCTTAGAGCATAGCATACAGCAAGTGAAAATGATATCTTGCTTAGACAGCTACTTTTAATTCTTTAATTCTTTTGTTATGAAACTGTTATTTTGCATAGAAGAATGATTTTTGTATATTCTTTAATATCTACTTATATTACAATAAAATAAAAAAAATTTTAAATAGAAAACTATTTAATTTCATGTTACTTCTAAACATTCAATATGAAGTTCAGTAACTTTTACTAGAAGACTGACTATATCATGATTTTAGATATCACTGGTAATTTAACAGATTTTTCTTTATTTTAGAGTTGTTTTCTCTTTGTCTTATCAATTGCTTTTACTATCATTAATTCAAACCTCAAAGCAACTATAAACAAGAGGCAAATTCTTTTTCTTTTTTTTCTTTTTTTGTACCAGGGATAAAACTCGGGGCACTTGCATTTGCAAGGCAGGCTATGGAACCACTGAGCCAAATCTCCGGCCTGACAAATTGATTCTTAACAGTAGCAGATGAAAATCTATTATTAAAACTTCTTTAACTTATTTTTCATCCGATTAGTTCACTGTGGTTCTTCCTCCATATTGTCCACACCAGCATATGTTAATGATTCCTGTGTTACTGACGTGCCCTTTAATCTATTATACCTCTATAAACTAGGGTCCAGGCAGCAAACAAAGCACTCTCATTATTTTCCCAGATAACTTAATAAAGGAAATTGGCTCAAGAGGCATTGGAGGATTTAAAAGGGAAAACGCAACACCGTGGTCACAGGAATGGCAACTTCAAGGAAGCAGCTGTCTCTGCTGGAGCTAGAAATCAAGGGGAAGAAGATAAGAGTAGGGAATTAAATGGCTTGGAAGACTACTGGGAAGATGGGAGAGCGGAGTCCATGGTGCCAGTGCTGGTTCCTTGGCTACTTAGAGGGGCCCTGGAGTAGAGCTCGGGTACTGGAGGCTGGGAGCTACCTGGTTGGAGCTGTTCCCTTTGAGTTCCACAGTATGGAAAGAAGCTCGGAAATGGAACCAGTTGGGAAGATGAGAGAAAGAACACCAGACAAACCAGAAACAGTAAGTTCATGTTCCTCCTCCTCCCTTGCAGCTTAGCAGACTGTAACAGACAGACAACCAGCAAAGCAGCAGTGTGGTTTGTACTGCCCCTCTCCATGTCACGGCAGAGCATAGAGAGTGAGGCAAGAGACAATAACATAACTCACTGCAATATTTTTGCAGAAAATACTTTAAATCACATCTTCACTTGGAGAGGGTTTATTCAACATTATGTCATATAATTCATAATATCACAAAACTAGGCTGTGTGGACTATACCATGTTCATAATATATTAGAAGAAGAAAAAATGCCCGAGCACCACAGTATGTTCCCTGATGGTGGGACTCCTGCCTAATATGCGTCATCTGTGACCATTCAACAATCGGCCACAACAGAAGGGGCCGGTGCCAATCAGAACAATAGATCCAAGTAAATGTTCATGGGTTTTATTCTTTGGATAAATTCAAACTGAATTTGAATGTTCTCTTACCACAGTCATCAGATAGTCTCGCAAAACTGGATGCCAGCCCTTTAGAAATCACTGGTCCAGATCTGAGACTGGAAAACAAGTAACCATGAGCCTCCTTGCTGCTTGTTTTTTAAACAAAGTTTTATTATAACACGACTATGTCTATTTGCTTACACGTTATCTGTGACTGTTTTCACACTAACACTGCACAGTCGAGTAGCAGGAACAGGGATCATATGTCCTACAAAGTCTAAAATATTTACTATTTGGCCTTTCCAGAAACAGTTTGTGATGCCTGGTTTAAATATCACCGCCCAAGAAAACTTGCTGGAATGATGAAAAGGTTCTCTGTACTTCCCATAATTGTAGCCACTAGCCATATGTGGCTACTAAGGGCTTAAAATGTAACTAAGTATAACTGAAGAAATAAATATTTCATTTTTTTATTTTAAACACTACATGTGGCTAGTATCTACTGTATTAGTGCAAGAAAAACAAATAGCAACAGCAGAAATGACAGCTCTGGAGCCACCCAGAATTGATTTTTTATTATCCCTCAGAGTTGGAAGAGATGCTGGAGTACACTGGCATTTCCATACCCCTGAGGTAGATATTACATACGCGTGCCAATTTTGCCCTTTGAAGGACACTGAGGATTGCAACCCTTCATCCCTCTGAAATCTAGTGTGGCCATACAACTTGTCCTGTATGACAAAACGGGAGCACAGGTGATGTGTACTACTTCTAGGCCAAAGCATTTACATGCATATGTTCAGCTCTTCAGCCCTGCTAAAGGAATTTCCAGTGTCCTATATTATGAAGTCAGTGTCATATCGTGACAGTGTCATCTCTGTCCAACTAAATGAACCCTTGACTGAGAACTGTATGGAGAAAAGTGCTGCTCCAGCCATACTGGACCTGTCCATGAGCGATAAGCCAATGGTTGTGTCTTAAGGAACTAATGTTTGGAGATTTTCGCAACAGCATAACCTAGTTAGTGGGACAAGATCCCCCTAACACAGCATTCAAATGACCTCAGAAAAACCTTATCTGCCCTCCTTGCCTAAAATTCATACCAAATAAAGTTAGAGACATATGGAGAGAGCCAGGAGTAGACTACAAAGTGGATCATCCCCTAGCTCCAAGTTTTCTTGGTAGTAGTGAGTTCCTGAAGTACCAAGCCACAGTGATTTGAGGTGGTTTGTCACCTAATAAAAGGTGTTCATTTCTTGCCCTTCCAGGTTGCTGTTTCCTGTTGCCCCGATCTATAAAAGGAGGATTCACTTGGAAGCAGGCCCACGAATCTCTAAGTCCTGACTGCCACTTAGCTCTATGACTTTGAGTGAATCACTTGGCTTCTTTCAGTCTCAGTTTCTTATTTGAAGCATGTATGTTTATAGCCTAATGTTTCTCAATAATAACTGTTACAAGCATCAGTTTCCCCCTCAGTTCAGAAAATGCGTGCTACATTTAGGATGTCCCATGTCCCCTGAAGGCCATGTGTCAAAGACTTGGTTACCAGAGTGGTACCACTGGGAGGTGGTGGACCTGTAACAGGTGGGGCCTAATGTAAGGCCTGTAGGTCATTGGAGCAGTGCCCTCGATAGTTACTATTGGACTATGGCTGCTTTCTCTTCCTCTTCCTTACCTTCTGTTACGTTTTGTGCTTAAATGTCCCCCCAGAGCCTCATGTGGGTGAGGTGGGACTTTCTTTTTCAGAGGTGGTTGAATCTGGAATGTGTGATGCTGGGATTAAGGGTGTGTGGTTTCTAAAACCACTATAGGTGAGTGACTGGTCTGGCACCGCCCTAATCCCAATGGTCTGAATAAGATAAAAGGGGCAGAAAGATGCTGTTAATGTCTCTTGTTGCTTTTCCTATCTTCTGCAGCGGTGAGCTGAAGCTTTCTTGTTACCTTTGTTATCTTGTGCACCCAATGTTGTTTCTCCTCTGTGATGCCTGTTTGTCATCCCTGCTTTGGAGCCAGCTGAAGTCGCTACAAACTGTAAACCAAAGAAACCCCTTCCCCTCCAACTCGGGATGTTCGGTATTTTGTCTCAGCAATGAGTGAAAAGTAACTAACAGACCTTCCCAGCCCTGACGTGACCACTGATCCTCTGTTTATATGCCCCACGCTCCTGTCAGAGGTGCTGCCTCAGCATGGCCCCAAACAATGGGACCAGTCAGTCATGGACTACAGTTTCTAAAACTGTGAACCAAAATAACCTTTTTCTCTGTTTAAGTTAATTGTCTCAGGTATTTCATTACAATGAGAGAAAGCCGAGGAATAAAATATGCCTTTATCTCTCCTCTTTCATTCACAGGAAGTATGCTCAGCACTCCATACTACCTCTCCTTAAATTTAAGCTCTTCTCACTCAACCACACTTTTTCTTACAGTCGGTCAGCCATGATGGCTCCTTCTGAACTTTACGCCTCAACCCTTAGCAGCACCTACTCTTTAATCAAAATCCACCTCACACGTTCTCTCCCATCTCAAGTAAAGTTTACCCTCCGCTCCGCTTTCCTGCTTTGAGCACCTGTGGTATCCAGCATGGCTTCCATGATCATGGCTGTCACAACTACATACTATTTTATTCATTCCCTTAACAGCTCACAAATGGAACTGGTGTGGCCTTCTCACCCTTGTGTCTCTACCCACTCCTAGTTTTCACTACACTTAGAATTTCTGGCAAAAAACAGGCTATCAGTAATCATGAAATCAAAGAGGGAAGGAAGAAAGACGAAGGAAAAATCAGTCACCTGTGATAGCCTTCATGTAGAAAATACCTAGAAGTACATTTTCCCTCCTGAGAGATCTGTGTCTTCCTTTTAAAGAATTAGTCTCAAATTTTTCTCACTGAGTCATACAGAATTTTTAAATGATTTTTTCAGTTGACAGGAAATCTATAAAAGGAAAGTTCATCAGAGATGGGTGAAATGAAGGAAGATTCTTTTCTTCCTCTCAGTTTCTATGCCCACATTTTCATAATTATTTATATTTCATTAATCAGTCAACTGTAGAAGGCACTTCATGAGGAGAGAGAGAATATATTTGGTTACCTATGTTACAAATGCCACAAAGAAAGAATTGGCAGAGATCTGTGAGACCCAGCCCTCATGGAGAAGAGCTTTCATAAAAATTGTGTCAGATCTTTATTACAACCATGCTTTCTCTTTGGGAGAGAAGTGGCCCCAGTAACACACTGTAATAAAGCATTAAAATTTTTTAAAATAGAAAAGAATCCAACCTTGTGACATATAGCACAAAAATGGAAGGAGAATCTTATAAGCACTTGGAGGGCACATAAGGTTGTAGCCACAGAGGTTATCATCAATTTCTCCTCGCCGCTGTCTCTGAATATGCTTCTGGACCAAGTCAACGGCAGGTATAAGCGGAAGGTTATTCCTCCCAGAAAAGGACATGGGAGCAGTGACAAGAAAGAGAAAGAAACTAATATTGGTTATGAAACTCAAGGAAAATCAGTGCTGAATTATTTATATCCAAGTTTAAATGTTCCCTTGCTGTTTTTAGCTGTCAAGAAGTCTAAAAAGAAAGTCATACACTTTCCTCCCTCTAGCCAAGATGACTGCTTCTTTGAAAAAGTGTCCCTTGGAGAGGAAGCCCTGGAAGACTCCAAGGTACAGCACAGAGATCAGGGTAAGTTGGGGTGGACATTTATATGAGAAGAACTTCCAGGTGTGCAAAAAAGTCAGCACTATCCAATTGTTCTGGGACAAGAGTAGCCAACAGAAAATTATGTGTCATCCTGAGCCATCCTTCCATGATTTTGCAGAGGCCATATGTCTCTCAATTTTAAGACGATTGGCAATTGTGGGCCGTCAACCACATTGTCTCCATTCAAAATAATGAAAGAGACTGAAGGTCAAGGGACAGAGGTCAAACTGAACCCATTCAGCAACTAGGGAAGATTTCTACCACTTAATTAAGTGAATTGCACAGATTAGGTCTCAGCCTAAACAAGTGTCATCTTCCTGAACTGTGGAAGGTCACTGTGTGTTGATGGTTTGGAGTCAGCATTCTCAGTCAGGTGAGCAAGAAGCCAAATTTTCATGACCATCATGCATTGCTGCTGGGGGCAAACGGAGAGATTTTCTGACCTCATTCATCAGTGAACAACTAGACGGATGGTCAAACAGAAAAAAAGCATGATAGGTTTTCACCTGCACAGAAATAAGCTGCTGTAATTTTTGGAAGGTGAACAATATTATTCGAGAGGTAATGAAAGCCCTCTGCCTATTGCAGTGTGATCCTTGGACACCCTCAGGTATACTAGAATCAAGGTGGAATTACTCTAATATCACTGTAGTCTCTATTAAAAGAATGAACTGGTGAGTGAAAGTAAGATCAAGGGTGTGGACCCAGTGGTTAAGGAAAAAAGAGAAAGATTTTTACTATTTTCCAATTTAAAATAATTTTTTAAATATTTTTGTTAGAAAGGAAAAATTTCACTATGGAAGGAAGTGTACCAACCACCCGCTATTTTAGGTAACTAAATAGAGTAAAATTGGCTCGACTATTAATTAGGTCATATCTCCCCAAATATGTAAATTGTACAGTTCTAATCCAATAATTTTTCAGTTACCTTCTGAAAACTGATGAAAATCTAGCCTCTGTTTGGTGTCCCTCTAATTCAGGGAAATCCACACTCCAAATTGTCTAAGGAAGTATTGGTTTCTGTCTCATGTCCCACAATGATTATGAGTAGCATTCTCTTTAGTTCTCAAAAGTGACTCTATTTCAACATCTATATATTCATACTACTTATAAAGATTTCCCCCTGAATGTATACCTTTTGTTATTTCTTATTTGAAAGGTGAATACAGTTTTTCTGCAAATGGAAAGAGTCCCAATGTAACATATAGTTTGAATATGCCTGACCTGAAAATCCAAACTCCCAAATGCTCTAAAATACAAAACTTTTGAGTGACATGATGTCACAAGCAGAAAATTCCACCCCATTGAACTTTTTTCCCTGCACAAAATTATTTAAATATATTGTATTAAATTACCTTCTGACACTGTTTTATATGTGTATATGTGATATGTGTGTGTGTGTGTGATATATATGTGTATGTAATGTATATATGAGAAACAAAAGCAAATTTTGTGTTTCAGCTCAGGTCCTGTTTTCAAGGTATTTCATGATATACATGCAAATATAATAGACACTTGAATAACATAAGTTTGAGCTGCAAGGGTCCATATTACATGCAGATTTTGTTTGTAAATATGTGCAGCAATCTGAAAAACATTCAGACAGCTTTACAGCTTAGAACTATCCAAAAAAATTAAGAAACCGTTATACAATGCATACATCAAAATACATGTAGATAATAGTCTATTTTACCCTTTACTATCAAAAATGAATACAGATCTTTGTAAGTCAAAATTTATCACAATAGTCACACACAAACACAGATCTTACATAGCACCATTCACAGTGGAGGGAAACATAAACAAATGGAAAGGTGCAGCCTTAAACAATCACTGCATGAAATTAAATGTAGTAAGACTACACTGCTGTACAGTGGAGGTAGCCGCCCTCTGCTGCTACTGTGGTGAGCTCAGCTGTTGTGAGTAACCACTTCAATCACTGATCATCTGCGTGCGAGCAGCTGTCCCCCTACTGTAAATTACACATCAGAGCGCAAAGTCTCACAATTCTCATACACTTTCACCACATGTAGTGTGTATATCATATGAAATACATGTTTGCCAACTATTCATGTTCTCTATAAGGCCTCCAGTCAGCAGCAGCTGTCATAGTTACATTTCTGGGGAACCAACTGTCATGCTTGAGTTTTTTACAGAGTAGGGGAGTCAATGCCCCAAATTCCTGCACTTTTGGACAGTTGACTGCATTCTAAAATCAAAAAGGTAAGTAAAACCCCAAACCCTCCAGTCCTTAGATAATAGTCACGCAAACTGCACAAATGCATACCTAGGTTGAGCCTCACAACTGGATAGCAGGAAAATGCACACCTGATGCTAGGATTAAGCCAATGAAATTATTTTCAAGCCATTTACCAACAGAATTTCTTCCACTGTCTCTCTTCACTCACATGGAATTTTTCTAACTTGACACAACTGATGAAACTTTGTAATACCAACATCAGACTTACTGTAAGAAGAGAGAGATGATGCTGTGGTATACATGCTAATGACACATCTTTTCTGTTCCGCCTCTAAAGTCAGCCTTTGAATGTCTTCTATGTTTGAAGTTTGCCTTCAAAATTGCTCAAGATAGTTGGGCCTGTTGCCTGTTTCCCATTAATTGATTCTTGTATTGAGGCCTCTGTGATCATAACCACTTGTTCATTGACTGCTGTCATCATCATAAAATGTGTTCATCTCTGAAGTAAGCTAAATATTAAGATAATGAAGTGAATGTACTAAGTAATACAAGGCTTCTGAAGGACATGAAAAGAGAATATTAGAAAATCACTGCAGGAAATTTTGTTCCTAGAAAACTATACACAGTAATAGGTTTAACATCTTCCGCCATCAGCATAGATGAGAAAATAAGTGGGGGTGTCCTGGCCCCCTGCCCAGGGTGCATCCGCCTTTTGGGGAGAACACCCTGTGGAGAGAGCCTGCCTTATAGCAGACCCTCTGTCCTAAGTATTGAGAGATGCAGGCCAGAGTCAGTCTTCCAACTTCTCCCCGGTTACCACTTCCACGTAGTTATTACCCCAGCATCTGGCTCGAGTTTATGGTCCTCTGCCAAAGGACTGTCTTTCAAGTTTTCATCCTGGAACAGGAAGTAATGATAGACCTAAATGATATTCCACTTTCAAACAGAACTTATGAGCAGTAGAAAACTTGGCTTTCATGCCTTTAATGTCAAAGAAGTACCATTCTTACTCAAGATCCAGCCTTTTCCTTGGGTAAGATATTCCTTAATTAGGAGAAAGGAAAAATAAGAGAGTCCACTAAAGTAATATGAGACAACCCAGAAATGAATTCATGAATCAGAAAAAAATTAAATGTCAGTATGAGCCCTAAAAAGGAACTAGTCATGAAAACCTCCTCCTGATTTATCATTATTATTCATTCATTCATTTACAAGCAGAAGGTCACCTTCTTTACATGTGCACTGCTGGAAGAGTAGTCACAAGGCGTGGCTGATGGGCCACATCCTGCTGAAGTACTTTTTGGAAGTAATCTGTAAATATTAAATACTCATTACTTTTTAGTATCATATTAGTATATTCTCTGACAGTGACTTTATTCCAGGAAAAAAGAGGCCGTAGAAGATAGAGAATAGGTTGTTGATCATGCCAAATTCATTTCCCTCATTTCTATAGACACTTGTACTTCTCAAGGAATTTATATGTCTTGGTTCTTTCACAGTACTGAAAACGTTCCCCCACATATGCATGTCTCCCAGGTAACCATGTTTCTTTTTTTTTAACACTTTTATCAACTTAGTTAATCTTCATAGCAACTCTATGAGGTGGCAGTATTACGACCCCCACTGTACAATAGCAAAACAAAAAAAGGAGCCGGAAGAGCTAAGTAACTGACTTGAGATCACTCCAAATCTGATCCCAAAGTCAAGCTCTTAACCACTATAGCAAGTTTAATAGCCAGGGAAAACTATGTCTGTCAACCAGAGATTTGATCGCCATGCAACACACCTGAGACAACAAATTTGTGTGTGATACAATTTAACTCAAATAAGCAAACATTTACTGAGCACCTGCTACACACCAGATTAACTAGATAAGAGGCCCAGCAGAGAGGAGAGACTAAAAGTACCTGAGATATTCAAGAAATATCTAAGAGAGTAAAGCCCACGTAGCATCCTCGGGTTCAGAAAGGAAGAGGTACACTGAGAATACGAAGACTGGCCCAACAACACCGCTAAAGACATCTTACTAGTAGCTATCATGTTACAGCCAGTGTTTCCATGATTAATGTCTTTGCTTTTCCCTGTAATACACTTATCACCTCAGACTTATCAGGATTGATCTCTAGGAGAGACACAGTTCGGAATGTTACTCTGACTCACAATTAAATACACGGTTAAAATAAAATGCACTCTTTGTGTTTGAGAGAGGGATCTGTCCTCCCCGTCACTCCCCCAACCACCTCTCTGTCTCCAGTGCTACGGGGAGAAAGATTGCTCCCCTCAGCGTTTGCAGTCAAGTTTTATAGACATTTATCAACTCTGTAGTTTCCACGTCAGGATGTCTGTCATTTAACCTTCATCCTCCTTGAATTTTCACCCTGATAGGTTTGGATTAAACCACAGACTGATAAATGAGCACAGCTCTGGCAACACAGAAGGGCAGTCATTAAGGAAACCCTCTCAGAAGGTATGAATCAAAGCCAAGAATCTTTTGTTTTCCCTCTCTAGTTCAAAGATCGCCTGCAGTAATACGTTTTTATTATTTTTATTTTTTTTGTCCTCTTCAGTTTCCAAATGGTTTTCATCATTTCCTGCTTGTTTTTCTAGAAGAATAAAAGTATGTCCTGATGACACGCAGCTCTGTTTATTGCAGTAATGTGGCCAGCAAAAGCATTTTATCAATTTGGAATTTAATCCAGGATTAAGAGGCCAGGGGAATAAAGAGAGATGAAGGTTAAGTAACAGGCCCCCTGATGTGAGTAGTATGTTTCACTCATAAAGACTTAGGATAATTAGGGAAGTGATCGGATTTTTTTTTCACCCCAAGGCAACCATTTTGTTAAACCAGAGCTTGTAATAAGAGCATTCTTTCTATTTATTTAGTTCCCAGTTTCCCAATTTTTCAAATCACCATTTATTTAAACATGATATTTCATTTTCTTTTTGGTTTCAGAAGTTGCAATCCTTGTCTGAATTATTTCCCTTTCCACCAAGCCAAAAAAAAAAAAAAAAAAAAAGAAA
>NW_022900943.1:25781220-25813285 GCF_012274545.1 Fukomys damarensis | reverse complement strand
AAAAAAAAAAAAAAAGAAAGAAAGAAAGAAAAATACAAACAGAAAAAATAATAATAATTTAAACCTAAGCTGTGCTGAAGACAACAGTTGTGAAGGACGTAACAAGAGAATATTGGAAAGATTTCCCTCAGAAAATAGTGCAGTGTGTGTCACAGACACGTGTGTACGGGCCTAATCGTTCAGCTTCTCTGTCCATTTCTAAAAGAAAATGCTCTTAGAGGCAAAGTAATTCTCCGATCCACATTAATTGTGACCCAAATACAGCTGCCGGAATTTGTTCGAACCTTTAGGTCTCACCTCATTCTGTAAGATTGTAGCAAGATGGGCTCAAATCCCCACTTATGGATGAGAAATGCACCATCTCTTGAAAACCTCTGGGAGACTGGGCGGAAGGCAAGGAGGCTTGGATTCCCTCTTCTCAGCTCTCCTGATTTCCCCCTTCTGCTGAGCTCTCTGCCCCATTCCAAGGACAGCCCTCTCTTCCCATCAGTCTTCTGGAGTGCCATGCTGTCCAGCTAGCACTGGTTTGCGGACACCAAACCTTTTCTGAATCTCAGGGACACTAGTAAAGGACACTAAACCTTTCCTGTAGGACTTCAGAAAGGATTCGGTGCCACCACTGGAAAATGAGCTACACCAGGGCTCGGAATCATCAGTTGTGTTGTACAAGTTTTTGTGTTTTCAGCATGATTCCTGACTAAGCTGACTTCAGTGCCCAACGACATACAATATCTCCTCCACTAGAATCATTAACTAAGGACATAAAGAAAGAAAAGGGTAATGACTACAGACGCGTCATTCATTCAGCACACCTTTATCAATCTCTTGCTACATTTTAGCAACCACCACACTAGACCCAGGACCTCATGCATGTACTATTAAAGTAATATACTAAAATCCCAGCACTCTTGGAGACTGAGGCAGGAAGATCACAAATTTGAGCCTAGGCAAGTCAGTAATTTAGTGAGACCTTGTGTCAAAATTTTCCAAGGGCTGGGGATATCACTCGGTGTGAGAATATCTCCCAAAAAAGTGATTCAATAAGCCCCATAACCCAAGAAGGAACTTAGTGTCAAAGAATGAATTGATTCGTTGATTAATGAATTAATTGATTAATGAATTGATTGATGGATTAATGAATTAATAAATGCATGAATTGCAAAAGCTATATACTCAGCCTCCCGAAAAAATTCTCCTAAGCTTTGTTTTAGGAATTCCACCACTGAGTTCAGATCTCAGACTGAAGACAATGCGGAGGACACTGAGGGCTGAGGTTGAAAGAGCCAAGTCAAAAGACAGGCAAACCAGGAAGAAGCACGAGGCGCAGAGCACTAACCTGATGGACAGAGAAGAAAGAACTTTACGAGGTAAAACACAACATCCATTGCTTCCCTAGGACCAGAGGAGCACATTCTCCAGGGGAGCTTCCAGTCACGAAAGAGAGCCCAGCCCTCAGATTGTAGCAGCCGTCTCCCTGAGACATCACAGGCCTGGTTACTTTAACATCAGCTTATTTTAAATTGAGCTTGGCCACGTCTCGCCCCAAGCGAGACACGCCCACTTATGCTGATAAGACCCATGCCCTTCTGCAGGCCCCTCCTCTACTCCCGAGGAACAGCAGAGGGTTTTGCTCACTCTCCTGGGCCAAGCTATCCCCAGAGGAGTAACATGCTTCATTGAAGAGCAAAAAGGTAAGCGAAACCACAGGCGGGTAATGAGAGGCACTCTACTCCCAAAACAAATACTCCCAAGGACAAATATGCAGGAAATCATCTGAGCTCTCTACCAAAAGCCTTAGAGAAAGAAAAGCAGTATACGATGTCAATGACTGTTCAAGAGTCATGAAATCAATTTTCCTGCCCAACAAGAAGATTAAGACTCAAGACATGAAATCAGAACTACAAGTCTTATTGGGAATAAAGACAGCTCCTCGTGGAATCAAGCCCTTGAATCACGCTGAATAACAGAATATGGGCCAGTGGGAAGAAACACAGAAAAACGTACAGTTAACAAGAGTTGCATGGGAGACATCAAAATGTCAAAGTTCATGATCACCAAAATTAGACAGAAGCTGGGTCCAAAGTCTAATTCTCCCACTTTCTGTGAAACCCTGGGGATGTTACATAACTTTTTTTTTAGCGGGGGTTACCAGGGATAGAACTCGGGTCTTTATGCTTGCAAGGCAGGCAGCAGAAACACTGAGTTAAATCCCCAGCCCTATATAAGCTTTATAGGCCTCAATTTCCTCATCTGGAAGATGCACATAACATCTACCTCTATGTTTTGTAAGACTGAAATGATGACTTTGAGTAGATACTCAAAATTATTGAAAAATTCTGTTTTAAAGTCCCAAAACTTCATCCTAGCCAACACAAGTTGGCCAGTGTTAAAGACACGATTTAAAGATAGACTTCACTGTACTTTCTAATGTTTTTCTAGTATGTTTTCAAGTTAGTTGAATTTTTATTGACATGCTGAGTTTTTTTCCATGACTACATTTTTCATAATTATCAAAAGCTATTTTCAAGATACTTTTAAAATTTTACTTTATTTTCTTCCTGTACCCTACTTTTTTCTAGGGACACATTTGATCATTTTTCTTTTCTCAATCAATGTTATTAAGGAATGAGCTAGACAAGGGTCTTCATCCCTACCAGGTGTGTAATTGTCACTAACTACAGGGTCTCTTGCAGATAATACCCTTGCATAATAATACCCTAGCTCAAGACCAGGCACAGCCTTGCTACTTTCTTGTGATTTCAAAACGGACCTGTAGGCAGCAATCCTCAGTCTATGAAGCACTCATTTAGCCTGTGTGCAAACAATCCAGGCTCCTATGGTTGTTATCTGCCCTATGTTTCCTTCTTCAGTTTCATTGCACCAAAGCAGAATTTGACTTCTTTCTTTTTGGCTGGGGACATTTCAGCAAAGGCCTATGCCATACCCCAGTGATGGCAAACCTTTTAAAAATTGCAATAATACAAACAGCCCACTATGACACACTTGCCATAGGTTCGCCACCACTGTGGCCTAGCCTGTTCAGCTTCCTATTAATGCCTTTCTCTTCAATCCACATTAAAAAGAAAACTAGACTTACCAAGTCTTCCTTTTTTCCCTTCCTCCTTCCTTTGATCAGAAAGAGAAGAGCTATAAGATGTGAGAGTCACACTATAGTATAGTAATCACAAACAATGAAGCATGTGACATGGATCTTTACCAATAGATGATAATATGGATCTCTACATTCACTCAATAAATAACTGAATACTCATGATAGGCCAGATCCTACCCTATACATTGGAATGTAAAGATCATTGAGATATGATCCCTTTCCCAGTGGAGTTTTGGAAAGAAATGGAAAAACCAACAAGGTAGTGAATGCACTATTATGCTCTATTACAGTAACATAATATAACAATACTGTTACACTGCGTAATGCAGGATAAAAGAAGATGTGAAGTGACTACTTTGGTAACTTGGTAGGAAAGGTCATCGAGGAAAGCTGTCTTTGGTTCATGACATTATTTGATGGAGCAACTCTTAAAACATCCTAAAACTTCTCCCGGATGTTTTCTCAGACCATTCCAATAATCCTCCAGAGGGCCACCAAAGCTGTCTTCGTAAAACACAGTTCAAGGTATATCCCGCTGAGAATTATTTAGGAGTACTCATCTCCCTCAGCATAAAACTCCAAATGCTAGCTCTTAGGACACACGCTCCTCCTTCCCACACTTCTTAGGTCTCTCTCCACTCTCTGGAATCAGTACTAAATTATCCCTTGCTCCTTTGCATTTCCATGACTTTGTACATGTTGATTCAATCCCCTTCCCCTTTTCTACCTAGTGAAATCCTACTTACTCTTTAAGATTTCCCTTAAACATCAGCTACCCTGCAAGACCACCTCTGACACCCTCCAACACCTATATCCACCTAGCAATTCCCCATCCAGGGAATTAGGTGCCTCTAGCTCTAGCAGAGGATGTGACTTGGCTAAAAGAACTCCCACTCCCAAGCCCACATCTTATCAGTTATGTCCCCAAAGGAAACAGATGGTGTGTTCAGATTGGGTAACTTGAGAGGATCTTCATCAGGAACTATTCTCAAAGAACTGGTAGTCAAGAAAATCGAATGAAACTGTAGCACCCAGGGGCCTAGGAACAGCATGGTATCTCTAGGCCCAAAAGAATAAGGAGAGGTAGCAGCTACCAGCCAAGAAGAGGGCCATAAGACAGAAGCTTCAAAACACAACTTCTACCACATAAGAAGGAAGCCAGGGGAATAGTTACCCCAACCCATCCTTGCTATCATCAGTCTCCCGTCTGTCTATGGCTGCCTATCAACCAAACCTAAGAGCAAGCGAGCCCACAGATTCATTTTACCTGCCAGCCTCCTGATGCAGAACAAGGCTTAGAAGGAAGAAGGAGGGAGATCCAGAAATGATACATTCTCATTTTCTGTGTTCTATTTGCAGCTGGTAGGGAAGAGGGATAGAATTTGATGCAATGTGGGCTTATGAGATATTAGTATAACTCTGCCTTAGAGCTTATAGAAAAGCTTGTATTTCCTTAATGGACAGGCTGGTCATTCCTGGAGCTGCGGCCGCCATCTTGAAATACTGAGGAAGAGTACAGGAAAATCACAGTAATCCCAGCTCTTGTGTCCCTGAGGCATTAGAACCTCACCAGCAGCTGCTTTCTTCTATGTGAGAAATATAAACCTCTGTTTATTTAAGTCATTCTTAAAAGGCTTTTCAATTACAGTCGTGTACTGCACAGCAGTACGGTGGTCGATGATGGAGTGCATATACGACAGTGGTCCTGTAGTTTATAGCCCCTAGTCCTGTGGTGGCCATCTTAGTTTGTATAAGTAGTTGATAAACTTCACTCAGTGACAAAATTGCCTAGCAGTGCGTTTCTCAGAAAATGTCCCTGCTGTTAAGTGATGCGTGATTGTACTTGGAAAGGAAAGTATTCCTGTCTAGCTCCCTTGTGTTTACTTTCATCTAACAAGTCCAATGGGAGCCAGATGCATGTGTGTCTGTCCTGGCCTCTAGAATGTGAGCTCCATGGGGTCAGGGCTGACCCAGGACAGGTACCTATTTGCTGCGTGTAGAGTTAGTAAATCACTGTATGCAGCCATATAAGACCCAAGGCCATGCTGGTAGTTCTTCCAAACTCAGTTTCTTTCCCTTGACTCTTTCACCCTAATGAACATCCCCTGTGTTTTCTCATCTTCCCTTTCCGCCTACACATTCATCCTATATCATCAACCAGACGTGCTGCATGAACTGTTTGCATTCCATTCTATACCCATTTTTTAAAATGACTCTTATTCTAAAAGAGATGGGCTGATTAATGTACTCAAAATATCTTGCACTACACAGTCTATTTCTTTATCCTTGCTCTATTCATAATGTATAGCCCTTCTCTCTTCCAGTGTGCATAAAAGGACCCATTCCCTACCAGCATTATTTGTAACTGCGGAGCTTGAGGTGGTACTAGATGTCAAAAATGAAAAATTGCTAAATTCAAAATTGCTTCTCCCTTTGTTTTAAAGGTGACCTGCAAGTAGGGTTTTTTTTTTTTAATGAACTAATTGTAGGATTATATGCTGAATGTTCCAAATGCAGAGAAGGAGAGGAGAACACTCAGCACATACCTGCTACAAAATACCTGGTATTGTTTTTGAGCCTCTGCAGAACCGGACTGCTGACACCCACATTCCCTGCTGCCCCAGCCAGGAGGCTGATGCCAATACAGCTCTGCTTCTGAACTGGGATAATGGGCATGCAGGATAATGTGCAGGCAGAGCTGGGCTAGCGACGGAAGCACAGTCAGGGTACTTGCTCAATGGCCTCAGATAAATCCTCTTAGGAACCAGCAGCTCAGCCTCCCTTCTCCTGCCAAAAATGACCCAGTCTCTAATTTCTTCCCACTGAAGGACTAGTGCTTAGGCACAACACATACCTTCTCTAACAAAAGGTTGTCGGACCTGCAAATGATTTTCAAGACTCATTACACCCACACTCATTTTGTTTGATGGGGAAAATCCTGAAAAGTAGGCAGTGAACCTGTTTATGTTTCCCAGTTCTGTAACCTGCTCCTTCTCATTCCAAACACAACCAGTGTCCAGGGTGGGACCTGGAAGAGCTCAACTATTGTTCTGTGCTGAGACACAGGACACTCCCTTGAGGTGACTCAGGCACTTTAGAGATCAATAATCTTCAAATCACCTAGGATTCCGTCCAGGAGCAAAATGATGCCAAAGAAGGGAGGGACGTTGCCTCAGAGAGGTGGTTTGAGGGAAATTCCAGAAACGCCCCCTCCCGACTGAACACAGTATTCTGCGATCAACTTGAAGTTCCACCTTTAATATGGTTTTATTTTCCTTGTTTACTCTGTCTCTGGTTACCTGTCACTTGTTAAAATGTGCATAACCCTTCCAGGGTGGCACGTTAAATAATTCATAATCTACAATTATACCTCAAAGAGAATGAATTGTTCGGATCCCATTCCAATGAGCTGGCTCCCTCACCAGCAACAGAACAGCAAGCAGGGACATTTTGTTGCAGAGGCCAGAGAAGGGAGAAAATTGGAGCAAGCTGTATTGCAAATGGGGGCAACAAGAAGAGGAATTCTCAATCCTAGTCATCTGTCCTTTCATCTGTTCATCAAATATTCATGAAGTGTCTGCTTTGTACCATAAATGATGCCCAGGGTGGGCGATTTCCTATAAATTAAGTTTCTAACCACAAAGACAACTATGAACACTCAAGACCAACTTGGCTCCCTTCACAATGTCCTCGTTAAGCCAGCACTTCTTAATTATTCCTCTCTGGGAGCTAGAAAGCCCTGGCTCCCATGCCCAGAGCTGTGAGACATCCAAGCTGGCCTCTGGAGAAGCAGGCAACACGCTGACCATCTGAACACGGCTCCTCTCCTTGCCCTGTTCTCGTGGTTTCCATGAGACTGTGGTATTTGTATTGTTCTGCTTAATGATTTGGCAGCTGTGTGGGACTGGCCGACACACACAGCAGCAACTACTGCTAAAACAGGGAAAATAAGAGGGCTAACTCACTAGATGTGCGGTGAATTTATCAGCCCTCCACACCCAGGGAAACAAAAACTATAAGGAGGACCATGCTAAAATAGACACCTCAGAGACCCCACTTTGGTACCCTGGATTTTCTGTGAGCACCCGAGACTTTGACTCTCAGGGGCCTCCCTCCCATCCTCGGCCTAACAACCTCTGCCCTGCAGCCTGCCAGAACCAGGACCTTCCAAATTCCATTTTTCTCAATGTTAAATCTCCTGATGGGAAAGGCTGATGTTTTCACTGTTGATTTTGTTTCTGTTCTCCTATTAAAGGAGCAGAAAGATGTTGGAAATAAAAGCTCAGGTATGTCCCTCTAATTAATCTACTGGAGTTTTGCCAAGTACACTCGGGGAAACTAGCCACCTCAAGAGGCTGAAGCATCAGCAAGTTGTGCCCCCAGAACTGAAAATGCCAAGCTGGTACTTTCAGGTTGAATGGAAACAGCACACTGAGCTCCGCCTTAGGAGTTTAAGGCAGATTAAGTTGCTTCTGAGACCATAACTAGTCGGCATCCACCTGCAAATGAGCGACAAGAGCAATCCATCCACAATCAGGTAATTCCTATCATAAACCTAATGAGAAAATAACTCAGGAGCTACCAGTGGCTTTCGCCCAAAGAGATGAATAATGTGGAGAATCCTTGGCTGCACGGAGAACAGAAGAAATTAATTGCTGAAGCCTTCACAGCATGCTGAAAGCCAAGAATTATCCTCTGGATCTGCACTTGTAATTTATAACAGCTGCTCCTTCAGACAGGACGAAGGGACTCTCGGGCAAAGCACAAAGCACAGACGATCGCAGCGATGAATCTGGAGCTGGGTCAACATAACGCCACGGCACGATGGATGCCCATCCCGGACAGGTGGGCAGCCCCAGCAGGCCACTGCATGCTGAAGCCCTTGCTCCCTCACTCTCTACAGCTGGCGCTTACCTTGTGACAGCCATCAGCTTGCTCACCCTACTACTATCGTAAGAACTTTTTTAAAAATCTACTGGAAGATGCCAAAGCACAGTCTGCTGGCCAATGTTCCCAACCACCGGAAGCTAGGACTGTCGTGAACACATCAGGGAAGAGCATCTTGCGCCCCTTGTTGAACGCCTTGAAAGATGACAATGGGAAGGACAGAGAGGCCAGCTCACCAGGAAGATCCCTGAGAGCCAAAGCCTAAATTCAAAGCATGTTAAGACTTTAGGCCAAACAAATGGAGGACAAAGCTCATCAGGGAAAAAGGAAGCCAGAGGAGATGGAAAAGTGGTACACACATGCTTTATTAGAAATAAATAACCACTCTAAGTGGGGAAATCTTAAGCATTCACAGCCTCTTAGAGAAGAAAGCTTACTCTTAACATTAAGTGCGAGTCTTAGTAAGAGGAAATTTACCTTTGTGATACAAACACAGTAAGATTATTTCCTCGCTCGTATCTGAACTAATGTTTCTGTCCAAAGCTGGAGCTTACACACTCTACACCAGTGAACTTGCCCACCAGACCATCTCTACTGACCTCATTCACAGACTCAGATGCCTAGGACACTGCTTGGCAAAGAATGGAAATTGGGTGCAGGCAACATTTAAATAATATCAACAGAAGAGTGGATGGCAGATGTTTAGAAATCGTTTTAAAGATTTCAAGACACCCTTCACACTAATAGTCCTGAAAAACTGTGCTATGGATTCGGCCATAGGTTTTCAACAAGGTCAAATTCAGGGGCGCACTTACAGAAAGGCTCCCTGGAGAACACAACTCACCAACAGCTCTCGTGACTACCCAAAACTCCAAAATCAATCAAATGATGTGTGCTGTGTAATGGGCCGGCTGCTCCTACACTGGCATCCCTGAATTGGATAACAGACTGAATCTCCTGAGTTACTTACAACTCGCTAGGAATTTATTAGATCCTTACAACGATGGGGAAGTTGTTCGTCCACCACAGGCTGTAAGCCTGATCCCTCATGTGGAGGCGTTGAAGAGTCATGGGACCATTGCAGTATGGGGCATAGTGGAAGGTAATTAAGTCATGAGGGCTGCACTTCGGGAAAGGGTTACAGCTGGTCTCTCAGGAGTGGGTCAGTACTCACCACAACAGGTTGCTATAAACAATCCTGATGCCTCCCTTGGGTTCCTCTTCTGTACCCTCTGCTTACTGCTCCTGCCACACTATGCCAACTGCCATGTTTGGATGTAGCATGAGGCCCTCTCATCGGATACACCCAGCAAAGCCTGGACATCTTTAGCCTCCAACACCCTAAGCCAAAATAAGCCTCTTTTCTTTATAAATTTCCTCATCTCAGGTATTTTGTGATTGCAACAAAAAATGGCAAGGACAGTCCTTTTCCAAGAGCAAACACTAATAGGAGGAAAGAGAACTTGTGTGCGCAGTGGGTCTATGGGGATAAGGACAACTGCGTATATGTCATGGGGAAACAGGTTGTCCTTTCCGTGGGTACTGTGTTCTTCCTGGAGCTACTGGGCTTAAAACAGACACAGAGGCAGATTAGGAGCACGTAGGTTACATTTTAGTGCTCATGAGTACATCAAAAACAAGAAGGAAATGATGCTGCACAGAATGACCAGCTGTCCTCATCCTGTTGGCCTCATCTCCTTGCTGAACTTTCTCCTTGCTCCTTTTTCAATCAGATGTATCCCCATGCTGGGAGGATTGCATCTGCACAGACCTCCAGGAGTTTGGGTCTCTGTGTATAAAACACCTGTACGGTCCGGTGAACAGAGCAGACACACACTCCAACACAACCCTGTGGATCACTTGTGGGCACTTGTTGGTAATGGTTTCTTCTACAGCCTTCTCTTTATCTAGTGTACCACCTATAAAACCTCACCCTCTTGCCTAACCCCCAGCTCCTTTTGCCTTTTTCCCAATAAAAAGTATGACCCTATAACCCATATGCAGCCTCCTTCACAATAGCTGTAGACACAGAAGTGAGATCCAGCCCTTAAGAGCAAAGTGTCTCCAGGCACGTGATAGGCCCGCAGACACACTAGCAGGTGGGGCTTGAACAGGCCCGCTCCCCATAGCGACACCCTGTGGCAGCAACAGGTGATGACAATGGTAGCCTGGCCAACCTGACCCCGTGCCCTCCACACCACAGAAGTTAAAGACCCAGCACATCCCTTGGCCCCACATCTAAAACCCAGCCACCCTGGGTGTAGTAACCCACAGGAGCAGAAGATGCTGGACTTCCTGAAGATAAGATAGGCAGTTGATCCAGCAGTAACAGGAACATTATATTACCACCCTCAAGTTTATTTAAAGTCCTTCCTTTCCACTTCTGGAAAAAGAATTAAAAGCAATGTTTAGCACACATGCTGTGATATTCTGAGAAGAATAAACCAAGACAGAGGCCTCCCCTCGTGTCTTCTAGAAAGACCCTTTCCCTTCCCAGTCTATACCTTCCTGTTCTCCACCTTCCCCTACATCACTGCCACTTTCCTAATGCCCCTTGTTCCTCTCTCACACCTCATTTACTTCTTGCAAAAATATGACATGCTAATTAAAGTATTAGCTAATTAAAATACTTGACTTCAGATGAACATACCCGGGAACATTAGCACTGTTTAAAGTGGCTCAGAGGGAACAGTGGCTTCCTCCTATTGCCACGGTCTCAAAGCCTGACCTGTGAGCGTTCCCACCCCTTCTTTCACTCACTTCGATAAGTAGTGGGGTGAAGAAAGCATGGGCTGCTGGCTCTGAGCAGTGCCATGCTCTGCACTACATGACTTTGGTCTGCTGGTTCCTCGTGGTGCACTGTGAATCCTAGCTTTTGTTTAGCTACCGTGGCATCTTCTACTTAGCAATTTTTCAGATAAATAATAACAAGATCTCCAGCCACTGGGTCAGAACTGCCCAGAAGTCAACTGTAGGTGAAGAGATCCAGGCCAGTGAGCAGTGACGCGTCCTGATCCTCACTCTGCTTTGCTGGATTCTCCGAGGAGGAGGTATGAACAGCAGCCTTTCTCTGAAAACCAAGCTCCCCAGTTCAGGGCCGAGGAAGATTCCAGAGCAGCTGGGAGCAGCCATTCCTCTTGAAAGCTGTGCAGACCTCTCTGTAGTGTCCAGCATTTCACGGGGATATTTACATGTGTGTCCCATCCGGCCCATCTGGTGGCCTCAAGGCAACAAGAATGATTTGTCTTCCCACGATAGCAGGCATTCGGTAAATGTTCAGGATATAAATGATGAATAAATTCAAAATACATTGTTGCTTCTGCCACTAGTAGAGAATTAAATTCACTAATTAGCTAATCTTCATTATGGGCCAGCTGCGTGGAAATTCTGTGCAATTCCTACAACAGCATGTAAACTTGGTCAAGGACCTTCCGCGAGTGGCACTGTGAGGAGAATGACAACTGCCCACCTTGACAGTGAACTCTACTGTGCAGTGTTCCGGGGCATAAAGAGAAGCACATTTCTGCATATATTATTTTAGGATGTTGTAAGCTATGCAGCTTGGGCTTTGTACAAATTTGTGTGTTAAATGTGCATGATCTGTGGGCTGAAGGTGAACTGAGAACCTTGCCCCACAACTACGTACCCCCAGTGTCACTGAGGACCCAAACTGCATGTTATGGTTTGAAATATCTACCTGCCCCAAATTATTATGTGGAAGGCCTAACCTCTAGCATTTTAGAACCTAACTTTGTTTGGCTACGGGGTCACTGCAAGTATAATGAGTTAAAATAAGGCTGTAGATTAGGGTGAGCCCCTAGTCCAATGTGACCAGTGTCCTCATAACAAGGACAAATGTGGACATAAACTAGCACACAGGGGGAATGCAGCTGATACAACAAAAAACCAAAGATTCTGATAAAGGAGAGACGGGCCTGAACAGGTTCTTCTTCTCAGCCTGAGGAGGAACCAACCCTGACAACCAATCTTAGACTTTCCATTTTCAAAACTCTCAGAGGATGGATTTCTGATGTTTTAATCCACCGAATGTGTAGTAGTTTGTTACAGCAGCTCCAGGAAACTAATACACTGCTATGGTTTGGATGCCTCTAAAGGTCCATGTGACAAAAGCCTTGGGCCAGCTCTTGCCTCTAGTGGGATGTGGTACATCCATTAAAAGGTGGAGACTTCTTAGTGGGAGGTGTTTCTGTTAGTGGGGGTGCACCCTTGAAGGGGATATTGGGACCCCACCCTTTCCTCTACATCTCTTTTGTGTCTCCGCTATACATACGCAGTTTTACCATAAACTTCCACCATGACGTGCTGCCTTGTCACTGGCTCAAAAACACTGTGTATCATGGAACACGGACTAAACCCTCTGAAACTGTGAGCCAAAATAAACCTTTCCTTTAAATCGTCTCACGTCTTTTGTTATAATAACAGAAAGTTGAACAACATAAACACTTGCTCTTTTCTTAGCTCTCTTCTCTCATCTATCCAACAATCCCCTCCAATTAAATGGTCCCATTAATGTAAGTGTAGCCCCTCAGAGTGACAGCCTGCAAAGTTTCATCAAGAATGGCCATCACAAAATCAACCAGAATTCTTCTAAGTAGGCCAAAAGGTCCACCTCGTTGCATTTCTTGTGGGCTTCTTTTGAGGACACCTGAACAATCACCATATCCACTCATACTTCAAGTTCTACCTTGTGGGCACCAAGGTTGACCAGCTGGGCCTCCGTGAGACGAACATTGGCACCTCTCTATTACTAAGGTGGTATCATTTTACCATTTTCTAACTTGAAAAATTATGAGTCCTTCAGGAAAATGTAATTTATAAAAGCTTCCAAATGTAGCCACAAGAAGTTCTCAAGAACAAGAGAAGATGGAATTGTCTCTCTGGCAAGAAGAGTAACAGATAAAAGTCTATCTGCAAAGTTGCAACCTGTGGAGGCCTAAGCAGATGGAATGGCTCCACACCCGCATCTGAGCCTATGTTAATATGCCAGCCATAAAATAAATGATTGAAAAAATGACCAAGTCTTCTTGTCTAGGAAAAGTATCTCAGTGAATGAGCCTACACTTCACTCACCAAACCTCTCCCTTTACAAGTCTACATTAAACAAGAATTCACTAGCAAAAGGCCTTTCTGCTATGTGTCAGATCACTGAGCCACAGAATATCCAACAAATATTGAATGAGGTTATATACCCGTGGAGGACCTGCATATGCCAGATAAGGTGTTAGGGATACAGAGTATCACAATGAATAAGAAGCAAAAACCTTTGCCCTCAGGGAATTTATTGAGTAAATGGGCAGTCACAGAGAATAAGCAAGGTATACACAGATGGCTCCTGACCTAAAGGAGTTCAATTGATAATTATTCAGTTTTATCATGATGGAAAAGTTATACCATTCAGTAGAATCTACACTCCAAATCTTGAATTAGTTTTCCTTTTCTTGCCTAATGATACATAGTATAACATTCCCTTAGGATCCTAATTGCAGAATAATGTAAGTTCTCTGAGAATCATTAAGGTAAGCTGGGCTAAGGAATGATGTTTCATAGGTTAGGAGCATTAAATTATTCTCAATTTTCAAGTTATGATGGATTTATCAGGATACAATTCAATGATAAATTGAGGGGCATCTGTAAATTAAGACAGAACATGTTAGTGATTAGTGCCTAACAAAGGGAGAGGAATGGGAAAGTTTAGCAGAAGTTATCTTGAATTTTGCATATTTGTTTTACAACGTTTGATGGAGTGTTGGGGGAAGACCCAAAAGAAAGCGATATTTCAGGACTCATCTGGGCGATCATGCTGGAGGAAGCCACACAATTATCCAGGGAAAGAACTTCACAAGCAGAGGAAAAAGCCAAAGTAAAAGCTCTGGGGGAGATGGAAAGTATAGCACACTATGGAAATGCAAACTAACAGTGTTATTGGAGAGAGAGAAGTAAAAACAAATATCCAGTAAAACCTTACAATTCCAAGAAAAATACAAATAGGTCAACATCAACTGAACGTGACATGGTTTTTTATTCTGCTCCATAGCAATCTTTGTCTCACCTTGCCTATCTTAGCCCTTAAAAATGCAGCACAACTGCCCAAATCATATGCAGACAACAAAATGAGTAATTTTGGTAAGGAGGCTACCAGAGCAAAACCCAACCTACCCCGACTGACATGGGGATGCAGGAAGTGACACAAATTGAGCAAAAAGCACTTGAACAAAACATGGTTTCTTTTATAAGTTAAAACAAAAGTTATTGGCAGGGATAAGTGGAAAAATGAGAACTGAGACCTGTCATGTAAAGGTACAAGATCCCAATGATGAATGTAACTGTACTGTACACCTAAAATGTACCAATAAACCCAACGAGGAAAAAAAAGTTATTTTCAACTATCTATAAAGACACAAAGTAAACTTACTCTGAAATGTTCTTGAAGTTCCTACAGAACTGATGAGTAGATTCCAAATCATTCCAAACTCATAAATATGCAAACTTTGGAGCTGCCAGACCAGCCAGCAGCCCTGTGAAGAATAAGACTTCCAGCCAAAGGTACTGCAAAAGGTGATCTTAGAGACCTGATAGGGAGGGCAGTAGGATCTTTCCCACTGTGAATTTCAACATTCCCAGAGCACCCCATTTCCTTAGCAATCCATTCTTGCCTAACATCTCCTGGCTTTTGAAGGCACAGCTACAATCCACTAACACTCAGCCCATTGTAGGACTTGTTATCGTTTCAGTCACCTGTTTAATTTACGCTGTCAGCATCTGGTATCCTTTGGCATTTAGAGGGGAAAAATGTACTTGTGATTTCTAACCTTGGGCATTATCAGAGTTTAGCCTTAATAATTCTGCCAAAGATTAGACCATTAATGGCATTCAGAATATAGCAAAGGAGCCCCAAATATATTCATTTTAAAAGTAATTTATAACCACATCGAAACACTTCTTGACAAGTTGTTGATAAGTAAGAGATGCAAATATCTTCATATTGATGCTGCAAATTAGACTAAACTCCCATCACAAAAAAAAATGCAAATTTCTTTCCTGAGAAGTCTGATCTCTTGTTCGCCTTAGATGAGGTGGTGATTATGATGGTGTGAATACCAGACTCTGCTTCAACTGGTATACAAACAGTTTCTATTAAGACCTTACCAATCAAATATTCATTCATTTTTTTCATTTCCTACACATGTTCACATGTCATACCAAAATTCCCTTTTTCCCCCGCTCCATGTTAGCTTTAGCCTTTCCCTCAAATGAATTTTCATACATTAGATTTTCAAGTAGATACCAGTCCTGGACATGGTTGGGCCTCAATCAACATAAAACAACAATATCCGCACACCTCTTGGGGAGCTCCATGATATTAAAAGTTTTTCATTACTTTTCTCAGATTCTGTCCTCCATTCAGCAAAGTCTACCCTTTGGGCGTATTTTTTCCCTTCAAAATGTCTTTATGCCAGATCCTTCTCTTCTCTGACTGAAATTCATTTGTGTTTATTCCTCAAGCTCTTGCACTTATATGTTTTATTACAACTCCTTCCTACTCTTTCCCATTCCCAAACCTAATCCTTTTCTTCTTTACCCTGCGGGCCACTGCCAATATAACTTCAGGTGAAGCAAATGAAAACACTAGCTTTTGCCCTAGGCTTCTGACTTCCTCTGCCAAAATTAAAACGTAAAATCATTGCATGGCTATTATTAATATTATATTCCCTGCCCTGTATACCTTCTATAACATTCTGTGATCTGTCAGTCAACAATGATTCAGTGTCCACTCTGAAAAGTAAGTTGAAACCCATCAAAAAACAGAGAAAAAAATTATCTTTATTTTTCACTTTGCTTTGCTTTACTACTAGTATAAGCTCCATCTTATTCTGTTTCCATGTACTTGAAATTCCTACATTATCCACCTCCAACTGCTGGAGCAATAGCTACCATAGGTATTTTGACCTTCTCGGGCACCCACTCTCCTAGTTTCCCAAAGGACTCTTCACAAATGGCTCAATAAACTAGACAGGGTCACCTCCAAAAGGTCATGATAGATATGACAGAGGCAGGCAACTAAAATCCTGTGATACCCAACTTCCCTACTGCCAGAAACTGCGGCATACTTCAAATTTCCTATACCATTTGTTCCTCAGAGCCATTCTGCAAGATGGCAATTTTCCCCATCTTATAGATCTTAGAAAGCAGAGTTGAGAAGTTTTGCCTGGAGGTTATACACAAGGCAGAGGAGAGAGAAAAATCAGATTTTTTCCTAAACTCCAGAAGAAGCAGCTCCCAAAGGAATCAAGTTTATTTTTTGCAACTGAACCAAAGAAAATTTCTTATCCTTTTTATGAAAATAATTGAGGATCAAAAAGTTCAAGCATGCTATGGGCCATCCCACTTATAATGCGTGTTTGCTTAAACAACTCTAAGTGATGTTGGCAGGGTCCATCAGGATACAAAGCAAAGGGTTCAGGTAAAGGAATGGGGAAAAGCCGGCACGAAATTTAAGTTTGCAAGGGCTTGAGGAGTAAGGGAAGGTGAGTTGTAGTGAAAAAGTCAAAGGATTTCTTGGGAACCATCTGGTAGAGATGCAGCCCCTAACCAAGACTAGGTAAGTTTGAGAAGGGTGCTGGGAAGAGGGACAGAGATTATGTATCACTTTTCTCGAGGACAGGCATTCAAGCCCATCTTATGTGTCCAAGTTTCAAGAAATCAGCCACAGCAACAAAATAGCTCCACAAAAGTAAAAAAGGTACAAAACCTCTGACGTCTGATGCTTTTGCTATCAAACCAATCTCACCTTCCAGTCACACTAACATGCTGCCTGCCTTATTCTACTTGGGCTACGATAACAAAGGGACGCAAAGTAGATGGCTTATAAATGTAATTCTTCCAGATCTGGAGGCTGCAAGTCCAATGTCAAGATGCCAGCAGATTCAATGTCTAGTGAGGACTGTGACTCTCTGCCTCATGACCTAATCACCCTCTGAAGGCCCCACTTCCTAATACCATCATGTGGGGGACGAGGGTTTCAACATAGGAATTGGAAGGGACATACTCAGGCCACAGCAGCACCCACGTCCACATGTCCTACGTCATAAACATATACAACTACTTTACGGCATAAGGAATTGTACATCAAAACAGAAGAGCTAGGGAAATGCACACACAGCCACTCAAATGCCTAAGCCAGATTAGCTCTCACAAATGACCCTGAAGCCCCCTGCTTGTGCATTTATAAAGTTGGGCAGGGACAGGTAGCCATGTGGATGCGAGGCAACAGAAAAAGCCAGGACCTGTGGAAAACAGGTCATAAATTCCTCAGGTAAAGAGAGGAAGCACAACCAGGGAAGGCAATTATTGACAAATAAAAATGGAGACTCTCTGTCTACAGATCTTTCCTGCTTTCAAGAGGACTAGGAACATACAGCTTACATATATTCTGTGGTGGTGGTTGTTGTTGTTGTTGTTGTTTTATTTGGTGACTAATAAAAATGTTTTGGCAGTGAAAATTTAACTGCAAGCTGTTCCAGGTGGCTACTGGACCACCAACTCAGATCATCTCTAGAGTCATCTTGAACAGTCTGGGTCGTGTCATTGGGTAAATCCCTTTGCACTCAATGAAGAGTCTTCAGCCACTACACTGAGGTGAAGTATGTACAACCTCTATAAAGCCAAAGCAGCGATTCAGTCCCGTGATGTCCCATCATCTCTCCTTCCACAATATCTCTCAGTGTTCACTCGTCCCTACTCCAGTACATCCACATACTCGCTTGCTATGAATTGAAGCTGCTCGATTCATTTTGTTGGCAGAAGTGCTTCACTCCCAACCCGCCCCCCAAAAAAAGATTGCTGTACCTCCTCTGGATTGTCAAATCAGCTCTCCTAGCCACCAAATACAAACACAATCACTACTATCATGAGCAAGCTCTCCCAAGTTAGTTGCCATATAAATCCCAAACTTGGTGAGTTACACAGTGATTACAAGCATGTCACCTAGTCTAACTGCCTGGATTTAAAAATCCCAACTTCTTTATTCATCAGCTGTGACATTTTTTTAAAAAAATCACTAAATTTATGTGCCTCTATAGACTGTATATACACACACATACACACACATACGCACAAACACACACATACTTTACAGCTCTCTGATTTCCATTGCACAGGAGGGAACTGGAATCTGGTATTTCCTAGGATGGACAGTAATTTCTAGAAGGCTTTGAGGGGAAAACTTCTCTCCCCAGTCTTCTAAAAGCAAGAGAACAACCTCCAAGAGAGGAGTAGGCAAAAGCAGTCCCTTTCCTAGCTGTGTGGACTTTTCAGTGCCTTGGAACTGTCACTACTGATACCTTCTCCTTGGAGATAGATCCTGACCCACCCTCAAGTAGAAAAACAGGGAGGAAAGGGGAGGAGAGAGGAACCTTGCGATCTTATCAACTGTAAACAATAAACGTGTACAGCTAGAACATCAGGAATGACCTTAACACCCCTGGGCGCTCAGGTTGCCTTACCTGTAGAGTGGATCCCTGGTCTCTGAGTCCCTTCTCACTCTAACACACTCTGCGCTGTAAGGCCATAAGGTCAGGCACCACATCAAGTGTAATGCCCACACCGTCATGGCCTTGGCCCATAGAGAAGCCATCATAAGTTCAGTTGCTGAATTTCACCCTCTCCTTTCATAGCTTGTTCCCATTCCTGAAGTGCATTCTCTGTACTCCACTCCCGCCTATGAAGGATTTCCACCCATCTGGGGAGATTTCAGAGGTGGAGCTTTGAGTCAAGTGGAAAGCCACTTTTAAAACTCTGGTTCTCTGGCTACTGAAGAGTAGGTCTTTGTGTTGGTCAAGGGTATACTGATTTTAGGTACTTCTGACTTGCTGAAAACAATTACCACTTGTTCTATGATTCTTCATGCTTGTTCTCAGCTCAAATTCCATCTGGACATTTCAGAGTTAGCAGAGCATGTAAAGGGTAGTGTTTTTCACCTGTTCAGACATTTTTCAGATGCTTTTTGTGATTGAATAACTCAAACCTAGCTTTGTTTTAAGCCTTCAAACATGCTGTGATATTGATAGGAAAAGGAAGTTGACAGTTCCCTCATTTCGGCCCTCATATAAAAGGGTGGGGAAGCCAAGAAGGAGGACTTTATTTCACCAATATAAATGTGGCCCCAAATGAAAGAAGCTGCTCGAGGTGTGACAAAGATAACAGAACTTGCATAGGACATAAGAAGGACAAAAGGAACAATGAAAATTCCATCTAATAATTCTACTTTCCAACACTAGTGCAGTTTTACGTTATGCAAAATTTTTCTTTGCAGTGAAATCAAGAGCTGGCTGTAATTTCTGACACACCATATTGCAATGCTGTTACTTAGGAAGCTAAACATATGTATATATAATTTTTCAAACAAAGATGTTGTTGTTTTAAGTGCAAAGCCCAAGGCAGTTATATTTGTTGCAAACACTGGGTTTAATCCAAAGAGGGGGAAATTATATTTTCTGCCACAGGAAGTCTTATTTCCATTAGCTGTGGAACACAGTTTTTCAAAATTACAGTTTCCCTCCCTTTGGGCCCCATAAAAAATATGAGGCTGGAGAAGTGGCGTTGGGTCTTCACTCATGTAAGTTACATTTTTTCAAAAAGGAAAGAATTTTGGAATAATCCTTACAACCAACTTCTCTCCCATGTATTATTGCATATTTTAAGAGGAAATTAAAGTAAATAAAATGAGGTGGGTATCAGAAGTATAAAATATTATACTGCTTGTAAATAGCAAAACTTTCTGATGTAAGTGTGATTATTATACCCATTTTACAGATGAAAAACTGAGGTACAGAGAGATTAAGTCACTTTCTTAGTTAGGGAGGAGCCTAGGATTCAAATCTGGACAAGAAGACTACACAATTCTCACCACCACATTTTTATTTATATACCCACTATGCACATGCTAGACTAAAAGGGGTTTTAAATTTGTTGTCTCATTTAATTTGGAGGGGGGTTAACCAGGGATCAAACTCGGGCCCTTGTGCTTGTGAGGCAGGTGGCAGAACCACTGAGCTAAATCCCCAGCCCTCATTTAATTTCAACAGCACTGTAGATTTCCACTCCCAATTTACAGGGAGCCAAGTATGAATCAAAGAGATTAATAAGACAAGAGGAACAGTAGGCACACGCAAAATCAGGATTTGAACCCAGGTCCACCAGATGCCAACGGATATATGACATTGCATCTCAGGTACCCCGTGCTCCAATCTAGGAGTTCACTCAGCATGAGGCATAATAATCCCTAGATACTCAAAGACTATGTACTTTCAGTCCAAGGAGGATGACACATAATAAGAAATGTTAAGAGTATAATGTGATCATTGCAAAAGACCTTGAGAATGTAGCATTCACCAGTGTCTTGATCCCTTTATAACTGTCCCACTTAATGTGAGTCCATCTCGCGAGGCCCACACTTGTTCAAATGATCTTCTGCAAGGAAGAAGCAATCCCAAGGAAACGGTGGTCCTCCCTCGTGCGCTCTGGGACAAAAATTCCTAGCATTCCAAGATTTTACCAACAAATTAAGCTGAGCTTGGACTTCTCAAAGTAAGCTCAGTACTTTTAAAAGAACAGAAGAGTTACTTAAACCAGAAAAGCTCTCAGGAAGAGACCTGGAGATTGAAAGTCCTGGGAAGAGCAAAATTGCGGGGGTTCTACCAATCTCACTTCTGGAACCCTGCCTCATTAAGTTTCTCAATTTGGTTCTGACGGTGTCAGCAGAACGGGAGCACTGTCTGTGCACGAATGCTGGTCCTGCTGACTTCCAGGTATGACTTGGAGGGTGAAAAAGGAGTGAAAAACTTACCTATCTGTCCAGGTGACCGATGATGGGCGGGAAATACCATTTTTCACATATTATGGCACTTTTTTTTTACTGCTAGTAATGCACAGAAGATTAAAGTGAAGTCTATATTTCACAAGTGGGAGGACCAGATGATTTAAAACCTTTGTTATAATGACCTACTTTGGAGTGAAGAATCAATTTCTTTTACAGGAAGAATCTGTTAATTTAGGGAAAGGCAAAAAGGCAGAGAGGAAGCGCCTGAATTGAGCATAAGAGAAAAGCAGGAAAAGGTGGGGAGGAAAAAGCCACAGAGAAGGTTGAGAAGGCTTTTTCCAGCTCTATTTTTTTATATCAAGCAATTTAGAGATCATTTTGCATAATGGAAAGAGTATCAACGTTGGAGTACACATTTAGCCCTGGCTCTGAACCTTAGGGGCTGTTTTAGTTTCCTACTGCTGCAACAAATTAGCAACACATTCAGTGCCTTAAAACAACACATATTTATCATCTTCCAGTTCTGTAGGTAAAAAGTTGCATGCAGGTCTCCCAAGTGCCAGCAGGTCTTCCTTCTTCCTAATCTCCGGAGAATGGGCATTTTCTTTGCCTTCTCCCCCTGCCTGAAGCTGCCTCCACTGTTAACTTGTGGATCCTTCTCCTCAATAAAGCAGGAAATAGTCAAGGGAGTCTTTCATCACCCTATTGGGCACAGCCCCTTCTGCTGCCACCTACTTCTCCTTTTATACACCCACATGAGTACACTGGGCTTTTCTGATTTAAGTGACTCTTCCAATGATCACGTCTCTTCTTTGGGTCAGCTGGCTAGTGACTGTAGCTCTATCTGTAAACGCTGTTTGCCGTGTAGCCTAACATAGCTGTGTGTTCTAGAGATTAGGGCACAGACATATTATTCTATCTTCCACAGATGCCACAGAGCCTAGGCAACTCACCCTCAGTTCCCTCATCTGGAGAGGGAAAACACAAACCTGCCACGTGGGTTCTCCTAAAAAATCAAATGATAGTGCATCTGTGAGAGTAAGCCCACAGTAAACAGTGCCAGTCACAACCATTATTAACCTTTGACAAACTTACGGCTAAGAAGGTCGCGATGTCTATAAAACTTTCCCAAAGGCCCAAGTAGTTATTTACCAATGCATGCTGATGATCCTATTTTAAGCCCTTTTTTTTTTCTTTCTTTTCCATTCTATTAAGCTCTTGAGCTGTCCTCAGCGTCAGCCCATCGATGAGCCCCTGCAGCCTGGCATAGGCCTGGCAGCAAATAGCAAAGTTGATTTTCTTCTTAAACCAAAGGAGCAGTTTCCATCTTTGATTTCCACAACTCTAGCTCCATCTTTGATTTCCACAACTCTACCTGAAGCCAGGGGGAGCTAAGAAAATGGAAACAATGTTCAAATGGTAGCTTAAAATGACTTGGCTACTCACCTCACACAAAGCAATAGGATCTTCCAGCAGGAACCCTTTCAGGTACCAGTAGGTCCAAAGTGCCTCAGTGACCTGCCTGAACAAATGCTGTGTCTTATGTCAAAAGGCTGAAAATACTAAAGCTTAAACCATAAATATGGGAGAACTGGCAAGCAGAGATCCTTCCTCATCTCAGCATAACAGTGCCACAGCTCTTGGACATTGCCCAGTTATGAAGCAAACACATGAATGAGCTGCCCTTTGGTGAAGCAAAGTGTTGCTGAAGTTCTTCCAGGTGCTGGTCTGTTGACCAGATCCTCCATCTCGTGCACACTCCATGGTAGGAAACGCATGGTCGTCGGTCCAAGGAGCTGGCCAGGTGTAAGATGCAGCTAAAGATGGAGAGAGTTCCTGGAGGCCCAGCCAAGCCCCAGCTCATCCAGGATGTGGAAATGAGAGGCTTCTTCATGATAAAGCCTAAGGTCAGGATCCACCGTCCAACACGGGCCAACACGCTGTTTGAGGTCAGATCACTTTCTTCTCTACAAATATGAATACAGCCCAGGACTCCGGGACCTTCACTTCCACACGGATCCTCCACAGACAGAGACGGCCTTGTCCCCTTAGCTCCAGCGACCAAGCCTTTTTATGGTGAGGTGGCACAGTCTTCCTATCAAATCACCTCACTTCTCGTTGGGAGAGAACGGGTGCTTCAACCATAGTTTTGGGAAGAAATGGAACAGAACCAAGACGAAAATCACATCTTCTGATTTTGTGGGGTTTTCCCACAGATTCACATCCCTCCCAGGGAGCAGGAGGAAGAGGAGCTACTAGAATATGCTCAGGCAAGTATAAATGAATGTGTAGAACAGTACGGGTGCTCCTGGAGTATTTGATATGGTTCAGTTTTGACAGGAAAAAAAATCTTTGCATGTTTCCATAATCCACTGATGATCTGTTTTCTCTAAAGAAACAAATGCTAGCATTATGGTGCCTCACCTCATTCTCTCACTCATTATAGAAGGCTTGGAGGGTAGCCATGGCCCATGGAGGCTGCAACCTGTGTCTTAGGAATGCAAGCACTTTCAAAAGTAGGGAGGGCAGCAGTGGATGAAGGCAGAGCCCAACACTCACACAAATACATATTCCCCCAGCCAGCTGAAAGGGAGACACAGGGTTTCAAGGGAATAAGAGGGGTACTGGCCAGCCAGCCGTGCATCAGAAGACAGGTAGCTACCTCCTTCTGAGTCGTTCATGGAAGAATGGAACAGAAGGTAAACAATAAATTGTCCAAATGGCAATTACTGAGAGAGCTAATGGGGTTACGAAGAGAAACATGTACGCACACATTCTCATTCTTTCTCTCCCCTCCACCTCTCTCTCTCTCTCAGACGGAGTCCCATGAAATACAGCCTAATGCTTCCTTATGAATTTTCATACTCCTCCGTGGTCCATCACAGCAGATATTACACCCTAAACTATCATCCATCATGAAGAGCACTAGACATAGGCAGGGAAACACAGCACCAAAGGGATTCACAGCCTCTGCACCCTGAAGCGCCTCCCCCCACTCCTAGCAAGCTATAAATTGGGAGCTCACTAAGGAACAGAGTATGAAGTTGCAGGCATTTAGCAGCACCCATTCCTTCAGGGGTGCGGTGGCGAGGGCAGTCCCCAGCTTGTCAGGGAATTCACTGGACCATGTGCCCAAAGCTACCAATGGAGAATGGCCCCACAACAGCTGATGCGTCCCGAGCAAAGTCCCATCTTCCTCTGTAGGCTGCTGTCACACCAGAGATGCTTAATAATTTTCTAGTCCCAGATTTCTCCACTGAGGCTCAGTGTGGAAGAGGTGAACCTCCTTTTCTGTTTTAAGAAATTCCAAACTGAGAGTCTTAATACTTCTAGTCAGATCCTTCCCCAACCTATGAAACTTGACACCCAGAAGGAATGATGGGGGAAAGCAAACAAAGGCTAAAATAAAAGAAGGCAAAGGATGGGAGAGAGAATATGGATAACCCTTTCCACGTGCAGCTTCTCGTTTCATCCTTGCAACATAGAAACAAGACAGCTTTTTCATATTCTCATTTTACAAATAAAAACAAACAGATTTGGAAAGGTTAGTTGCCTTTTCTGTGAAATAAAATTATGTCATACTTTCTGTGGGCCAGATAAAGTTAAGGACAGTAGCCCAGGGCGCTGTCAAGATGTCAGGAGGACTGCCAGGCCCTTCCCTGCAGGCCTTGCAGAGAGACCACCCTGCTTATGCTTAGATCCCACTGTGTCCCTCAGCCAGTGGAAGCTGGGTGCAGCTTTTTGGGAAAGAGAATGCAGGGAGTCATCCATCCCACTGGGATTTCTCAAGGATGAGAGGGCTGAGTTTCCAGTTCTTGGCTGGAGGCTTGGTGAATCAAGGAACCTCACTGGCTCACCCTAGCGCAGTTTAGGATAATAGTTTGAAAAAAATGCTAAGAGAGTGGGGTATGTGTTCCTTGGGGTTAGGGAATTCAATTTCAAAGGTGGGTTTCTTTAATGTGCCTGCTACTTTTGGACCAGAAATTCATCTGAAGGCAACAGGGTTCTATTTTGCCCTTCCAGCATGTGACATGGCCAGGTTATATGGGCCTCCCGTGGGTCCATCTCAAACTGAGAAGGAGACTGAGGTTTTACTTGTCTTGCTGAGCAAGAAGACTCCAACACTAAGAGGCTCTGGGGTAGCTGACCACGAGCAAGTTTTGAGGAGGAAATAAAGAGATTGGCACCAGGACACATGAAGGGATGGGCCCACAGGTGGCCGGGAGGGCCTGAGAGCTACCAACGATAACTTAAAAAGCCACAAATGACGCTGGCCAATTAGAGGCTCTCGCCTCTTTTCTTCCTACATTGCTTCTGCTGCCCCATCATTGAGGGACCAGCAGACAGATAAAGAACTAAAAAAGCAGGGGATATAAGAAACCATACCCACTACCCTGACTCAGGGCTGGCTTAGATAGGGACTGGTAAGGGCTGAGAGAGCAAACAAGAAGAGAGTAACCTTCAGTTCACAGGGAATCTTCAAGTTTTAAAACGGACTAGAGTAGAAGTTTTCATACCCAAAAGTGAGCTTTAATTATCCGAATTAATTCTGGCAAGTTTGAAAGGTTGTTAGTACTCAAAGGACTCTGAGATCTTGGGGTGAAAGGCGGGTTTCAACATATCACCAACATAGCACGAGTACACACTGGACACAAAATAGATGAAGGTGGTGCTGGAAGAAGAACAGGACAACAGTGTTTTCCCACTTGGACCCTATAAAAGTCAACCCAGACAACAGATTAAGTACAGCGAACATCAGAGGAGTTTGCAAAGTCAGAATCTGAACTTTGTTTTCCAACTCCAAAGGCAGAGATCATTTTAGTGCCATCAAACTCAGTTGAGGCTGTTCAGCCTTCCATTCAACAGATGCTTTGAAATCGCTTTCTCTCATGGTTATCAGCACTATGATAAATCAGTGATTCAGAAATGAAACAGGCACGCTTAGGAATTTACCACGGGGTCTATGAGGCAAATCAGTCCAGCTCCATACAATTTTGTCCAATACTGTGTCAAAGTTAGTAGCGTGAGTACATACTACCCACAAGTAGGAAGTACTAGCAAAGACCCTCCTCTCTACTTCTGGGAATTAAACCCCGGGGCTTCACACTGAATTACATTCTGGCCCTGCTTCTTGTTTGTTTGTTTGTTTGTTTGTTTTTAATTTGGTGACAGGGTCTCCCTAAATTTCTAAATTGCCCAGGTTGGGCTTGAACTTGTGACTCTCCTGCATCAGCTTTCCCGAGTGCTGGGATTACATGCGTGCACCACCACGCCTGGGACATCTCCCTTCTGTTGGGCGACTCTACTCTCCCCTACCAAGCTTATTTTGTTCAACCAGTTGAGCTAGAATCCCCCAACTATGGCATCACCTGTCCTAGGCCGTTTTTTCATTCACTGATCCCCCGTCTACAAACCCCTGCTGTCTTTGCTGTGTTTGGAATTGAGCTTGCTCACCCTTCCCTAGTTCAACAGACTCTGCTCTATTGCAACAGGCTTGGGGAAACTCTCTCTCCCCTTTGACGGGAGCCCATGAATAGGTTCTCTTTAGCTGTGCTAAACTGTAACGACCTCACTGACTTGGAGAGTGCAGAAGGGAGATGGGTACAGCTACTGCCTCTACCTGTGTTTAGCCAAGCCTGCTTTCTTTTACTGTTGCCAAGTACATTTTTAATTTTCTTCACTTGTTTGAATTAAAGAAAAAGAGGGGAAAGATTTGAAAAGCAAACAAAGCAAACACAAAGAAAACATTCCAAAAAGGGCCAATTAGAATGCAGGAGACAAAGGACGGCCCCGCCCTAAAGGCTGGGGAGGAGTAGGAAGGAAAAACGAGGGAGAAACAAGAGGATTTCGCCAAGTCAGGCTTATGTACGAAATGTTATAGCTTTGTAAATTCCCAGGAGTGCAAAAAAGATCTCAGTGTACATAATGCTTTAAAAAGTCACAGAAGGAAAACGGAAATGAATTCAACTCACTCACTTTAGAGTTGCCTTTAAAAAAAAAAAAAGAAAGAAAAAGGCAGATAAAGGCTGCTAACAGAGCTCTTTGCAATGTTTCAAAAATGAATAAATAAAACCTTCTCTGCCAACTTTTCTTTATTATTATGTCTGTCTCTGACTTTTTAAATGCTTTCCTTAAAAATGTTTTCATGCTTCCTTCTCCCTGAACATTTTACAGTTCGCCTTCTTAAATTTCACTGGAGACCTGCAAATCAAGTTGCATCTTGCTGATTTGATAGCTGCTTTTATGCAGCCCAGCGGAAGGCAATGCCTTAGCATCACTCTTGCTGAGAGGAGAGTTTATTAGCAAGGCCTCCCCTGCTCGGCTGGCAGGAGGACGTGTTAGGAAGGCCAGGCTCTGCCTGGCTCAGGGGTTAACAGGCAGGTGACTGGAACCAACCACTCACAGTGACCTCCGATTCTACAGGGACAACAAAGGAAATCGCCTCTTGCCTCAAACATCATTAGAGACCTTCGCTTCCTGCCCTGGTTGGGTGAAGAAAAGGGAAAGTGGGCAGAGATGAGAGATGAAAAACCCTTGTTTAGCAATCCCGGTAATTAGTCCTGGAGGATTTCTCCAACTGCTAATCCTGGCAGGAAGGCCAGCGAAGCGGAGTCGTCAGGCTGGCTTCAGGGCCACCGTGGAGCCAGTTCCCTACTTGAAATTCAAATGAGAGTTGCTCTGACCTTTCCTGTCACATATTTTATTTCAGAGACAGTTTACAAGGCCTCTCCACCATGCAGGTCATGTTTTAGTTTAAACAGAAATACTCTCGTAGGTGTTAGATGCAAGTTAATGATTACACTGAAATCATTCTAATTAGGCTCTGTTGTTACACGCTGCCCTTTGGGGGCTGCTGCTGTTGTCACATAAAGTATTTTGTAGAAAAATAATTGGTCTGAGATCTCTTCCTCCCTTTCTTACATACTCATCTCCTCTGTCTCTTATGTTTTAATAATTATTGATCTTGCAGAGCTCGATCAAGAAGATCACTGACTTCCCAGTCCCTGTGAACATCGAAGAAGTCAGCCAGCCATCAGCTGGAGCCAGAGGAAAGGGACCTACATCATTATTAGAGGGAAATGAGAAAAGGGTTCCTATGAGAGCCCCTCCAAAGCATCCCTACATTTTGCTCTGTTTGGTTTCAGAGCAAGTTCCCAGGAGCAGGGCTGACCCATTGCCAGAGCCTTGTTGTCCACCACCCCGTGTACACTGGGATGAGGAGCGACTCACAGGGGTGGGCTGCTCTGCTCTCTCACTGTGATTTCCTTATTCTTTCCCCACATCTCTCAATATCTGCAACATGCACAGTTCACCCACCAGCAGTTTTTAGTCTTGCTATCACTAGCATGACCCAATACTGACCTCTCCCTCTCCCCGTGCCCACCCCCGCCGTTTCTTCTTATTCACCCTCAATAACTGACCCAGATGCATGGCAGAAAACTCACTTTGCCATTTAAAGGGATGTACTTACACCAGAGGAAGAGGAAACAAAGTTGAGGGATACTAATAAGGTCTACTGTGGAAGATGGACCGTGCTGAGAGAGGCCGTCAGTCAGAGGGAGAAAGATATGTTTCCTGAATATTTGAAAGTTAACAGGTTGGTTGAAGAGGTGAAAGGAGTGATTAGAAGGCTTCTGAAAAAAAAAAAACAAAGATAAAACTGAGGGGAGCACCTTAACCTCATATCCCAAGTACCCTGAAAGTAATACACATACTTATAACCAGGAGCCTGAACTGCACTTTCTAAAACTGCTTTCAACCTTAAAATTACTGAAAAAAGTACTCTTTCTCAATAATGTTCACCCTACCTCCAGAGTCATTAGAGAATTTGAGAAAAATAAAAAATATTTTGCATCAAAAGCTGCTTCAGGCAGGTTGGCAAAAAAATCCATTCATCCTGATAACAAAAAAAAATATGTAAAGAATCAACAAAATTATAAAAGCATTGCTACGATTTACCTAGTTTAGAAAACTCAGTTTCTCTGGGATTTACTATCTACTCTGACAATTCTTACTACTGCAAGTGCAAAGGTCAGAAGCATCAGCTTCCCCTGGCAGTTTGTAGGAAATGCAGAACCACAAGCCCCAGCTCAGATCTGTAGTCGGAATTTTCACTTGCAAGAATCCCTAGGTGATTCGCATGCAGTCTGAGAAGCCTTGTTTTACCACATTCCTACCGGCAGCAGGGTCACAGGAAGTCCTGACTTAACACCCGGGGAAAATCCTGACTCACTAACTTGTGTCCTATCTAACTTGTGACACATTTTATACTATCAGAAAGAGAGGCGTGAGCTTCACTTATTGCTCAGTTCCCCCAAGAAGCTGAAAGGAATAAAACAGACACATCAGTCAGGTTTTTAACCAAAACAAAGTAATGATGAAACTTTCTTGAGCAATATGATTGTTGCTGTGTTTTTCTTTCTTTTCTTTAGGCACTGGGGGTCAAGAGTGTAGGGAGAGTAATCAGACCGCCCAGAATCCCTTGGAAGAAAGTCATAAAAGTTAAAATACTGAGTGAGAAACCTCATGTTCCTTTTTATCTTAAGAACTGTCCATCCACAAATATGAATAATAATATATGAATAAGCATTCTACCAGTAATGCTAAAATTCAATTCATATTGTATGCAAGTATAAAAGGGCTGCTTTTTAACTGGTTGATGTTTGTTCCTTGTTAAGGTTCGGTTTTAGAGATTTGCTCTCCTTGCAGGGTCCCAAATTCGATCCCCTGCACCAAAAAACAAAAACAAAACGAGAGATTTGCGTCCCTGGATATGTTTTAGATTTTAAGTTCAGACAATATATACATATACACACAGTAAATATGCATACACTGTATTGTAGGTGTGTGTGTATATGTACATGTATATAAAAGTCATAGATATGAACGGTAATGGCACTTTGTCTCTCTTCTAAAGAATTAAGCAACTTTATTTCATGACCCCTACAAACCTGAGACTGCAGCCTGGCAGCCTCACACCTCCCAAAGCCTCCAACTGCACTGTTTGCTGGTAACACCTTTGTCACTGCCTAAACAAGATATCAATAATTAAATTCCCATTTATAAAGAGAGGAAATTATTCATGCCATCAGCGCTCCCCATCAATAACAGGAGGAAACCTAACTATCTCATTACCCCATCACACTGTGTGCAAACAGTACTGCCCGTTGTTGACAATAAATATTTGATAAGGGAGGAAACAGGAAGGATAAACCAAGGATGCAGAGTGGAGCTGCACCCACATTGCTGGGGGACAGGACCCGGGGAGCGACGGAAGACCTCCTGGTCTCCCCCAAGATTGATTTCTAGACTAGCTGCAATGGAAGGCAGGCCACCACCTATTTCAGAATCACACAGCCTTTGTTTGTACCTATAAGAAGAAAATGCAACGAAACTTGGTTCTTTTCTCATCTGTAGCTTTTGCAATGAGTTCCTTTTTCAACATTTTTCAACATTTTTAAGTAAGCCATTTATTTGAAAGCACCTCAACATCCCAACTGAAAGTTTGTGCGAAGTGTACCATAAGGAGTTGGGAGCTGTGAACGCCGGCGGGGATTTCCATGAGGTTGCTGCAGAGCCGTGGGGGCTGCTGCCTGCGTCTCTATGACTCAGTTTTCTCAAGTCAAAATTGAAACATTTGGAAGTGCTGATTGTTCTTTCAACTGTTAAATAAAATGAATTTTTTTAGCAGAAAAGTATTTTCCATTAAAAAAAGCAAAAGTAAATCACAAGTGACCCAAAAGTAGAGAAGCAAAGTGATTTTCAGTTTGATATTGACTTTGTTACTGACCTTGGAGAAATAATAACTCCAATATAACACCAGTCGTATTGGATTAGGGTCCATCCTAATGACCTAATTTTAACTATGCCCTTTCAAGACCCTGTCTCCAATAGTCACATTTGAGATACTGGGGGTAGAAACTTCAATATAAAAAGTTTGTTGCAAAATTTCAGCCTAAGCCTTAAGTTTCTAAGAATAAAATCCTGGTTACACTTCTCACACATCCCTTCAGCAAATCACTGACCCAAACCAGAACCACAACCAGCACCAGGCTATTGAGAGGGGATGCAGGACTACCTGGGAACGCCAAACACTGGTCTCTGTGTCCTGGCCCTATCACCTGAGAGCAGAAAGGGAGCTTCATGGCGAGAAAGCTAAGTGGAAGGCAGGAAATGGGGCTTCCAGCTGAGAGGCCTTGCCCATTATTCCTGGTGCAGTCATGGCCCCTTCTCCCCACTTATAAAATGACAATAGTTTCAACCACCTCGTAGGGTTATTAAAAGAATCAAAGAAGACAGTAGATATAAAGCTCTTTGCAAACTTTCTCCCTCAGCCCTAGTGGGCACACAATGGGTTTTCAAAAAGTACTAGTTGAGCTGACATTTCACAAGCACCGTATTTATCAAGCTGCTTTTAATTAAAAGTCAAAATGAACAAAGTCACCCAGTTCCGAACGAAGAAAAAATAAATATGTATTAGCTTGTCTATTCGGTTGAGCTTCTGGGAATTTCTCCACGTTTTTGTCAATATTTTTGGAATTAAAGCAGGTCAATACATTTAGGATGCTTTGGGAGAACGTTTATCAGTATTCCTTCTAGATGCCGTGAATAAAAAGACATGATTCTTGCCCAATGATGCGGAAGCATCTTCAATCTCCTGGTAATGAGATGGGACTTCCAATGGAATTGAAATTGGTGTCCAATAACAGTTCCTCCACGTATCATGGGTTTATGCCCACTCTGAAATTTCTTTTAAGGTGGATGGAGTTTCACATCATTTTTACATCACATTAAATGACATTAATCGCTGGAATGTAGATACTTCCTTAAATGCTTGAATTCTGGAAAGTGCTATGAGGAACAGTCTAGCTGGAGATGGGAAATGCAAGCTGATGAGAAGTGGAGATTGTGAATTGGGTTTTTTTTTAACTCTAAGAGAATACTTTGAGTCTTGTGACATTCCTCTGAAGTTCTGAAAATCCTTAATTTTTATGTAACCTCACCTGTAACACTGTAATATATCATTTTCCCCTGAGTTAGGGCTGGTAGGTTTTCTCTATTTTAGCTTATGTAAGGATGAAAAGTATGATTTTAGTTGAAGTAGAATTGTGACGTACATTTCACCATTCATGGAGCTGCTTCCCTATTTAGAACCACTTCCTACTGTCTAACGTTCCCAGGCATTATTAATATGAGAGAGAGGGAGGGAGGAAGGGAGGGAGAGGGAA
>NW_022900943.1:25763350-25781119 GCF_012274545.1 Fukomys damarensis | reverse complement strand
GGAGAGGGAGGGGGAGGGAGGGAGAGAGAGAGAGAGCGAATACATTAACCTCCGAAGTTCCTATTTCAGATGCCGTATCTGTATGCCCGTGGTGGTGAACGTATGGCAGCATGTGTATTACTATTTTTTAAGACAAAAGATGTTGATGTATGAGTTGTTGTTTCAAAACTAAAACCTCAGTATTCAGGTTTAGTTGCAGTGCTGGCACTGCACAATAAATGAGTGGGGTTTGCAGATTAGGCCTCATCTCTAAAGGTTCACCACCCCTGCTCTATGCCACGTTACCAGGAATAAACGGGAGCTAGGAAGAGTTAAAAGGGGAGAAAAGGAAAAATAAAAGCAACAGGCATTTCAAAGGCAACAAGATTATTATTCTTATTCTTGTGTAGAAGAATGTAAAGATGGTTTTGAAAGTAGCACCCAACAGAATTCAGGCCAAGGTCAGAATGCTGGTTTCAATGCCAGTCTGGCACTTACTAGCTGTGTAATTGTGGGCACATTCCTAACCTCTCTGTGCCTCCACTATCCCTCTTGAGAGCATAAATATTCACTTTTTAGGGTTGTCCTGAGAATCAAAAGAGCTAATCATTGCAAAAGAATTAGGGCTGCGCCTTGCAAATAATAACTGTATGAACATATATTAGCTGCTGCTGTTCTTTCTATCGTCATAAAAAGGCTCAGTCCTCCTCAGATGAGAATTTTGTCTCTGGTTAAGATCTTCCCATTAAAATCAGGAACAAGACAAGGATGTCCACTATCACCACTCCTCTTTGATATAGTCCTGGAAACATTAGCCATAGCAATTAGACAAGAGAAACAAATCAAAGCAATAAAGATAGGAAAGGAAGAAGTTAAACTGTCATTATTTGCTGATGATATGATACTCTACATTGAAGACCCAAAAAACTCCACCAAAAGACTTCTAGACTTAATTGACACTTTTAGCAGACTACTGGATACAATATCAACACCCCAAAATCAATAGCCTTCTTTTACACAAGTAGCAGACTCACTGAGAGAGAAATTAGGGAAACAATTCCTTTCACAATGGCATCCAAAAAATGAAGTATCTAGGAATCAACCTAACAAAAGAAGCAAAAGACCTCTACACTGAAAACTACAGCACTCTGAAAAAAGAGATCGAAGAGGATATAAGAAAATGGAAAGATATCCCCTGCTCCTGGGTAGGAAGAATCAACATAGTGAAAATGGCCATACTACCAAAACTGCTATACAGATTTAATGCAATACCAATTGAAATCCCAACACTATACTTCACAGAACTAGAAAAAAGAATCCAAAAATTCATTTGGAACCATAAGAGACCTAAAGTAGCAAAAGCCAACCTAGGCAACAGACACATGGCAGTGAGTACAACAACTCCCAATTTGAAACTATACTACAAAGCCACTGTGATAAAAACAGCATGGTACTGGCAAAGAAACAGGCCTGAGGATCAGTGGAAGAGATTGGAAGACACAAAAACAAATCCAGATGTACTCAGCTACCTCATCTTTGACAAAGGATCTGACCATCCTCAGTGGAGGAAAGATAGCCTCTTTAATAAATGGTGTTAGAAAAACTGGATCTCAAACTGCCACAGATTAAAACTGGACCCCTATATTTCACCATGCACTAAATTAAAATCCAAGTGGATTAAAGATCTAAATATTAAAACAGAAACACTAAACTTGCTGGAAGGTAAGTTAGGCAGAACTCTGGAAGACATTGACATAGGAAAAGACTTTATGAACAAATCCTCAGTAGCATGGGAACTAGCAGAAAGAATCAACAACTGGGATCTCATCTTATTAAAAAGCTTCTGTACTTCAAAAGAAACCATCAGCAGAACTAAGAGACAACCTACAATGTGGGAAAAAATTTTTACCAGCTGTTCCTCAGACAAAAGACTATTATCAAGAATATATAAAGAACTCAAAACAATCACTGCCCCCCAAATATAAAGACCCGATTCAAAAAGGGGCATCTGAAATGAACAGACATTTCTCAGACAAAGAAGTAAAAGCAGCAAGTAAATATATGAAAAAAATGTTTCATACCACTGGTCATTCGAGAGATGCAGATGAAAACAACACTGAGATTCCACCTCACCCCACAAAGAATGGCTGCTATCAAGAAATCACACAATAACAAATGTTGGTGCGGTTGTGGGGAGAAAGGAACCCTTCTCCATTGTTAGTGGGAGTGCAGACTAGTGCAACCACTATGGAAATAAATATGGAGATACCTCAAAGAGCTGGGACTACAGGTTCCATTTGACCCAGCCATCCCTCTGCTGGGTATCTTTCCAAAAGAATTACAAGAATCATATCACAGTAATATATGTGCACCTATGTTTATAGCGGCACAGTTTGTAATAGCTAAAACTTGGAAACAGCTCATTTGCCCATCAATTGGAAACTAGATAAAGAAGATATGGTTTTTCTATAAAACAGAATACTACTCAGCCATAAATAATGAGAAATTAGATTCATTCATAGGAAAATAGATACATATTGAGGATATACTCCTAGTGAAATTAGTAAGTTACACATGTATAAATACCAAACAGTTTCTCTGGTGTGAAAAACTATAATAGTACATAAGATCCTAATGAGATAATTGACAGTGTGAAATAGAGAGAAAAGGGCTAAAGGTGTAGGGAAAGTAGGAAGGGGAGGGGAAGGGAATAAGGGAAAAGAAAAAATGTGAGAAAATGAAAAAATGGAAATAAAGTGTTTGTAAACAGGGACGGTAGGAGGGGGTGAAGGGAGGGTGGGGACAAGGGGAAAAAATGAGAACCAAGACCTGTCATGTAAAGGTACAAAATCCCAATAATGAATGTAACTGTACTGTATACCTAGAATGTACCAATAAATTCAATTTTAAAAAATATCTTTCCAAGTGTGTCAACATCAGACTCTAATTTGGAGACATATGTTCTGGTCATTTCGCAAGGCAAGAGTGAAGGACTGATCTGCTTCCCAGCTCACACTGACTTAATCAGCTTCCCCATCTGTAAGACAAAATATCCAACACCTGTGCAACTTAAAAGGAAGAAACATTTACGTAACTCATAGTTTCAGTGGGTTCATTCCACAGTCGTTGGCTGGTTCCCAGGTAGAAATAGCATGGCTAAAGGGAATGACAGAGGACAGCCACTCACCCTGCGATGACCAGGAAGCAGAGAGGAAATGGAGGAGCTCGAAACAAGATTGCATCCTTCCAGGTCATGCCCCCAGTGACCCACCTCTCCCAAACAGGTTGCACCTTCTAAGAGCACGGTTAGTTCTGAGCTCATCAACAGATGGACCCACTGATGAGGTTAGCACCCCAGTGAACTAATCACCTTCCAAAAGTCCCACCTCTGAACACATGAGACTTTGAAGGGGCAATTTAGTGCTACCATGAGGTCAACACATCCACCAAGGCTTCAGAAAGAACAGGAAGAAACAGACAGTACTGTCCACAGCGAGGCCATACTCTTAAGTGAAATAAATAGGACACACATGTGAAAATACTAAATAGTTTCTCTGGCGTGAAAAACTAAAAGTGTAAATAAGGTTCAAATTGTATAATCGATAATGTGAAATAGAAAAGGGCTTAAGGAGTAGGGGAAGTGGGAAGGGTAGGGGAAAGGAAATAAGGGAAAAGAAAAAGTATGAGAAAAGAAAAGAATGGAAACAAAGATAAATGTAAGTGTACTGTATACCTAAAAAGTACCAATAAATTGCATTTTTTAAAAAAGAAAATACTGTTCATTTCACATACTTTGTAAAGAAGACACAATTCAGATTAGCTCAGGCTGGATTTCTCATGTGGCAAAGGGCTACAGTGGGACTCACTGTCCTGTGTGTGGCTCATTTAGGCCCCACTTATACTGCAATCATCCGTCTATCTCCTTATTTCGTGTATTTCTTAGTATAGCTAGGTAGAAAAGTGATTCAGAAGAGAAAAATTAAGATTCTGTTCCTCTTCCTCCCAGAAAATCTAGCACTTGGCCACACACACAGTAGGTAGTAAGGAAAAACTGTTATTTAAAAATAGTGACTTCCAGGGACAAGGGGAAAAAGTGAGAACCAAGATCTGTCATGTAAAGGTACAAGATCCCAATAATGAATGCAACCGTACTGTACACCTAAAATGTACCAATGAACTCAATGAGGAAAAAAATAAAAATAGTGACTAATTGAGGCCAGGAGTGGTGGGAATCTGCCTCCTCCCTCGCAAGCGTAAGGACCCAAGTTCGATTCCTGGTACCAAAATAAATAAAAAGAGCAAGAATTAGGAAATTCTGACACATTGCATTACAAAAAAAGTGACAGCTCAATTTACAATTATTTACAATCTACCATTATTCCTTCCTGACCGTGAGCATGATTTGACAGACACGCATGAACAAAAATTATTGAAGAAATTCCCCATGATAAAAATGTTTCATTCTTTTTTCTCTCCTATCTCCTATCATATTCCTTATCCCTTCATGCTAAACCAACAAACCAGTTTCCTGCCTGGCCTCTGCATCAATGCCCTGTGAAACTCTTCAAATGTTTTTCCACCAAAGCATGCTACCACTCGCCCTTTTAGGAACACACACCCACTAGCACATCTTCACCCATTCGGGCTGCTGTATTAATACCAGAAACTGGATACCTTATAAACAACAGAATTGATGCCGTGCAGTTCGGGAGGCGCAAAAGTCCACGATCAAGGTACTGGGAGACACAGAGCCTATGAAGTACCCCTCCTGGTTCCTAAACGGCACCTTCCAGCTATACCCTCACGGTGGAAGGGGGAAACACTGGCCTCTCAAACCCTCATCAAGTCAATAATTCCATTTGTGAAAGCCCCACCCTCATGACCTAATCTCCCTCCCAAGGACCCCACCACCCTACTTTCTAATACTATTATTTTGTGTATTCTATTTCAGCATATAAATCTGGAGGCACAAATATTCAGGCCATAACAATACATGTAAAATTACTTTGTCAAATCATAGGGCCTTTTTTGGCTTCAAACGCAAAGCAAATTTGGATGCCTGCCAAATCCTATTTATCAATGTAACAAATAATATTTACTGATTACTTCATTTCCTTGAACTGTTTTCCATCTTCAGGACATGCTGTTGGCATCTTAATTTAGCATTTTTTCCTCACTAGAAACTTTGCCCATGTGTTCGACCTTATTCCTGATTCTGACAAAGGTGAACAGTCTTTGACAGCTCTTGCAGCTCACTAACCCAATGGATTGGTGCATGCTGCCTACACGAAGTCTTCCTTTCCATCCTATAGGGATTGCACAGTTAGCAGATGTACTTTTGATTACTGATATTTTAGTGAACATTCATGGGTCTATTTTAGGCAAGTGAAACTGAAATACCTCTTGACAACATGCTGGAACACATCCCAGGCAAGGACACAAACTCAGTTCTGTTTAAGAGGAAGAATATTGCAAAGGAAGGCATCTGTGGAAGGATGAGAGAGAACTGACTCAGAACGGAGGCCTAAATCTGTAAACCACGTAGTTAATCTTCCAATTATGGCTTGATTTTTTTTGTTTGTTTCTAAAGTCACTGTAATTTGGACAACAAAAACCAGAAACTAAGAAGCATTTAAGTAGAGATGGCAACAAGACCTAAAATCAAATTAACTCCTTCTCATGCAGACAATAAATATGACTTATGCCTCACAATTAGACAAGATTAAGCTTTTCAGGTGCAGGCAGGTGAGCCACATTAAAGAAAGAGTCTCTCTTTTGACCAAAACTGAAGTCAGGTTCCTCTGAATTCTCTGTGTGGCTATGCTTAACCTTGGATTTCTCTTCTGGTCTTGGCAGGATCCTGTTTCAAAAAGAATTCTACTAGGTCACTGAGGGGAACCTCCCTGCCCTCTGTATCTGGCCAACCTGGACACCTCATTACCTGACCTGCTGTCAGCAATGATCCTAAATTATTTTTGCTAGAAACCATTTTCACTTGACATTTTTTTCCTAGCAATTTGCCCTGCCCTGGAGCCCACCTTACTCCTCAGTTAGAAATCCCTATTTGTCTTTGTTGAAGTGAGAGCTTAAGCTAATCTTTCTCTCCTAATGTAAAACCCTGCTGCAATGGCCCTTTACCTGTTGCAGTGCCCTACCATTCTCCCTTCGAATAAAGTCTGTCGTGCCGTGTGTCTGTGTGCCTGTGTGTGTGTTACTGGGGATTAATCCCAGGCCCTTTCAGTGAACTACATTCCAGTCCTTTTTCTTTTCATTTTGAGTCAAGGTCTTGCTAAGTCGCTAAATTGCCCGGGTTTGGTTCAAACTTGTCACCCTCCTGCCCCAGAGCCTCAGTGTTGGGATTAAAACAGTATCGCCATGCCCAGAAGCCTTACCATTTTTAAGAAATCTCATGAATGATCTTTTCTTTAATACTCCTGAGATTGGGGAGGGTGTGTGTCATATATCAGAATAGTTGTTCCTTCCTCTAATGCAACCTACATGATAAACTCTAGCCTTGATTTCTTCCTACTCAGCAGCTGACAGAGCTCCAGAGCACTCACTTATCCTCAGGCCTCTTAGTTGCTGCTCCTAGACACATGCATTAGGGTCCGCTGTGAAGCTCACTCAAGTCCCATCCTCACAAGGACAGGGTGCCAAGTACATGAGCAGCTCTAACTTTAATAAGCTTTATATGCAAATCCAACACTGATGTAGCTCATCTTAAATACACAGCAACCAGCATCTTAGTCACTTTGTCTTTGCTGAGACAAAATAGCCAACACCCACCACTTAAAGGAAGAAAGGTTTACTTGGGCTCACGATTTCAGAAGCTTCAGTCTGTCACTGGCTGGCTCCAGGAAGAAGTGGCATCATAGGGGGGCAGAGCAGAGGACGGCTGCTCTGGTCGGAGCACCAGGAAGCAGAAAGTGAAGGGAGGAGGCAGGGAGGGAGATACACTCAGGGCACACCCAGAAACCCACTTCCAAACAAGCCCCACCCCCTAGCAACACATGTAGCTACTCAACTCATTAGTGGATAGTGGTGTGCACATGCTCCAATCACCTTCTGAAAGCCCTGCCTCGTAACACATGAGCAGACATGTAGATCTAAACCACAACTGGTCATGACAGATGTTAAACAACCCGACCCAGACTACACAGGCAATGTAATTAGGTTTGAACTGGCCTCAGCTCCAGTCTTTATTCACTTCTTGATATTATGACTAAAGAGCCTCTTATGGCATAAGGTGTCAATACATCCACCTGATTTCTAAGATCCTTCTTGAAAGAAAATGAGCTGAAATAGGAGCACCTGAGGCAGGGCTTTACTGGGGGAAGGAGTTGACAGGCTGTATCAAACAACAGCGAGACAGAACATGAGTTTGGCAAGGTAGAGCTTATATAGGGTTTTATAGTTGAGAAAAGTATCATGGGGGGCAGTGATAGTCATATCATAGGGGCAGGTGGTGGAGTTTAAACTTTTTGTCAGATAAGGATGGTAGGGTTGGGTGGTGAGTTTAGTTTCGCTTTTCCGGAGAGGACAAGTTTTGATTTTACCGGACTGTTTACGAGAAATAGGCGCCATTTTGAGTACCAGACTTCCCTGCAGCCATTTTGTCTAAGTACAATGCCTTACAACTAAACACTTCTCCAGTGCTATTCCTCCCACATCCCCTGGACACCTACCACTTTAGCCTAACAGCCCACCATTTTCCGTTCTCCTTTGCATTGTCATCTTTACGTGGAATATTCTCCCTTCTTTACTCCACCAGTTATCTCTCAGTTACACAAGTTTCTCTTATAATTCCCACTTTTTCCTTAAGTATTTATATTTACATGACTACTCCATCCACTCGTCTCTTCTCTAAACACAGTTCTTCCTACTTGATAATTAACTATATGTTCTCACATTGTCTCTGTGATGGTTGATTTTAGTATCCACTTGGCCTGGGATAACCTGATAGCTGGTGAAACATCATTTCTGGGTGTTCTTGGGAGGGTCTTGCCAGAGAGATTGGCATTGGAGTTGGTGGATTGAGCAAAAGGGATGGACTTCACCATTGTAGGTAGGCACCATATAATCCACTGAGGAGAATGTAAAAGAAAAGGACAGCCTCTATCTGATGACTTGAGCTGAGACTTCAATTTCCTCCTGCCCTCAGTACTTTGAATATCAAGTTCTAAGACCTGGTCTGGAGTCTGTACCTTTGGATCGTCAACCCTAAAAGCCTCAGATAACACTACTGGGTTTTCAGGGTCTCCAGCTTGTAGACAGCAGATCATAGGATCTCTCAGCCTCCATAATCACATGAATCAATGCCTTATTTTACATGTGTACAGAACTTATTTTTTATGTGTACATAATCTCCTATTGGCTCTTTTCTCTGGAGGACCTTAACTAATAATCATTTATATTAGTTCATTTAATTTTGTTGTATTGTTTATTATATTGGTATTTATTTTAATTTTTTCTTATATATTACACTATTTCCTGTACATATTTTTCCAACTAGACTGTGAATTCCCAAAGGTAGGATTCATTCTTTACATCTTTTTCACTATTTCTTACAACATCTAGCAAGTATAAAATCAACAGATACTTGGGGGCAGTGGCTTGTTATTACTTTGTGTCTCACTACATTGTCAATTGAAATATTTTTAAGATGCAGCCTCCTTAAATGAAAGGTTTTATCTTTATTATTACTAACTTGAGAACCAAAGGCTGCAGAACACATGAATATGAGCCAAGGGTCATTAAACTGTTAGTGTGATGATATATATTTTGTTTCTCAGAATTGTTTTAAAAACTTAGTATTACTTCAAAAAGTAGACATGTAACATAAAATCTGAACTTTATCCTTCTACTAGGAAACGATAAAGACTGAAAATCCTGCACTCATATTCCTGTAGGTCAGAGGTTACCTGGGACTATGTAAAACTAGTCGCTACCTTTAGTTATCAGGGTTTCTATGATCCTATCTGCCTCAGTCACCTCCCTTCTTATGGTATCCCCAACACTTAGGGTGAGGCCAATACTCATTTAGAATCATGCATGACCATTTCTAACAGGAAAATATTTGCTGGGGCTATCAATCTGTCAAAGACACATCAAATGAAGCAAAAGACACATCAGAAATTTTGTTCATTTCAAAACTAAAAGCAGAGAACATATACCATTGTAAGAAATATGTCTCCATTTCTAATATGTAAGCAGATCATGCCTGTGTTTTTTTTCTTATGCCTGCTCAGTTTGAATTTCATGGATATTGACATTTGCAACGCCTGTTACAGGCCCTAATGAATGAATGATTGACCATGTGAATTATTAGTCTGGGTATAATTTATCAGGTAGTCTAAGTTATATAATTACAGGAAGGAAAATCCCAATAATAGCAAGGATCATTTCTCATCCATGTTACATGTCTTGTAAGGATCAGTTAGGGACTCTGAACCAAATCTCTTTACCCTTTCTGATAAAGCAATCACCAACTTCAATACTGCCAGTCCCATTTGCTGCATCAGGTGGAGGTGTGGGGGGCTGGGGTCCTCCCACGAAGAGACCCTGCACTTCCCTGGTTCATCTCTCCACCCCAATAGGGTAGCCCCTTCATGTCATGAGTAAGCATGTAGTTATCTGTGTTATGCTTGCCACCCAGGCCATGCCCTGTGCTGCCTGTTCCTAAACTTTCCCTACACAATGACAAGTAGAACAAAGGCTTTCACTCTGTAGGTCTTAGTTTGGTCACTTGATGCTCCAATCTGAAAATAACACACATCACTTTACTCACGAGTCCCTGAACAAAATTAATCATATGACCCAATGCAACCAAAATAACGTCTGCCTTGCGCCTGAAGGCAAAGAACTGGAAGAAGGTAGTTAGTAGAACTGATGACTCCTTCATGAAGCCAGCAGTACCTTGTCCCTACGAATGCTCTACCTACCTTTGTTTAGTGGGGACTGACCATCTGTGGTCACTTTGCTGATATGTTTCACTGGTTCTCAGCTGCATGCCAGCAGAGCTTCCAGTCAAAACCTTTTTACAAAAAAGATCCAGTTTGTTGTTTATATTTGAGGATTCCCAGTAAATATGCACAACACAATGAAAAAGCCTTCAAAACTGGGATTCGCCACAAGTTTTGACACATCTTAGCCATCAATACCATCATAGCAGTAAGAATCAGCACCCCACTTTCAACCACCTCATTCTTTGTGGACTCATGAAGACAATAACTGATAAGAAAGACAAGATTTGCAGGCCATGGGGGTAAGAATTTTACCCATAGAGGTATAGTTTATTCAAAGGAGAAGGCACAATGAGAGGTGGTACACAAGATCGCTGTGCAAAAAAAAAAAAAAATGTATAATTCCACATTTTGCGTGGCATCTTGCATATTACTGCCTTAAACTTTTAACAACTTTAATAATATCCTTGAACCTTATTTTTTTCCAAAAGGCACATTACAAAAGCCACCTTCACAAGTGATGCTAGGAAACTACACTTACTGCTTCGTGCTACTTCTGACAAGTGCCTGTGTACTCCATGTAATGTATTAAATGTATTATTTAATTTACCTTTCTCAATATCACAATGAAGCCCATCATAACCAAGGAATAAGGAGCCTGAAATAAAGCTTGATTAACTTAGAGTATCCATGGGAACCTCTCTGCATCTCTAAAATTCAGCAGAGTCTCTAGACTACTCAGCAAAACCAGCCAGCTCTTTCTTCTACGGCACTGGACACATTCACATACTCTTACACTGACATTTTTCCCATCATCTCCTTGTGTGGAGCAGAAAGCATTTAATCAGAACTCAATGTATCACAGAGAATAATGAATGCTTTTAAAACACAGATAAAGATAGTGTGACAAATAAGCTAGGACTTTCATAAATTGCTGCTAAAAATACAGAATGAGGCCCCTGCCATGAATGAAATCATAGTGAGACAACAGCAATTTTTTTTTCATAAAATTTGGTGCCCATTTGAACACATATATTAAGAATCATGCAATAAAAATGCTTTGTATTGTATTTCCTGCCAAGCCACTGTCAGAAATGGAGAGCATATTCCCAGCAAACCAAGCTGCAGGATTCGTAGTGATGAGTGACTCGTCATGACATCTGGATTACAACCATGGCTCACATAGGCCAGACATGCACAACTTCTAAAATTTGGTTCAGAATTCATACTATTGCTGCAAAAGCAAAAGCTTTCTATGAATTCTTTCAATATTGGAAGCCAGATGTGAGCTCTAATACTGTATAACCTAAGAAACAAAATAATAGGACAAACTATGAATGACTACTTCAGGGTCATGAAAACCTCCATTTCTAATACCATGAAAAGTGACTTCAGAAATCACAGGCAACACTACTACCACCAAACAAATGAAAATCCCAGGACATGCAGAATAACACTGAGACTTTTAAAGGAGTTGATATTTCATTCAGATGGCCTCGTTCTGCCATCAGAGAGCTACTCTGGGTTTCCAGAATGCTTCAACTTGTGATGTCCCAAGCCAGTGTAACAATCCCAAAAGATTCTAAAGGATGATAGAAACAGAGAAGTTTGTAAGCTCAGTGATTTGGAACCGTCATGACATGTAGGGCCCATGAGTAAGTCTAGCAGGGAAAAGGTGGGGGAAAGGGAGAGTGTGAGGCCCTGGAGTGTCCCCTGGCACAAAAAGTTGATGCCCAATTAGATTCAGAAAAAGTGACAAAGAGTTGATGCCCAATTAGGTTTAGAAAAAGCTCTTCTCCGTAAACCTCAATTACCTGTGATGCCTTATGACATTCAGCATTTACAAAGTATAATTACACAATAGTGTCTGACATTTAACGTCTATGGATAATTTAAAAGACTTCTGCTTCAAAAAGGCTGCTCATGAGCAACAGTAATCACTTCAATTAGCTTGGCACCATTACAATGTAACAAGACCATTTGACTGCCTATTAGAACCAGCCAAGCTCTTCAAGTGTGTTAATTTAGCAGTCATTGCTAATTTCTGGGCTTTGCTACATTTGCATAGAAAAACATAGCCCTTTAAGCAAGAGAGGAAGTTTCATTCCTGAACTGGCTTCCTATTCTTAGAGAAGCTTTTTATATTTTCACATTTTAAAAAAAATCAGAAACATATTTAAAACATGTGCATCTCTAAATAGTACTGGGTAAGATAACATTTTTACCAAATGTAAGCTACATGCTAGTTCTGCATTTTCATGTATGTACATATGCAAACGTATACATATATATATATATGTAATATTCAACATGTAACATATTGGTTATTATATGTCTAAACCTTATTATAAATTACATGTAACTCCAACACTGTAATATATTTTATAGTTGGCTAGGCAAAATTGTGCTTAGACAAAAGCAAAGGTTTTGGCCTCTAAAAAAACATTAAAGTTTTTTGGCAAGTTAATCTACTAGAACTGGGGCTATAATGATATAGACTCCTTTATTATTTTGTTATAGTTATGTTTGCATAAATAGTTATAGCTATGTTTGAACACATGATTTGGGCTCGAGAAAAAGCATATTCATACTTAAATATAATTTGCCTCTCATCAAAAAGAATCTCTATTGTGCAGAAGAGGAAACATACCCCTGAGTTGCAAGAGACAGAATACAAATATGCATACACGCACAGTCCTGGAGCTTACAAAATAGGCCTTTTGTCGTAAACCTCAATTTAAAAAATGCACTGATCATGTCTGATAACTGAGCACTGTTAAGTGATAGATGTTTATGAACAGAAAATTTTCTGAAATAACTATTAAAATAATCTGTTCTCATGATCCAACACTCTTTCGGTAGAATGCAATAATTTTTCCTGTTATCCACTGTACTATAATCTCTTTGATCTAAATTTATCACTGTTTAGCTATTTATCTGGGAAAGTGTATTATATTCTTAACATATTATTTCTCCTGTTGTAAAAGGCTCCAAAAATTATGATGAGAAATAATTCATATACCATAAAGCTTATAACTATAAAATATGGAATTTAGTGGTTTTGATGATCTTTACAGAGTTGTACAATCATCATCACTAATGTGTACAAGAATATATTTATCACTGTGGGGAAAAAATCCTAAAGCAATTAGCAATCACAACCCTCTCCAGTCACTGGAATCCACTAATCTATTTTGTTTCCATGGATTTTCTCATTCTTTGTATTTCATATACATGGAATCATAGAGTACATGGCCTTTTCCATCTTCTACTGTGTAGGATGTTTTAAGGGTTCATCTATTTTGTATTACATGCAAGTACTTCATTTCTGTGATTGAAAAATATTTCACTATATAGATACATTGCATTTACTCATTTTTTGTTTTGTACCTATTTTTTAGCTATCACCAATGAATCTATGGTTAACATTTGTGGACAAGATTTTGTGTAGATGTATATTTTCATTTTTCTTGGATATTACCTTAAAGTAGAATTGTTGGTAATATGATATCTTCATTTTTAACAATTTGATGAACTGCCAAATTTTTTCCAAAATACACCATTTTGCATTCCACAAGAAATGTATAAAGGTTCCAAATTCTCTCTCTCTCTCTCTCTCTCTCTCTCTCTCTCATTCTCTCTCTCTGTCCTTGCCCATACTTATTCCTTTTCATCATTTTGTTTTACTTTAGGTGGCTCCAAAGTGGTATCATACTGTAATTTTGATTTGCACTTCCTTATTGCTTAATGATATTGAGTATTTGTGCACGCGTATTGATCATTTGTGTATCTTCTTTGTTTTTTTCAATAAACCACTTGTTACAGTGATGGAAATCTGACTAACACAGATTCAATACTAACCAAAGCAATCTACAGATCTAAAGGCAATCCCTAGCAAAGTTCCAATGATTTTTTAAGGTTTTTTTTATTTTGGGTTTTTTTATGAGTACATGTTTGCAATGCAGAATGATTACTTTCATCATGGAGCGTTAACACATCTTAATTCATTTTCCCCTTCCCTTTCCCTCCAACTCTTGGTTCCTTCTCTTTTGCAAAAGATCTTTCACTCCGATTCCTATTATTCAAATCCTTTGCCCATTTTTAATTGGTTATGGTTTTATATTTTTAGTTGTAATAATTCTCTTCATAGTCATGGTCTTTTTTCTTTTCTTTTTTTTTTGCAGTATTGGAGATTGAACTAGATCACAGAACTAGATCCCATTTTTTCCCCACACTTCTTTTTTGAGACAAAATATCACTAAATCATTCAGGCTGGACTTGAACTTGTGACCCTTGAGCCTCAGCCTCCCAGAGTATACAGGTAGGTGTGTACCGCTACATTGGCTGTTAAACCCTTCTAAGATATGTGACTTGTAAACATTTTATCCCACTCTATGGTTTGTCTTTTCATTTTCTTAATAACATTCTTTAAATCATAGAATTTTTAATTTTGATGAAATAAATTTTATCTTTTTTTTTGGTTGCTTTATGGAATATTGAAGAAATTGTTGATTAATCCAAGATCATAATGATATGCATTTACATGGAATTTTATAGTTTTAGCTTTTATATCATAAGTCTTTGGACCATTTTGAATTAACTTTTATATATGGCGTGAGGTAGGAGTGCCAACTTCATTCTTTTATTTGTGGACAGAATCCTAGCATCATATATCGACAAAACTATTTTTTGTTGTTGTTGTTGTTGTTATTGAATTGTCCTTTTACCCTTGTCTTCATACTCAACTTTATTTCATTTATTTACATGCCTACATTTATATAATTTATAATAATGCCATATAACCTTGATTACTTTAGCTGTGTATTAATTTTTGAAACTGATGAGTCCTTCACTTATTGTCAAGGTTTTTTTAGTTATTTAGACCTCTTAAATTTCTAAATGAATGTCAAGATCACTTGTCAATCTCTGAGGAGAAAAAGGCAGCTGGGATTTGGAAAGACATTCTAATAAATCTGTAATCAATTCAGGAATCATGCCATCAACAATATTAAGCATTTTGATCCATGCACATATTTCTTTCTGTTTATTTAGATTTATTTTCTGTTACCAGGGATCAAATTCAGGACCTTGCACTTGCGAGGCACCACTGAGCTAAATCCTTAATTTAGTTAGATATTCTAAGAATTTCTTTGGGCTGAGGATGTAGCTCAGGGACAGAACACATTTGCCTAGCATGTGGGAAGCACTGGGTTCAATTTTCAATACTACAGACAGGAAAATATCTTTCAACATTTTCTGAAGTTCTCAGTATACGTTCTTATACTTCTCTTGTAAACTTATTTTTAAACACTGTATGCTCTTTTAGATTGAATTTTTTATTTGGTTTTTGGATTCCTCATTGCTAGTACATAAAAATACAAGTTTTAGCATATTGATATTGTATTCTTCGATCTGGCTGAACTAATTTTTTTAACTTTAATAGGTTACTTTGCAGATTACTTAGAATTTTTTACAAACAAGATCATGTCATCTATATGAATATCACTGATCTCATTGCATTTGCAGATTGTTTTTCATAAGGTTTGGAAAGTTTTGGGTCATTATTCTTCAAATATTGTCTAGTTTCTTTTTCTTCACTCATTTTGAAACTGCCATCATGGGTATTTTTGTAAGAATAATGATGCCCAGAAGGTCTCCATGGCTACGTTCATTTTGTTTCATTATTTTTTTCTTTGTGCTTTAATTGAATAGTATCAGTTAGCATACCTTCTGCTTAGTACTTCTGCCTAACCAACTCAAGTTTTAAACCCCACAAGTGAGTTTTCTATATTGTTATTTCACTTTTCAACTCGCGAATTTCTATTTGGTTGTTTACATGTGTAAATTATTATAAGTATATGTAACTGCACATATAAAATATAACTTTTATACCTTGTTTTTCTCTATTTTATAAGCTCATTTTCATATCTTCCTTTAATTACTTAGATTTATACTTTCTTATAATTAGCACTTTAATTCTTTGAAGATACTTTCTTTTCATTGAGTTTATTGGTACTTTTTAAGTATACAGTATAGTTAGAAGATACTTTAGCTAACTTTAAAGCTATTAGCTTTCATTAATAAGTTCAACATCTAGGCTTCATTTAAGAGAGTTTTTCTAATGTTTTTATTTGTGGAGTGGCAAAATAGAGTTGTTTTATTTTGTATGTGATGCACATTGTTCCTTTAGATGTATCATAATTTTTTCCTGATCAATGAACATTTTAAATTCTATGATGCATCAACTCTGGATCTGTGATTCAAAATTCCCCCCAGAGTTTGATTTTTTATGCTTTTGATTGTTGTTGGCCTGATTCTTTAAAAAAGATGTTAAGATATCTTAACATATTTTAGCCACCTTTTGGACACTGCCTCTGCTCAGTTAACTAGTGGTGAGCTAATTTCTTGACAGACACTCTCTAAACATCTGGTGCTCAAACTTCTCCCACCCTTGGATGACGGACTCTGTATGTATGAGGGCATTCCTTCTCCACTAAGCTGGGCAAATAGCCCTTTGGAGTCTGCCTACCCAGAATCGCAGCACCAGCCATGTTTGAGGATTTAGGGCTTTTGCAGACCTTTGAACAGAGCCTCCAGAATGCACAAATCCACACTTGCATGTACCCTTACAGATTCCCAGCATTGTATGATAGATTTTCCACACACATCTCATTCACTAGCTTTCCCCTTTAACCACGTTGTTGGCCCATTGTTTGCCAAACCACAGGCACCCTCAAAAGTTAAACAAAAGCAGCTTTGCAGTGAAGTATTCCAGAGCCCTATCAGATGCATCAAACGATAACAATGCTCTAGGAATGAGGCTTTGAAGGAACTCTAGACTTGTGGGTCTCCTCTAGAGATGTTTTCAGTACTGCTAGAAAACTGATAACAAGTGAATGGGAATGGGAGAGTTAAAATGCCACAAAGATCATTGTTTAACTGACAACCAACCAGTAGTTCTTGAATAAATGTAGCAGTTGCTCTGTTAATTTCCAGAGTACTAAATGTTAATGATGGCATTTTTCTAGTTTTTTTCATTTCTTTTACAGAGGAATTTTCTGAAGTTCGTCCTCTACTATTTCCACTAAGGTCCCTCTAAATATGCCCCTTTTCTAACAAAATTTCCAGTTCTGCAATTTGATTCATACACTGGCTGTTTGTGTCTAGATGTTTCCACAAAGCCTCATGCAGTCATAGGTGGAACTTTTCCACAGGTGGCTGAATCTAGAGTATGTGACACTAGGAGTAGCGGTGTGTGATGACTAAATCAGTCCACTGATTGGCTTGGCACTGCCCTAATCCTGGTGGGCAGAATACAAAAGGAGCAAAAAGAAGCTACTAAGTCCCCTTATTTGCTTTGCTGTCTTCTGCCTGCCATGAACTGTTCCTCCTGTGCACGGCCCGTCTGCCATGCCACCCTGCCTTGGAGCCAGCCAATTATGGACTGGAACCTGTACAAATTAAATCAATCTTTTCCCCTTTAACTTTGGGAGCTGGGCATTTTGTCTCAGCAATGAGAGAAAAGTAACTAAGACACTGGCCAAACTTATTTCACCTCCTCACACTCTCCTTCAATTGCATGAACTCTACTCCAACCAAGTTAATTTAGCTCCTGTTGCCTGAATGAATGTACAATGCTCGTTCCTCCATGTGGCCACTATAATGTTTCCCCCACTGCGATCATCTCTTCCTTCCCCTTTGCCTATCAAAAACCCATGCAACCACTCAATCTCCCTAAGCACTCCTACCCTCTTCCGAAGGCCCCTCTTGTGTGTGTGTGTGTGTGTGTGTGTGTGTGTGTGTGTGTGTGTGTGGTACCAGGGATTGC
>NW_022900943.1:25652297-25763336 GCF_012274545.1 Fukomys damarensis | reverse complement strand
GTGTGTGTGTGTGTGTATGTGGTACCAGGGATTGAACTTAGGACCTTGCACTTTCGAGGCAGGCACAGCGCCCTGCCCCTGAAGGCCCCTCTTCTGAAGGCTTCTTCCTTCCCTCTTCTGACAGCCCCAGAATCTCTCACATTCGTGGCCTGAGCTAACTTTATATTGCCATGAATCCTATGTTATTGAATAAATACCACTTTAAGGTACCTGAGAATCTAAACTGTGATTACTCTACAGCAAAAGTTCAACAAATTTTAGCTGAATCAAATCAGAAAGAATTCAACTGGGTTCCTTTGGAGTTGGTTTATAGCTACCTTCACACTTCCACTCTTGTACCCATACTTTGCTTGATTATTTCCTAAGATGAACTTTAGGAAATCTTAGAACTAGACAATATATAAGTAAGAATGAGTCTCTCTCAATTTTCCAATCAGATAAATATAAGAAATGAACAGCATGTTCTTTAGCTCGATTTTATAAAGTCAGCATATGGTTTATTTAAGCTACTTGGCCTTTTTTTCTTCTTATCCCTATTATGTGCATTCAGGGATTTACTAATAATACAGCAAGTCCAAACCGATTCTCTTGCTTATCCATTCCAATAAGGGGTGTGTGCATACAAAAGTGTGTGTGTGTGTGTACGCACATTTAATGGTCTGTTGAGCACTTACTACATAACAGTTAAAGAAATGAATAATCAGCATCAAATAATAACAATGAGAAGAAATTCTTATTACTGAGATTCTGAGTCTTTCACAGCCAAATTTCAAGAACAGTTAGAAAAGAAAACAATTATTATAGGTAATAAAACACTGAGTTCTGGTGTTGAAACTCACAGTAATACCATAGTACATATAGTAAACAACTATATTGTTCTACATACATTGTACAAATAATTAATTATATATTAGTTGCCAATGCAACCAAGAAAAATGGGCTCTCATAGTAAGTTAAAAAGTTTAATGGATACCTAGGACCACATATCAACACCCTCATGAAATAAAATACTTCTCTATAATAAATATATTCTACTCAAGCTGCTCTTCCCAAGAGGTAGTAAGACCAATTCTCTCAAGTTCCTTTTTATTTGATTTTTTTTTAATCAAGTGATTCAGAAGAAAGAAAGACATGAGTGATCTCATCTTTCAAGGCTGTAGTTTCCTAGTGTCAGAGATGGCTCAGGCAAATCTCATTTACACCCTGAATTATCAGGTATTTCATGAGAGTATGCTTTCATACATTGAAGCACCGAGCCTCCTTGCACTCTGCCGTGGAGTGTCTTCCTCCAGCCTCACCGGGATCCTCTCCAGCCTACTGTGCGGTCACTCACCCTGACTCTACTGCACACACAAGCTCAACTGCTCCTGCCAAAGGGCCTTTGCACTACTGTCCCCTTTGCTTGAGGGCTAGCCCCTCAAGTTTCTGTAAAGTGTGTTCACTCCCTGCCAGGTTCCTATCACCCTACTGAGAAGGCCACCCTGAGAACCTAATTGAAATTCCAACCCAACCACCCCAACTTCAGACGTTCTAATGTATTTCCTTAGTGATCACCACTGACTGAAACACAATCTATTTTGTACAGTATCTGTCTATTTCACACTCCCCACTATAATGTAAGCCATACAGAATTAGAGATTTGGTCTCTTTTGCTCACTGCTTCATTCCCAACATCTGTATAGCACCTTGCAAAGAGGCAGTGCCTAGAAGACATAAAAATAAATAAACAAAACATATATTGCAAAATGCCTGTACATCTAGCCTAGGAAGGAAGGTTTACCCAATGGTACTCAAGATAAACCCAAATGCCTTTAGCAGCTAGGCAGGTAAAGTAACAATAAGAATAAAACAGAAAGGGATAGTGAAGCCGGGTAGGCACACCAGGACTCTTCCACACAGAGCTAACATGACAGGACTCAGCCCCTCGTCTTTTATACACAATTTAAAAAGCTGTATCACAGCCAAAAACAGTAAAATGGGACTGCAGAGGTCCACACAATTATAAGATAAGATACGAACACTCACACTAAGAGGCAGGGTTTGTTAAATCTTTCCCAAGCACAAGAAATTTGGCTTCAGATACATTTAACCAGGGCTAGAAATAAACACCTTGAAAATGCTGAAATATTGAAAGGCTGTGCCATTTATGAAATAAATAAATATTCCTCTGGTACTGAGGAAAAGTAACTACTCATTTAGAAGTCCAAGCTCCCATTGATTAAGTTAAAAAAAATTTATTCAAAATATGAAAAAATTTTCTATTCATAAATGTTTCCCAAAAAATATGAGGGTGTATATAAACAAGAAGAGATTGAAACTAAACATATAGAGTAGAATGTGAAAAAACAATAGTGAAAAAAGAAATTGGTAAAGCAGTTAGAAACTAAGTAGAAATTGAGGGAAAATTAATATTGAATAAGTTAAGAAGGTCCTCCTCTTTCTTTTAGGTTGTTTGTTTGTTTTGTTTTGTCTTGTTTTTTGAGATAGGGCTTCACTAGGTAGCTCAGGCTGGCCTTGAACTCACTATGTAGTCCAGGCTGGCCTCGAAGTCATGTCAGTCCTCTGGCATCAGCCTCCCAAGTGCTGAGATTACAAGCAAGTGCCACCACACCCAGCAAGGAGCTTCTTCTTAATTAAAACAAAACTAAAGTATATATAAATGTCAAATAATATCAGGAAAATGTGGATATTTAAGCATTCTCAAGTCCTGGAACTTTTAAGCCATGGGTAAAGATATCAATTAATTTTATGCTTTTGCTAGGTCAAGTATGTATGAGACAATTTTTTCACAAAAATAATAGAAATACCCAAGCATGGCAGCACACACGTGTAATCACAGATATTTGGGAGGCTGAGGACGGATTTCAAGTTCAGGGTCAGACTGGGAAGCTTAATGAGACCTTGTATCAGAATAAAAAATTACAAAGGAAAAGGGATGTAGCTCAGTCGTAGAGCACTTGCCTAGCCTGTGCTAGGCCCTGGTTTCAACTCCCAGTACTGAAAAAAGTTATATATATATGTATATAGATAGATAGATAGATAGATGTATATATAGATATATATATATGTGTGTTTATCTATATATATGTATATTAGAGTCTGCCAAAAAATGTATATACAATTCAGGAAAAGAAAAATAGTATAATGTTTTTTCAATAATAATGTCACTCTCATATGGGGAACCCTAAAGGATGTCATATAGCACAGAAAATCCACTACAGTGCTGGCCCTTAAAGAAGCAATTGAAAATGCATGTGCAGCAATCTCAATAACCAAGTATACATCAGAAAAAGGAAAACCTGTATGAATATTTTAATACTAAATTTATTGAAACAACATGAGATTATAAGAGGTTACAATTACAATTACAATTACAAGAGGTGCTCAAAGTGGTGGCCATTAGATTGCAGACATTTATCAGGGCAGGAACTATGGAAGTACATATACGTTCTTTGGCAAGCTGTGTTTACCACGTACATGTGGTGATGCTGACTGCCTCAGCTCCTTCCTGGCATTAACCCCAGGAAGATTGGTAGGGCCTTATTTAAGAGACAAGAGATTAATAGGTGATCTTGTAGGAACCTGATATACCACGGGATGGACCTCAAGAAAATGACATGAGATTCTATAGCAAACAGCTCATACAAATCCCCATGTAAGTGAAGCTCAAAGTCAGTAAGTTGGCCATGTCTGACCTGCTCAGAGCTTCTAATTTACTGTTGAGTCCCTCACTATAAATCATGAGCGAGCAACCAAGGATTACCAGATGTCAAAGGCAAACTTTAAAATGAGAGAAAAATTAAAATAAACAAAAATAACACAGACAAAATGCAGATGTTTCAGGAAAATAAATTTAAACTTCAAAAACCATCCTCAGTATCTCCAAAGAGCCAAGGGAACCTACAGAATCCATTAAATAAAGGAAGCTTTAACAAAAAAGCCAACAACATCATCAGAATTTGCAGAACTTCATTTATTGGGAGAAGAGTTAACAACCAATTAGACTAACCTTACAATGTCATTGTTTTTCCTTGAAGAATATTTAAATTTTACAGATTCTTAAAACTCAAAAGAAAGGGCCATGCCTCCAACTCATAGAATGAAGGCTGAGGATGATCATAAAAGTGATGCTACTGTAAATCCATGTCCCAGGGTGCTCCTGTCAGCTCCCAGTGTAGTACATAGACACATCACTGATGCAGCACCCGAGCGCCCATCCAGAAATACAGCCACTGTTCCCTCACTGCGGGGTTAAACTCTCTCGCTCTTAATGGGTAAGACTCTGTCATCGCTCAATTTGGCCCTTTCAAAACAGTTCCCTTTCTAAATTATTCACTAAACAATGGTGGTCAGTCTCTAAAACACACCCTCAAGACAGCCTCACAAACTCAAAACATGTTGTCCCAAAATCACTAATATTAACCTCTGAGAAACAGTGCCACAGCTTTTCTTTACAGTATACATAGGTGGAAATCATGTATTCAGAAAACTGTGACAATAGCACTGCTCTGTCATTCTATACTATTCTCATAATCAAAGCTAAGACGTCCTTAGAACAACTTCTGGCCAAATTGCCTTCCTTGACTCAATATAAACGAAAGGGAAACATGAGTTGATTTCTCACAGTTCTAGATACTGGAGAGTTCAAGATTGCAAGGTAGGTTTAATTCTCAAGGATCTGGTCTTGCAGGCATCTCTGTGTGTGGACATGAACTCTTTGTGAGAAAGTGACCCCTCCTGTGTCTCTTCCTACACGGGCACTAATCATCCTGGGTCAGGTCTGCACCCTGAAGACCTCATTCAACCTTTACTATTTCTGTAGAGGCCCCATCCCCAAATATAGCTAGAGTGGAGGCAGGCTGTCAGCCAATGAACTTGGAGAGGACACAAATATTCAGTCCATAGCAGCACATAAAATCAGATCCTAGCAGAAATGACAGTTATGTACAGCCAGACTTCATGTCCAAATTGCCTTCAGCTCATTTTTCACATCTGCGTGTTTCCCAGATATCGCTTTGCCCAGCTATAAGAGCAGAATCACCTATATTACATCCGAGCTATTTTTGGATTGCTATTGGTAATAACCAAAAGATTCCTCATCGGTATATTTTATAGCACAATCATAATTTCCAAATAAGGAATATGAGCATGCTAGCTTTGTTGACTGAATGCAACACCACAGTGTGCCAGGAAGAGTCGGGAGAAGCAGCACTCAAGGCCCCTCTTCACACTTGGTAGTAGTTCTTATCGAAATTAAAACTCTTAGAAACACTTCAGATAAAATGTAGAAACCCTGAATGTTTCTTGCTTCTCCGTCTTCAAAGCAATAACTGAAGGAATTTGAGTTTAGGAATCAGAAGTACCCAAGTTCAAATCCTGGACCTACTTATTACTATGTGATTTTTGTTGTTATTACTCAATGCCTCTGATCTTCACCTACACAGTAAAATAACAGCACCTACCCTGTTAGCGGGATATGAGAAGTAAATGTGTGTAAAGTTCCCACCCCCGTAACTGGCACATAGAAATCACCCAAGCAAGGCTGGTTTCTCCTCGTATGAGGCAGACCCCGTCAGATCCAATGCCCCTCTCTCATGACTGGCAGGAAGCTGCAGCGGTCCCTTCTGCCTTGCCTGCACCTCAAACACCCACTGTGGGAAACTGCAGGCCTCCACATGTCCACAGGACCCACAGGAACACCTCTTTCTTCCTGTGGCCTCAGAACATAGCCTTTTCCATTCTTTTGCTGGATATGGCTGGGGTCTACCCAGAACCTTTCACCTTATTCTCTATAAGCCAAGTCTAAATTCAATTACTGCAAAATTAACTAAGCATTAAACAAAAAGTCCCAACCTGGTAGTCGTCACTACTAATTAACTGGTTCCCACTCACAGCTGCTGCCTTTCAGCAGTGGGGTGACAAGGAGAGCTGTCAAGCACTCGCCCGAGGGGTGGGCTTGATCTGCTGTGACTTGATTTGAACTGACAAGGCACAGCAAGCGAACCTCAGAGCCCTCTCTCCACGTGACACTGGGGGCACTCTCAGAATGAGGCAGCAGGTACACGGTCTGGCCTAGACACAGAACAACAGGTGGGGAAGACACGAGGGTGAATCAAAATGGAGGGTGAGGCCCTGAAAAATGGAGTCCAGAGTGATCCCTTGCAAGTGGGTTGCTATCCAGCACTATGATAGTATCATCCTGATAAACTCAGGATTTTTATCTAATCACAGGAAATTAGTACTAGCTGGATGAATAGACTTTATAAAATAGAAACATCCTTCTGTCTCTGATTCTCATTTCTTAAAGAGCTGCTTCTTCCTCTTCTTCTTCTTCTTCTTCTTCTTCTTCTTCTTCTTCTTCTTCTTCTTCTTCTTCTTCTTCTTCTTCTTCTTCTTCTTCTTTTCTTCTTCTCCTCTATCCTCAGGCAAGAAACCAATTTGCTTAAAGCCTATTACAAAAACTATGATTTGCCAAACTCTGCATATACCAGTCTAGCCCCACCCTAACGTTCCATCCCCTACAAAATGGAAGGGCCACACTTCCTGACTTGTTTGAATAGATGTGTACGGCTCTCTCACTGCTTCTCAGATGTAAGAGGGTAATGGAGCACATCTGCCTGATTTACTCAGTACAGTGGCCACGAGAAGAGGCCAGTTCGGGCAACCCACACAATGGGTCTTGCTCACTGGAGCCATAAGACAACCCCATCTATCATCTAGGCCTGTCTTGCCCAGATAACTATCTTGAATTACACCCATAAGATTCTTTCTTCCTGAATACAGACTAAAAGATTTGTTAAAAATTAAACTAAAACTAAAGAGAGGAGTCTGTTAAGCCGTGAATGTACAGAGCAGTTGTACAAAGACAATGTACAACCATGGTGTAGAAAAAAACTGCAAGGAGGATCTCACATTAAATAGCAGCTCCTCAACCAAATGGTTGCCATACAAGCCCTTGAGCTGACATCATGCTGTGGTAATAACAAGGATTCTGGAATTCCCTGGGGACTCATTGTCCATTCTCCCCAAAAAAAAATTTTTTTCAGGCTTTTACTTCAGAGCCCTGTCCACACTGCCATCCCCTTGCTCGAAAGAGCAAACAGTAATAGCTGCTCAATAGTTACAGTCAGTGTTGTTCCACAGCACATCCCTTGGGCTATAGCTCGTAGTACTTCTTTAACTTTTTCATGTGCTCCTTTGTGGGAAGCACACAGGTTGAGTAAAAATCTCTGGCCAAGGTGACAATGGCACACAGCCGCTGTCACAGATAAGGACCCAGGAGCTCTGTGTTCATCATGCTACTATTTCCTTCTTCTTGTTTTTCTCCCTTCCCCCAGCCAAAGGTCAAACATTGTACTAATTGGTAATGATTAAATATATCGTGCTAACAGGTGGTAACAGTGTTGGCATTTCTGTAATGAGCTTGCAAGCCTGAAGTGATAGTCAGCGATAGCCCGGGAGGCTGCAGAAGCCCAGATCATCAAGGGCTGTACAGTACTTGAAGGCTGAAGCCCAGGTCTCTAAAATTAGCTGAAGCAGTAGCCAGGAAACATCCATGGTGACTGGGGCTCTGAGTGTGTACCTGCCCTGTAGATCTTGGAAGCGACGGGTCCAGGCCTCTCCTGCTCAGTGGTGCCCTGCTAACCAGCTGTCCAAAGTCTCACAAGTGCGCATCAGTCTCCGGCAGATTTCCCCAGGGAGAACCCTCTGACAGTGGAGAGGATGTGAAAGGCTCCCCAACTTCCAAGCCTGAGCTACTGTCTTCCTAAAGTGAGGCAGAGCTGGTACTCAACAGCTGGGTAAAAACTGCTATAAATCTTCACAAATTGGGCCCTACTAATGCTGAAACTGACTTATATCCCCCCTAGCTGTGTTTCTTCCTACCCACCGTATTTTTTGAAGTACATGCCGATGTGTGACTCCTGGGAGATTTCACCTGCTTTCTCAATTTTCAAGTGCATACCCAGCATCTCTTCTAAACTGAGAGATCTCGTAACTCCAGTTCCACTGTTTTGTCCTTGCTGGCCACAGAAGCAGGCGGAACACGGACTCTGTACACAGGACAAACTCATGGGCCCACAACTCATGAAAAGCATGACTTCTGTTTTCTCCTGAGATCATCAGCAACTTTAAAATGTGAGATTTTTGTTTGCTAAACACTGTGGCTTTTCGTTTGCCCTACAGGTAATTAAATTAGAACAAAGCTTGGACTGCGCTCTAAGCTCTGGGTCAACTTCTTTTTTAACTCTGCATATCCACATATTAGTCATTTCAGAAATGTCTGCCTAAAAGTGGTCAAAACAAGGTTTTCAGCCTTGAATTTACCTAGTCTACCGCATGGCCCTTTAAGATGGAGGGCACCAAGGTAAGAGATTTACGGGGAAATTCACCTCTGCCCCTAAGTCTCCATACCCCAAATTCACGTTGGATTTCAGCAGAGTCTTGCATGACTGAGACCGCTCCGAGCAGAGACAGTCACCTCATGGGAATAGAACTGACTCAGAGCTCCAGAAGCACCGAGATAATGATCAACCGGACCCCAGCCCAGCACAGCACCCCATAACACTGATATCCATACTTGTATGAATGGGCCAGGCTGACCAACCTCTTCAGGCCTTGGCATCCTCTCATTTTCTTTTGTTGGGGACTGGCTCAGTCTTTCTTAGAGCTGTGTTCCCCTTTATTTTCTCTTACTTTTTCATGAAAGCTTCTCCCTGTAAATTTGTGCCAGACGCCTCCATCTTAAATTCTGTGGTCACTGAAGCAAGGACTCATGCTGGCCAGTGGCACTGCTCTCCGCGTCTCATCCTGCTCTGGTTTCAGCCATCCACATCACCTACCAGACCAGCCCTTGAGTTTGTGTCTCCTACTCCATGAATTACTCTGAACCAAAATGTCAGACAGCCTTGATCAAAATACAGATTTCCAGGGCTGAAAAGAGAAGAATAAATAGCAAGACTTCTCTGTTCTTAGTCACTGGTGGGGCCCTCTTTCCTGTCCCCTAACATTCACACCTAACTCAGTGGTATCTTAGCCAGCTCAGATTACTGCAACAAAACATCACAGACTGTATGATTTAAACAATAAACATTCACTCCTGATAGTTCTGGAGCCTGAGAGGTCCAACATCAGGGAGGCAGCATGGTTGGGTTCTAGGGGACACAATTCCAAGTTGCAGATAGCCACTTCTCCTCAAATCTTCACTCTGACTTCTCTTTAAGAAGTGCATGAATCAGGCTGCGGATTTAGCTCAGCAGTTCGGCGGCCTGCCTTGCAAGCGCAAGGACCCAAGTTCAATCCCCGGTACCAAAAAAAAAAGAAAAAGTGCACTAATCCCATGTATGAAAGCTCCTCCCTCATGAACTATTCATCTCCTAGTACTATCACATTGGGATCCACATTTTCAAATTTAACTTGGGTGCAGAGCATAAATATTCAGTCTATAATACAGATATTTAGGAAAGTTAAATGGCACTTATAGATGTGAACTATATACTCTACCGTATATGGTAGAAATAGATGTTTAAAAAAAATCACCAGACCCCTTCTTCCTAGGAAAAGGGTCCAGTTCTTCAATACTCTAGGAGTTTTGGTTTTTTTTCTTTTTCCACCACAGAAAATGACTGTGTATAAGTTACGTTCTTCTATAAACAGTAGCCAATTCCACTCCACAACACTGTACTGTCCATTTGTTCTCTTTCTTTGGCCAGAGGTCTTTCCCCTCTCTTACTAGGCCTCTTTTTTTTCTTTCTTTCTTCCCTACTGTTTCAGCATTGGACACTGGTACTATTGATAATTGAATTAATTGGCCTAAGCTGCCGCTGTGCATATGTAAAGATAGACTAAAGGTTTCTCCATACATCATGAACTGAAGCTGATGTGCAAAGTCTGTAGCCTACTATTATACCAGAGAATCTCAACAATCACAGCCCCAGAGCATTAGTCAGCCACAGGCAGCCAACTGCTCAAACCCGGTTTACATGAGGCAAACACCAAGCTAACCAAGAAAGCTGTCTCCCTGCCTCACCTCCACTTTCTGTCTTGTCACTTGCTTTTCTGGAGCTATAAATAGACCCATGTGAAGTGGGGCATAGCATTCTGATCATTTTGGATGCAAACTCATGCCCCCTTTTAGAATCCCAAATCCACCAATTAAGATCCACGAAACTAGATCTGCGGTAATTCTCTTTTCACACTGTGCACACTAGGGGTTGCAATCTCAAACCCGTTCAGGCTTCAAACAGGTCGTACAAATGTATGAAATTGCCAAGCCCAAGACAACAGTAAGAAGTCAGAGTAACAGTCCACTGGAACAGGCCACAGCTCATTATTTGCATATGGTTTTTTTAAAAGAATGAAAGAAATGCTATTCTGAAGAAATTAAGCCTTTTGCTATACTAGACTAACGGGCCTCCAATTTGCAAAGAGTATTTTAATCATTCCAATGTAAAACTCCAGGTTTCAGAGCACAGCCTGGATCAGTTGATTCCAAGCTTTTTTACTTATGCATCCTGGTCAGTAACTAGCACAGATCCCAGTATATATATAAATATATATTCACTTATAAAGTCAATTCCTTTACAGTATACTACTGAATTTTTGAACACTCTGAAAACAAACAGAAAAGTACCAAATGGCACAGATGTTCTGATGCACCACTCAGATCTCCCCTCAGGGCTGCATGACTTGTTCCCACTGCTAGAGACACCCTTCTTGCCCGAGGTCACATCCCTTCCCAGCAGCAGCCTGCGTGTTTGACTGGACACCCACAGGAGGATAAAGGGCCGGTGCCCCGCAGCCTCTCAGAACTCCAGAACACCTTCCCAAGCTCAGAGCTTTCTGTAGGCCCAGGGAAGCCCCTGCACTGATGGTACCACAGCCGGCCATCTCTCCGCCTCCCTGCCCCTCCTCTACAGCCTCCCTCTGGTTTTCTTTCCTCAATAGGGGCTTATCCTGAGCATATGCCCTAATAAATCCCTCACTTGTTAAGTATCTCAAGGTCTACTTACTGGAACTAGAAAGAATAATTATCACTCCAATATTTTCTTCTTCCCTGGCACAGGAAACCCCTTGGGTAAGTGTCATCCCATCTTGGGGAACAATAATCTAAAGCAATGCTGACTGAAAGGATATTATAGAAGCGTGTAAATATACACAATGGCAGCCACTGACCAGCCACAGCTACTAAACATTTGAGTACGATTGATTTAACTGAGGTAGTAAACTTTTAGAATGACTTCAATTTCATTCAGTTGAAATGGCCACATGTCACTAGGAACAACCAGAGCAGGTATAAGCTCTCTGTGTCCTAGGTGGGCAGATTGAAATGGTTCAGAGTTATTAGTTCTCATTTTGAGAAAGTAAACGTGCAGCATTGAATAAAGCACATATGTAGAGAACCATTTAATTTAATCACCATGAGTTGTTAAAAAAAAAAAACCCCACTTCTTCCTCATGTCATATGAAATATTCAGTAGCATCCCCAGACCGCTCCTTTGAGCTAGAGACATCAACTGCCCCTGTGAATTAGCTAGGGCGGGTGCTCAAAGGCCAAAGACTAGACCTGCCATCCGCTTTGGTTTGATCAGTTCCTTTCTGATGTAAGTGAACGTCCCCTGATCAAACAGTCAGTTTTCCTACCGCGAATGCTAAACCTCCATTTAAGAGTTCTGACCAAGGATCTGCAGTTCCCACCCTGGAGAAAAGCAGGTGGTAAAACCCAGCAACCTACTCATCAGCAATGGCCTATTAATTTGGTGGGAACAGGGGGAGACCCTAGTACCTCTGGAATCCAAATCCAATAGCCTTACAATTGATTATAAAGGGAAGGATGCAAGAATTGCCCTGATAAAATAGTTCTATATGTATGAAAGATACATGCATTCGTTTTCATTCTCCCTCCTCCCCATCTCTCCCCCTTTCCTTCCCTCCCTTCCTCTCCCTCCACCTCCCTCTCTACCATGGCCCCACACTCCTGTTTGAAATAATTCCCCAATGTGTGATTATCAGAAGCAAATGGGAGATACACTCAGACCTAGACCACAACAGATACCACTGCGCCCTCAGAGCCAGCGGGGTGGTGTGAGGTGTTAATGCATTATCTCCTCCTCTGGAGAAAGGTTAAAGTTGGAGCTTGAATCATATGTGAAAATGAGGTTGGTGGCCCGGTTGTCGCCCCTTGTGGACATTTATCCACCATGTAGAAGCCTGACCCAGCTGGTGGTCCCAGCTCATCAAAGCAGTGAGATAAGAGGATGAGGGAGGGGGTTTAGAAGCCCAGAGGGCTTTAGAAGTAGAGCACTGGCTCACTTTCCTCCAAAATGGCAATTAAGCCATGCATGAGCAAAAAATCCTTTGGGGGGAAGCAAATGTACTACAAGCTTTGCCATTTCCTTTCTCAGAATGACTTTGCCTCTACTGTGCGTCTGCCTCTGCATATGATGACCACGTGTCTATGATGCCCTCTCTCCTCCTTAGGACCAACTTTCACTTGCTAATCAAAACTCAGCTCCTTTCATGCTTGCATTCAACAAAGCGTTCTTGTGTGCCGGGCCATGTGTTGGCACACACGGAGATTATAATCCATCAGAGGAGATGGACCCTGGGATGGGAGGAATAAGATACAATGAGTAGAAGGTGGTATAAAGAAAGGACCTGAGCAACTGCAGAAGATTCTAGGAACCTTGTTTACAAAAGAAATGGTTAAGGTAAAGCTCACTGAGATCCAGCCCCCTCCTTGGAGGCTCAGTCCACCTCTGTGTTGGTCGGTGTCCTGTACAACCCTTCACTGTCACACTCCTGCACCCTATTTCCTAACAGTGGGGCTACCCATTCCCTTCTCTGCACTGTAATTGTCTAGTTGTATGTGGGCTGTCCACAAAGATTCCATTTCTCATTTTAGAACTGTCCTTTTCACATCCCCTGAAGTGGGGTCTTTTGACTTGCTTCAGCCAATAAAATACGAGAAACGGCGACGTGTGTTACTTCTGAACAGAAGCTGGAAAAATCAGTATCCATTTGTCGTGGTCCTTTTCCAGTCACAGGAGTCACATAGGGAAAGGAAGCCTCTGCAAGCCTAGGTCTGAGGCTTGGATGTGAAATATCAACATGAAGTAAAATGTGGTTGTGTTAAGATCCTGAAACTGGGGGTAGGTGTTTGCTACTGCTTCATATCTAACTTTAGTGGACCATTATAAAATGTTACTTCCCACTGGATTGTGAGCACCTTTAAAACAAAAATCACTTATATCGTTGTATCTCCAGGGCCAAGTACAGGGCATACAGTCAGTAAATGTTTGCTAAATCAATGTGTAAGTGAACCTAGATATTTTTTCCAAAGCAATCTAATGGCAACTTAATTCAGGTGTGGACTAAAAATATGGTGAAATATTCATAAAATTGATCACTGTAGACAGAGAAGATAGAAAGTCGTCATATGGAACCGATGGAACCAACATCGTGGCATAGGACATCATGTAGCTTGAGCTGAGATACACAATGACACTTGTGAAATTAGCCCAGTTATTTGCTTAGAACGCTGGCTTGCACTGACTGTAGGCAAGAGCAAAGCAAAACAAGTTTAATAACATTCCGGATCGTATCTATTATTTTTGTAATTGCATCTCTATCTAACTGACACTAGGGAAATGAGCTTCATATTCATAAACCAAAGAGAATGACCAGTATTTAGGGAAAGAACTAATTCTCCAAAGATTTTAAATTTGGAACCTACTCAATTACTTCCTCTTGAAAAACTATATCCATTATTTGAGAGCAGTTTTCAAGCTTCTGAGTCACCCTATTTATAATACTTTGTCTTCAATTACTTTTCTCATTGTATCTTTCATGGAATAAATTTCCAATTTCCTATTTAATTTCCTATCTACAGCCATGGATATCCAAAGCTAGTCATTTTGAGTTGGAACGTATGTGAAGTAATAACGCAATACAATATTCCCCCCAAACATTAAGCAACAAATATTTGTTCCTCATTGCTCCTTAATTTGGAAATTGATTCTTTACAGGGAGAATCTTCCATAAATTTAGGAAGGCATGTCCTTCTCCAGAATATTTCTGTGGAAAAAAAGTCATGAATGATGTTAGTCTCTGGTACAGTTTTGATTTATAGTCATTGAGGAAGACAAGTCACTGAAAATTCTAATTGAGAGGTTATTATTCACAGACAGTGTTAAGGCAAGTCAGACCTAAATAACAGAAATTTATTTCTTGCTCACCTTTTGGCCAGTGTTCAGAATGCAGGATGCAGAATGCAATCAGCTCTCCTCCCTATGGCCGTTCCAGCATTCCTTTACCATCTTCTCACTCACCTTTGTCCTGATCCATGTCCACTAGAGGAAAAGCGTGTGTGGAGGATTTAATGGGATGGCTCTGAAGGCAACAAGCAGCTCTTCCACGAGCACTGTTGTTGACTCGGTGTAACCAGTGCCAAGAGAGGCTGTCCAGGAAAAAGAGGAGTGGACTTGGAGAACCATCTAGCAGTTTCTATCATAACACAAATTTGGGTTGACATGCAAACACCAGTAAAATTTAAGAAAACAGATGAGAGACAGAGCAGGAAATGAACTGGGCCTGGTTTGTCCGTGTGATTTGTACACTCTAGTGATGTCATCAGTCTTGTACAGTGAATCGGGTCTAACTGTGATCAATCATTTACAATTCTCTCTCCCAAGATCATCTCTAGAAGGTGAGTAGCACAGTGCAATTCTTATGGAGTACTGGACAGGAGGAGTTCAGTAATTCTCAAAATGCAATCTGCAGAGAACTAGAAGTCTCTGAGACCCATTCCAGGGAACTAACGAGGTCAGAAACATTTTAATAATAATTCTAAGATGTTATTTGCTTTGTTATATTGACATTAGCACTGATAGTACAAGATCAGTTGTGATAAAGCTATCTGGCATCCTGGCACAAAACAAGGCATGGATTCATAGTTTTTTTAAAAATGTAAGAGGTAGAGACAATTTATTTAAGAATCTGTGATGAAGCAGTAAAAAATATTTTTATTAAATATCAACACTTGAATACACATGTCTTTTTAGTGTTCTAGGTGAAAAAATGGGAAGAATACAATAAAATACTTGAGCTGCATGTTCAAACGTGACAGTTGTCTCATATAAGATTGCATGTGTACTTACTTTTTTGAATTGCAATCTGCCTGAGCCACTTTTGTTATGAAACAACACTATAAATGAAAGAATGGCTGGAAGTCATACCATAGCTACACAGATTAGAGACTGGCAGACTTTTATCAAAAATGAGCTAAGTAATGGGCCAGGGATTTAGCTCAGTGGTTCTGCCACCTGCCTTGCAAGTGCACGGTCCTAAATTCGATCCCCAGGACCAAAAAAAGAACCTACTAAGGTGATACAACATTTATCTCTGAAGTCCCTCATGACCCAAACATCTCCCATTAGGCCTCAAAATAAAATCTGAGCTTTTAAGTTAAAATTCAAATCTCTTGGAAATTTTGATTGACCACCACTAGTTTTATAGCCTCCCAGTACTTTAAAGACTTCTGATAAAGTCAGTGGTAGTAATGAATTTTTTTATTTCCTGTCATGAACTATGTCACTACTTAGAAGATCTGGCTGAACCATTAAAACAGTATTCTTCAAATAAATAAAGCAAAATGCTCCAAAATCATCCATGAGAAAAAGAATCATCCAAAGTTATATACAAATAGTTTTTAATGTAACAAAGCCAAAAAGTCTATTAATATGACTTCAGTTTCCACATAGCAACTAACTTTAAAGAAAACTACCATTTTTCAAGTTTTAGAATAGTATCCAAAATCAATGTCCATAAATATCTGAAAATGCTATTAAACTATTTCTCACTGTTTCCAGTGATATCTGTGTGATGCCTGCTTTTCGTCATATACCTCAAAGAGAATAATATGGAACAACAGGTTGAACACAAGAGCAGTTATGAATGTCCAGCTGTCATCTATTAATCTAAACATGAAAGAAATTTTAAAAAATGTAAAGTAATGCCAATCTTCTCAATTTATTATTTCAGAATATATAGTTATAGCTCATAAATTTAGTGATAAACACATGATAAACATATTATTGCTTTTTCAAGAAAATGAAAATTCTCATTTTGTTTGCATGTTTGTTTTGAGACAGTCTCATTAGATAGCCCAGGCTGATCTTGAACTCCCTATGCAGCTTGAGCTGGCCTCAAGTTCACAATTTTCTTGCCTTACACTCACAAGTGCGGGGATTACAGGCATGCATCATGATGTCTGACTATAAAAATTCTTTCTAATTTCTCAATTTTAATTTAAAATATTGGTTAATATAAAAAACAAAAGTTCTTTGGGCTCCTAGTCAACTCTGTCGTTTCATTGGTAAAGTTTTGATATAAAGATCTTTTGATTCAGTATTACAAAGTGACATAAAGTATACGTTTTGCCATTGAATGACTTGCCTAAGGTCACATGTCTGTTTTTACAGACAGATATGCAATCACAGAGATTGCACATAAGTGCTTGAAACAGCTCACCTTGGAACTGAGAAGGCTATCTGAAGCTAGACAAAGGTATGTGACTTGAGTCTAAAACCCTGCTTCCAAAGTATGGCTCAGTAGTTCGTGGTTCAGAGCTTTCGTTCCCCAGTATATAAAATAAAAACCTCACCTAATTCCCAGAGCTGAGGTGCACATACTTAAATGTAAGTGTGTTGGGGAAATTCTAGTAAGGTAGAAATGTAACTGTGCTATCACTGTCCTTTTTAAGAAGTTCCGAGAATTGATATGGTAGAGTGAGAGGAGCAACGCATCAAATGGTTTTCTGGTTATCATTAAAATATCCCAACTCTAAATCTGAAATAAATCTAATGCCAAGGTTTTCAGATCCAAGACTGTGGACCATTTACCTCAGCTCAAGTCAACACAGGACCAAAAGTACCTCACAACACTTTCCTCCCAGTCTGCACTGAACCATGGACCCAATGCTCAGCCGGCCAAGAACCTGCCTTACTGTATGGTCTGCAAGGGTGTCCTGAGTGACTGCTAAGATGCAGATTTGTTATATCTGCACCTTTTCTATGACAGGGCAGCCTCATTTCCTCTATTAAAAGACGTTCTCTTCATTTAGCATGACATGGCCAGTTCTCCAGGAACTTGAACAGGCCCACAGTAACAATTTGTTATTTATAGAAACTATAATAAAATATATCCTTTGATAATTTGAGAACTGGCTCCATAAAACCCACCAGCCCATGCTTTTTACCTAATTTTAAAAAGCAATAGTATATATTCATTTTATAAATATGTCCCAGGCGTACACACACACACACACACACACACACACACACCTGTGTGTGACACTTTGCTAGGTAATGAGAGTATAAGGTAAAGCCAGTTCTTACTCTCTTCATTTGATACTCTGGCAGGAAAAATAGGCAAGGAGAATAGAAAAAGCATGAAATATAATGATTTGTGCTAAAGTAGGCCAATTCAATGTGACAGAAGCACATTTGAAGAGTAGCCAACCCATTCTACAGAAATGCAAGGTGCTTCTGCCAAAACAGAGGATGCATGGGCGCCAGCCAAAAAGAAAGGGAACCACTTTTAGCCAGACAGCCCAGCTGTTGTCTTCCGTCCTCCATCTAGGATCTACAGCTGTCCTAGACTTCTCCATTCAGCATCGACTTCCCTCATGGCTGAGGCCAGACCCTCTCTTCATGCTCCACATTCTCTCAGAGCAGTGCATCAAAGTCCCTGGCTCTCATGATTGATGCAAGTTGTCTTAAAAGGTTATGCCTCCAGCCTCACCCTTCCTTCTGAGCTCCGGAATGGCGACTCTTGCTGCCCTGTGATGTCTCCCCTTGCACATCTCAGACTCCATCTCCCCCACACAAACTCATCAAGTAATCTCTACTCCATTTCCTCTTCAGTGACTGTCTACACCAGGCGTCCAGCTACACAGCCAGAAATCCACGAGTCTGATCTGACGTGCTCTTCTCTCTCCCATCCGCAGTCTGATTCATAGCTATATGCTATCAATTTCACCTCCCAAATACCTCTCAAATAAACCTGCTGCTCTCTGTGTCCTCCACAGCCATCCCAATCCAAACCAGAGCTTCCATTGCCTAGATTACAACAGATCCCCAGCCTATGACCCAAAAATGCTTTACAACTTTCCGGTATCCTTCCAGTACCTACTGCAGACAAAATGATCTTTTCAAACTGTTTTATCCTTCTGCCCTTGCTTAAAATACACTGGTGACTGTCATTGTCCTTTAGCACAAAGATAAACATTGCTCACCACAGCACAAAAGATCCAGCGTGCTCTGACTCAGTCCTGCCTACTCACTCTAGCCACACTAACTCTCTTTCATTTTATTATTGTTAGGGTTCTCCTACTGAACTTTTGTTTTTTGTTTGTTTGCTTGTTTTGTTTTGTTTTGTTTTTGATACCAGGGATCAAACTCGGGCCCTTGAGCTTGCGAGGCAGGCGGCAAAACCACTGAGCTAAATCCCAGGTTCCCATAACAAATGGGACTTTTCAAGTCATGTTCTTTATGCTAAAGAACACCTTCCTTCCTTTTCTTACCCTAGTTAATTCTTCTTACTCATCACTTTACCAAGCATGACTTTGACCTGGTTGACAAGGTTGTACACTCGCATAGCATTATATTTCTCCTCATCTGTGTAAAAATGTTATCATTTGACTATTTAATGATTATTTGACCAATGCTTATCTATAAAGATTGGGATTGTTTCTGAGGGTTTAGTTCTTTATATCCTCCTAGTTTTCAATACAGAGCCAGGCTTAATGAATATATTTTTTAAATTAATTAACAGGACATAGGTGAGGTTCAATAATGTGTGCATGAAAAGCAAGAAAGAGGAGAGGGTAGAAGGAAGGATCAGAGTTACAGCTGGATAAGGTGATGTGAGTCGGGTCAGACTGCCACAGTGAAGGGTGAAATGGAAAGGCCTTGCATTGGTTTTTCACACTGAGTAACATGGGATTCTCATCATTGTGGCTTCTGCAGAGAGACTAAATGGAAAAAGACAACTGCAGACAGAGAGAAGACATCAGCTAATCAGTAATCTGGGAAGTGAACGACTCACTGGGACACAAGGATGGACTAACAATTGGTGGCAGTAGAAATGGAGAAAATATGCTTGGTGTGCAAAGCTGAAATTGAGGAGGACTCAACCAAGCTATTAATTCTTTTCTACATAACTCCACAATCACCTACCAATTTCAACACTCTGGATGTTTCTTCTGACCCCAGAGACTGGAATTTACTGAAAGCTGCCAAGCTTTCTCTCTTACCATCCTGTTTTCTCCTTGACTAGGGATGTCTGTGGATTATCCCCAGGAGAGGACACAGACGTAGTGTTGTAGTAGTTCTGCTAGCTCTTTGCCATGTACTAACCCTGCACCATCTGTCCCAGTTATTGTGTTAATCAGACATCGCAAGGATTGTTTCCATTTTTTTAATTGTCTATATAATTCTATAAATGTCTGAACTCATTCTTGATAGTATTCTTAAGGAGTCATACCATTACATTGGTGCATTTTTTTACAAACATCAACAATTTTAAATTCATGCAATTAAGTTCCACTTTTCATCCATTTGCAATAGTTTTCTCAGGCCACAGCTCATCAGAGAGAACCCTTCATGCAGCCTTCAACCATGGATTTAGCATCTGTTTTGTGCTAGACATTTCTAGGCACTGCAGACAGAATAACAGATAATACATGGCTCGTAAGCTCAGTCAGTCAGTCTAGCGGAAAAAAAGAGAAACATAAGGCAGTATATTTAAATGCTGCCTAATAAATCCATTAAAAGGTGCATAAACACATGTTTTCAAAGCCCAAGACTCCTCCTAGAGGATGTGAGGCGTGTTTCACAGAAGGAGGGGATTTTGTTGCCTTTGAAAATATAAGGTCTGGCACCTAGAGAACATAGGAAAGACACAGCGGGTAAAGGAGAACAGCACAGGTCAATGCATGGACTATTACAATAGCACGACATAATCAGACTTGTGATGAGGAAAACAGCCAGTGTTCATATTGCTTTCCTTAGCTGTCTCACAATTATACGGTACTGCGGATTTATTTTAAAACATCTCCTTTTAGTATCTTCCCTTTTAGAAAATAATTAATAGGAGCAATCGGGTATACATTTGTTTCAGCAAACCAACCAGAATGATCCCCGTGGGATTTGGCAAAATATCCTCACCGGCTTCACCTATAGAGGGTACTGGCTTGAGTCAGTAAAGCCGCTGGAGGGTCTCCAAGACGGGCCTTCATTTCTGAAAGACCGTTCTTGGCTCACCTATTCATAAAATCACTTTAGGAAACAATTGTGGTAACTCAAAATGACCACACATGCTAACATGAACCGGATGTCCCCAAGTAACACCTAAAGCGTGATTTAAAAATAGAGTGCATATTAAAGTTTTTAAAAACTGTATTGCAGCAAGAGGGAAACTGCCATGAATTCCCCTCAGAATACCCGCCCTCTCTTTTAACACATTTATCCCATCGTCTCTGTCACTTCCTGAAGCAGTTCCGGAAGCCCTTTTTGATGTCGCCACTTGTGTTATTGTGGCTGCCTCAATGTCCCAGACATATTCCAAACGTTTAGCTTTCGTGGCCAGTTTTCTTTTGGAGAAGACCCAGGAGCTGCGCAGTACCAGGCCTGGTGGAGAAGGTCTATGAGGACAGGCCGTAATGCTCTTACATCTATTGTTCTGTTCGATGGCTTTTGGCAGCGGTATTCGCTTTATTTTTTATCCCACTTTTTGAAGACAGACACAAAAGACTTCCAGAACTGCTTCCCAAAGTGGCAAGAACAACGGGATGTGTGTGCTCAATGTGAAAGAAGTGTTTTGAGAAGAATTCATGGCACTATGTCTTTTACAGGAATAAAATTTTTCATTTAAGCACTCACTTTGGTTTTTCCACCTCCCCTTCTATGTATCCTTGAGGGTAAACATCAACCTTTTGTTTTAAGTTTCATTTAACTCCAAGAAAAGTTTTTTGTAGTTTCCTTTGTCTCCTTTTTTCCAAAGAAAAGTAAAACCACTTAGACCCTCTTTGTTCATCAACCCCATTCCATAGTATGAGGAGCAGCCCCAAGATATTACAAAACCAAGAGAGAGAGAGAGAGAGAGAGAGAGATCTAAGACTGCCCAGAGTGCGATTTCTTGGGGGTCTTACTGACAGAAGTATACTCCTGAGCATCAACAAGACTAAGTAGATCTCTGAAATTTGGATCAGAAGGAGGTATGTCTACATTAGGATAAAAGTGTCTTCATCCCTGACTGAAATGTACATGGTTTATCATGGCAAATATCAGAATTGGGCACATTCTTAGCGCCAGGGTCTGGCTGTAAAACTCCACCTAGCTCTATACAGTTTGCCAGGAAAAGTATGCAGGAACGAAAGTTACTCTGAGGCCATTGGGGCTGCTGCGGTTCAAGACGGCCACAGTCACGGCAAGCTGAATACATACAGACCCTGACCTTGAAAGTAAACATGGCTTCTACGTTGTAGAAGTCTGCATCTTTCCACATAAGATAATTACTAGCCACATTTTCTTCTAGAGTAGCTGAACTTCTAGAGTTCCTACTCTATATTTTTCAGCACTTCCCCTTCATACCCACAAACTTCTGCTGTGCAGAAAAAAAAAAAAAACCCACACTCAGCAACGCTTGCTCTCTCTTCATTCACACGGGGAACTCTTAATTCTCCCAGCTCCAAGAAACAAAATACCTATGTCCCAGTGTATCAGAAAACAAGGATTTGTTAAAGAGCACAGGGCAAAAACACTCTTTAATGAGACCAACCACTCATCTGCTACATCTCCAGGGAAACCCACAAATATGCATCTACCCAATAATCATTCTCATTAGCTATGATGAGGAAAACATGAACTAAAAAAGAAGCAGGGTCAAGAGAAGTTTTCTGCCTCTGCCATGAAATGACAGGCTTTTTAAAGCTTAAAACGGTCCCCGTTGAAACTGTCATTCCCAGATTACAGCTGGCAGGACCCAGAGCACCACAGATCTGACAGAAAGCTGCCAAGCCTTTCGTGCCCATGCCCAGGACTAGTGTGCTGCCTGTCAACTTGCATCTTTGCCCACCAAGCAGAGCAGCTGGGTGGCTGCAGCTACAGTCTGCCTGACAGCACCCTCTCCAGAGGCCCCAGATTATTACAGCCTGCCCTTCTGCTGCTGTGGAATTAACTCATTCTGACTGTGTGACAGTTCTGACGACTACACAGTTTGCAGCAAGGAGTGGGGTCACATGCTGCTACATGCATGGGCTGTCACCAACTGCGCCACTAAAACCAGACAAAACCTTGTCAGGGGAGATCAGCTCCTCTGGAGACAGAGGTAAGTGACTCAACTCATGGCCTGCTTGAGAGGGTTTTGTTCAGTTCAAGGACAGTATCAGCTGACAAGAGGACTTACGAGGCAGGTGTGGTGCCACTGAGCTACATCCCCAGCCCGACAAGAGGACTTGATGTTGTGCAGAGCCATAGTTGAAACCAGCACAAGGAAGAAGACAGAGAAGCAGAAGAGAAAAACACACTCAGACAGATTCTGGAGTGCTGAAGGAAAGAGGGAGCCTAGCAGGAGGTGGCAAAAGACAACCAGGGCCTCACTCGAAAAAATCAATGATATGAACTTTGATATCGCACCTGTTTCATAGGCCTAAAACCACCACCAACAAAGTGCTTGACCTTGATTTTATGTAGTACAGCATCTTCCCTGGACTTGACTGCGCTAGTAGGCTGTATAAAGACTACAAACATGAAACCTATGATCTAACTCTAGCAACCTTACACTTCAGCTGCAAGATAAGATTTAGCTGTTGAGATAAGATTCATTTTGGTGAAGATGTAGACCGTGGTAAATGTAACCCTTTTTCCTCAGGCCTGTATTGCCAGTAGGAATCTGAAGACTAGATCAAGCCCCACATAGCAGAGAAAGAAAGACTCAAAGACAAGAGATGCACAGAAAGGAGAAAGAATATTCGGTTATTCCATAGCTCCTTTAGGAAATGACCTCAGCAGATCTTGGCTCCTGCAGGAGACCAGGATTCAAGGTGCGTTTTCTTTCCTTTTCAGCGGCATTCTCTAGGAGGAAGACCACGTGGCATACTTTTCATACTATCACAGTGATGTATAATTTACATTCTTCTTTCTTCTAGAAGTGGTCAGACTGAGATCATAACAACTTTGTTAAGCTGAGTTGCCTTCCTTTATTCTGTCTCCTCTCTCTTACAGCCCACTGGAACATATGCAAGAAAAGTGACAAGAACAACCTGAACATCCATCCATGGTTGCTCATGCTGAAGAGACAGCTTTGCGATATAAATCCTGACCCTGAAATCCAGAAACACTGTCTTAGCAGCATGAATTTGGTCGATTTATTTCATCTGAGTTTCCATTAGTCTAGCTAGTATGACTAACATAAAAATGAGAGAAAGTATATGAAAGTATCTAGCATGGTATCTGGTATTTGGAAGATGATAAATAAATGTTAGTTTCTTTGTGTTTGTTTTAATATTCTAAGAATAACGGAGAATGACTAATTAAGTACAAATTTGTATAGATTCCATATTTACAAAGCTACCTACTCACCAGTTTATTTGTAACCCCAAAACTAATATAGAACTTTCACAATTATTTGCAGATGTGCACAGAATGACAAAAAATGCTGAGTCCCCCAATGAGCACATTTCTATCTCAGGTAGAATGGAGTATGACTTCTTCCTTCTGCTTTTGCACAGCACATGAATTCTTCTTCACAGTCTCTTTACTGCCACACTTTTCACAGTTTTGTGGTCTTTGTTGTGGTTTTACTGTTTACGATGCCTCCAAGCATAGACCTAAAGTGCTGTCCAGTGTTCCTAAGTGCGAAAAGGCCATAAGATGCTTTCAGAGAAAATGCATGTGCTAGATAAGCATCATTCAGACATAAGTTAGAGTGTCATAATCTGTGAGTTCATTGCTAATGGATCAACAATATATATGTAAAAGAACCATGACCTGAATCGATCAGATGAAGATACGGTGAGCAGGTGCTCACAAGAACCTAACTCTGCACTTCCTACAGCAATGGGTTCAGTATTTGCTAATTTGGCATTTACAGTAACTTCATAAAACAATTACTGAGGACAATGACAATCAGTATACAGTCACGCATCACTTAATGACAGGGACACATCCTGAGAAATGCATCCTGAAATACTGTTGTATTTGTGTGAACATCATACAGTACATTCACATAAACCTAGATGCGTGATTTCGGTCACTTGATGTCTTACTTTCTCATTGATAATATAAAATACCCAACATCCAAAAATTAAAAGAAGAAAGGTTTATTTTAGCTCAGAGTTCATAGAGGTTTCAGTGCACAGCTGGCTGGACCCATGGCAGGGTGGCATGGCAGATGGGCAATATAGAGGAGAAACAGTCCATGGTAGAGCAGGCAGAAGGCAGCAGCAGCAGCATGCTCCTTTTCCCTTTTACCCTGTCAAGGCTACAAGCCTTTTGAGTGGTGCCATCCATACCCATGTGGGGCCTTCCAATTATCCACACACAAAACTATGATAAACCCATCAGTGGACTAATTCAGTCATCAAACTCTTAATCCCAGTATTATACATCCTAGATCCAGTTACTTTGGAAAAGTCCTGCCTATCAGTGCATGGGATAACATTTAGATACAAGCCATAACATTTGACTTTGCCCCTTGATGCAATCAGGAAGCACAGTACAATAAGTCCCTGAGCATTCAACTTTTAAACTTTCACAGATAAATATGGACCTTGCATTGTGAATATTTGTGGATGCAAATAGATCACATGTACCTCACATGTCTGCCAGACATTGTCACAGTTGTACTGCTATGTGCTTACTACACAGTGTGAGAGTGCACAGTAGTACAGTGCTCAGTCAGAGCCCAGAATGTCCAGCAATAAGAGGAAATGCAGTGGTGATGTGGAGGGGACTGCTAGGAAGTACAGAGCAATATAGATTGTATATTTGTGTTGAAGGTGTATGAGTCACTTTTTCAAAGTTATAAGTTAATCTGACTTAAAAACATTCTCCCAGAATGGAGCTCATTCATAAGCCAGGGACTTACTGTAAACAAAAGATGTATGTAGCTGGTAATAGTGTAAAACAGTGTACTGTACAGTAAAAATTTTGTATAGTGAAGAGAATTAAAGGTATGGTAAAGACATAAATCAGAAGCATAGTCACTTGTTATCATTTTTAAGTATTATATAGTCCACAAAATTGTATTGCTATACTTTTATATGACCAGCAGTAGGCTGCTTTATAGTATTGACTAAACTACCATTAAGCAGAAACATGACTACTGCTTGTTTCTGATTTCATTTCTACATCCATCCTTGGAGTGAATGAAGTGTTAATTACTAGGGGCAAGAAATGAGTTATTAAAAAGGCATAAAGTAGTTGTGAGTCTAAAAGAATCTTAGATGGTGGAAGATCTTGGGAGAGACAGCAGTGAATGCTAAAGAGAACAAGCACGATCTGATTGCTGAAAGTGTAGGGCTTTTCCTGAACCAAAGCACAAAGTGAATATTGAAACCTTATGAGACATTTGTACTTCCTGTAAGTCCCTCAATCTCATTCATTCTGCATAGCCAACTATATCACATTCATTTTTCTTTCCTTCAAATCTCCTTTAAAGAGCTTACGCACTTAGATAGCACTGGTCTATAATTAGCAAGATAGAAAGTCACACACTAAATCTGGGATGAATTTTCAAAGCCAGAGTCTGATGATACATCAAAACATCAGAGTTCTTTTCAGTTAGTAGATCTCTCAGCTAACTCGGGAAAGTAGGAGGAAAAAATCCAGAATGTATCTGCCTGGATATTATCTCTTCTTTTCTGTCATTTCATATCCTGAACATCATTAAGAATTTTGACAACTCTAAATAAAACTCTATTCTTTCAGGAAAGTTAAGAATCATTATTTTAGAGACAGGAAGAATGCTTGATAGGCATCTCTTTCAATTCTCTGTGCTGCAAAGAGAATGCTCTTCTAGGAGCTGATACGACAAACTGGGGACCCTGCCTATTTCTTCCAATGCCTATTTGAATGAACTTTCCATGCCTCTTAAATTACACGTGCAACTTTCCAGATAGCATTGGCTTTGAGGATGTTTGGCCCCATCATTGCTGTACGAGTATTTGTACCTGATAGTCTCTAGGCTCAAAGTTTGGGTTCAGATGTGATGGTCACCACAATTATTCTATTTTCTCTAACATAGGCATCCAGCAAATATTATGGACATTATAAATATGGGTCTAAACATGGCAAAAACTGAGATTTCTGGAAAATGGCAAACTGGTAAACAACAACAATTTAGCCTTTCTGAGATTAAGAATCCAGACACTGGAAAATAACAACTTGGGGAAAGAAAAATAAAAAAGATGGAGGTAGATACTTGGGAACCAGAAAGGATCTTGCAGGAGAATTGAAAGCTACAGAGAAACTAAAAAACAGAATGCAATACCGAAAAGGTAAGTACAATCTGCACTTTCTCCCTGGCTCCCAGTCTGTGATTCCCAAGGACAGACAACTGAAGATACAGGGACAAAGTAAAAACAGGGAATTCTAGAGGGCTTCAGAAAGAAATGTGGAGGCAGAACAGATCAGTGGATTCTGTGAGCTACAGCAGCTAGGGAGTGACTCCAGCGCACGTGCAATCCCTACCTTGGAGAGAGAATTGATCAGATGTCGTCCCAAGGAGGGTTTTGAAAGTTGCACAACTGATGACCTCATCCTAATCTTACTGCCTGCTGGTGCCCGCATCCATCATAGATCTGGGGTCTGACTGCCATCTTGCTCTCCCATCATGAGCAGGGACATGTCTACACTTTACTTTCCCAAAATCACAGATCCCAGACAAAAACCACACATTCACAATTATAGAGAAATTTCTTTTTCCTTTTTTTTTTGTCCTTTTTCCTTCCTCATCTCTTTTTTATTTTGTTTTTTCTTTACTTTTTCCTATTCTCCTTTTTAATTTTTCTACATTTAATTTTTTCCATCTTATTTTTACTCTGCATAATATTTTCTCTCTCTCTCTTTTCTTATACTTTATATTACTCATCAGTTTTTTTCTCTTATCCTTTATCTGATTCTATAAACATCCTTCTACTTCCCACTAGGATCTTTTTTGCCACTTCTCTCTCCCTGTTCTCGCAGCATAGAGTTTAAGGTCGAAACATTGTTCTCTTGCTTTCCCCCTTTACCAAGTCCTATATCTTTAATAGTATAATCATAAAGCTTTGCTATTATTTTAATAGTTAACTATGTAAAATTACTGTTAAATTTTTTGTACCATTAGTGAAGATATAGCTGAAGCATGCAGTACATATTATCTGTAAAAACCTAGATTGTCTTAATATTTCCACCATAATTGCATATATCCTCTCTAGAGCTAAGGAGAATACCTAATTGGTTCTTATGGTATGTTAATATCCAATTTGTCTTGGACAATAATACTGTAGTTTATTCTCTTGATATTAACAAAGTCAAATCATTGTTGCTATTTCTCTGTAAAACAACACTCATTTCCTTTGTAATATTAACAATACTACATTACATTTCCAGAGAACTTGGTTGTTGGGCTAACAATACTGCATCTTCGCCTCCCAGATTAACTAACATGGTTGGATCTTGGGACTGTGGCAAAGAATTATGGCCTGCCACACCCAAAGTACATCACTGAAATCAACTAGCAAGACTTTATGCCAGCAAAAAAAGCCTTTAGACTATAAGCCTTCACAAAACAAAAACAATAGAAGGTCCAGGCGTGGTGGAGCATGCCTATAATCCCAGCACTTGGGAGGCTGAGGCAGGAGGATCACTGCAAGTTCAAGACCAGCCTGGGCTACATAGTGAAAAAAAAAAAAAAAAAAAAAAAATAGAAGACATGAGAAGACAACACAACAAACTGCCTCCCAAAACTCCCAACTCCCCCAAAGCCAATGCTGAAGGCACCCAAGGGACAGAACAACAAAATTCACATGCTCAAATTCTAAATAACAAAGGAGGTTAGAAAACAGATTAAAAAGATAGCGGGATCAGAAAAGATATGACTAATCAGAAAATAGAAGTAATGCCAAAAATATATAAACGCTTTCACAAGACACTAATAAAAAGCTAGATGAGCTAAACAAAATGACACAAAATATGTATGACCACTTTACCAAAAGAATTAGCATCCATGAACAGGTTTCAATCAGAAATCTAGATTAAAAATCATATGGAAATTATGGGCAATGGAACTGACCAATTGGAGGACAGACTTTCAGAGCTAGAAGATGAGGATGACTCTAAAAATACCTTAAAAACAAGAGAACCTGCAATCACACCATTGCTAGATGATGAAAAGAAAATTAATCTAAGAATGATTCGAATAAGTGAAAAATCAGTAGACAACACAAATGGCATAAAAAAACTTCACAGAAATAATGACAGAAACCTCCCAAATGTAGAGAAAGAAACATACAGATAACTGAAACATATAGAACCCCAAATAACCATGATCAAAGAACCTCTCTGTGCTACATTATATTCAAAGTACAAAAAGCCCACTGCAGGGGCAAAATCTTAGAAACTATTAGAGAAAGGCAACAAATAATATATAAAGGAAAATCCATTAGAATTACAGCCGACTTCTTTACACAAACTTTAACGGCCAGGAGAGCCTGGAGTGAAATGTTTCAAGCCATAAAAGATAACAACTTCCACCCAGACTTATGCATCCTGCAAAACTTTCCTTTAATATTGAAGGAGAAGCTGGGAGTGGTGGTTCACGCCTGTAATCCCAGTACTCGGGAGGCTGAGGCAGGAGGATGGCTGTAAGTTCGAGACCAGCCTGGGCTATACAGTGAGTTCCAGGTCAGTCTCCACTACATAGTGAGACCCTGTCTCAAAAAACCAAAAAAAAAAAAAATTTTTTTTTGAAGGAGAAATAAGGTATTTCCATGATAAGGAGCACTTCAAGAGATTCATGACCATCAAATCAGCATTACAAAAATTCTCAAGGATGTCCTACAATGAGATAATGATGCCATCAATGCCAATATGTAAAAAAGAACAAACATAGGTGGTGGAATGAGCAATTAAGTGAAAGGGAAAAAAATGAGAGAATCAGCAACAGGAAAATAATACAATGACAGGAATAAGGCAATACTTCTCAGTAATAACTCACCGTGAATGGTCTCAGTTCACCAATCAAAAGATACAGACTGGCAGAATGGATCAAGAAACAGAACCCAACAATCTGCAGTATACAAGAAATATATTTAATTCAAAAAGAAACTCAGATTAAAACAACACCGAGATTCCCTCTTATTCCAGAAAGAATGGCCATCACCAAAAATTCAATCAATAATGTGCTGGAGACGGGGGGGGGCGCTTTCTTCATTGTTGGTGGGAGCATAAACTGGTACAACTCCTGTGAGATCCGTATGGAGATTCCTCAGAAAAGGAACTTTTGAAAGTCCGTTTGACTCAGCTATTCCCTTTCTAGGTTTTTTCCCAAAAGAGTTAAAGACATCATACCACAGTGATGTACCCATCCCCATGTTTATAGCAGCAGAGTTCACAATAGCTGAGTCTTGCAAGCAGTCTATATATCCATCAACAGATGAATGGATAAAGAAAATGTATTTATATGCAATGGAATACTACTCTACCATAAAGAAGGATACACATGAATCATTTGTAGAAAAATGAACGAATCTTGAGACTATAACCTTAAATAAAGTAAATTAACATACAAGTTTAAATATATGGTTGCTCTTCTATGAGAAACTTAATATATAAAGTACAAAATAAGACAGACAAGAGGAAAAAAGAGAGAGAAGTTATTGTAATCCAGCATGGACAATGTAGCTAAAAGTGGACCTTGATTTAGTCTGGGTGCCTCATGTGGTTTTGTTTTGTTTTTTTTACCTGTTCATTCAGCTGTTATCTATAGTATGATAATTAACCTGATGAGGACTTCTAAGATAAATCAACGAATATAATGCTGGCAAAAGGCAAGAGGTGGAGAGGACAGGGAAGAAAGAATTGAGATGTTTTATGCACATGTACCAATCCCCAACAGTGAACGTATTTATTATGTAGTACACATGCACTAATGCAGTAATAAAACTTTTCTTTTAAGAGTAGGACAATGTTATTGAGGGGAAAAAAAGCTTCCGTCTAACAGAGACAGAGGAGGACTGAAAAGTGGGTTGCCCCAATAAAACTTTTTTTAAAATAAAGATTGCAAGAACTTGAAAAGAGGCATCACAAATATATTCATACAAAGCAGTGGTAATGACTAAGACCTTCACTTGCCTAACTACTGAGAAATTGTGAGCTCTTATCTCCTTAGTGCAGAAATATTTATTGGCCTATTTCATCACAGAAAATGATTATCCTGAATACTTACCTGCAAAAACAACCATAAAAGCGTTTACTGGGATTTATATAACACTTAAATGAAACACAAATACTTGCTCTACATTTTATTACCACTTAGAAGTCAATTATCATTTCATACTACAAATGAAAGTGAGATGTCAGGGTTTTAGCAATAATCTTACACAATCCTAGCTCTTCGGTCACTCACAGAGACCTCGCAAACTGCTCAAAGACAGCAGATCACACTGTAAGAACAATTGTTCTAAATGATTAAGAAGGCAAACAATAATTTTTCTTCCATGAATCTGTGCCATTAGAGAAAAGTATCGTCTAAAACGTTACACTGGCTTCTACAATAGAAGAAAATGGGAATTATTATCATACTATAGGAATAGGATATATAGGATATATAGGATATAGGAATAGGAATTATTATCCTATCGCTAAAGGATGCTGGGAAAACTTCTCTTCACCTGCTTGTACAGAAGCTGAATGACTACCTTCCCTTGCTGAGTTCTTTTACTCACCAGTTCACCCCCTTCTAACGCCTACTACATTTTTTTTTTGCAAATCATTTATCCTTAAAATGTCATATTAATCATGCCAGCCACCACTCAAAATCCCCAGTGATTTGGAAGTCCAAAGAGCCAAAGCTGGGAAAACTCATCTGGAACAATTCACTGTTCCTTCATTCAGGCTTTTCTGGGAACCTGAAAGACCAACAAGGAAATTTTTATCATCCTAATGTAGCTGCAGAGTCATATAAACTACCGGTAAATTGATCTTTTTATGCCTGGAATATCCTCATTGCCTATTCTATAGCTAAGAGCACTACCCCCACCACCTTGACTGTCACAAGTATTCTGATTTAGTCAATAAATTTTATGATAACACTATTCACAGGCATTATTGTGCCACGTGTCTACAACCAACACGAACATCTTTAACCAAAAGCTATAGATGCCACAAAGACTCCCTAATCTAACTTATCACAGCCTTCTGAACTCATCCTCTATCCAGCAGTGAGACCAAGGAGGCACATCATCAAGCTTGACAGAGTAAATGAGATAGCTCATGGCAACTTGAAACTCTGTCCTGAAGTTGCTTGCCATCTTTTCTTTGGGCGCTTGTTGCACCTTGTGATTTTCCATCCAAAATATAGAAAGAGTTCGGCCTTACTTACATGTGGATGCCTGACTGCTTCTTGCCTGGCCAGCATCACAAGTTCAGCATCTAAGTACCTAGAAACTCTCCAGCCCCACATGTCAGACAGGAGAGAGACATGGGCTTTCGCCAGACACAGAAAAGAGGCTATTAGAAGAAGACAGCAATTAATGGATTTTTTTAAATTATAAACTAGAAGGTACAATCATACTTGATCCTCCAACACTTAACAACTCCAAATCCTTGATGTTTAAATGGAGAACCTAGATTATCACCCTTATCTATTCCTTTTGAACTTGGTTTAACAAAAAGGAATTATAACATAGAATTAGATTCCCACCATTCTGAAAAAATTTAGAAAAATAAGACTTTGTAATCCGCTTACCTTACAGCCACTAATAGTTTATGTATTCCAGTGTTTGTGATATGCAAAACATTTTCAGCTGTACCATGGTATACAAATAATTTTGTATCAAGTTTTCACAAAACCTCTTTTCCAAGGTCTCAGATTTGCCCATCGTAATTATAGAAATATCCCAATGTTTCTTCAAATTGCTATATTATTATAACTTAGCAAATGATTTTCCTACTTTTAATATTTAATTTCCTTCTGTTTTGCTAGTATGATGAGCCATTTTGCTAAATATTGGGAACAGCAAAGCGAAAAAATAAAAGTTTTTTGCTAAATAAAACTATTGGACTGTATTTAAAGAAGTTGAATTCTTGAGATATATTTGAATAGGTCTGGTACCATCTTCACATATTAGTCAGAAAGCTGAGAAAAATAGGATGGGCAAGACAGAGATAAAAGACAAGAAAAAGAAGGAAGAATAAAAAGGGGAAGGGAGAGGGAGAAGACAGAGTAGGAACTAAAGGAGGAGGAAAGACCTTATAATTACAAGGATAAATTGATGGTCTTACTTCTGCTGTGACATTTGCTCCATGTAAATGGTAGAAATACCATACCGATTCATTTGAATACATGTCGAGTCTCTCCACGAATTACAATAAATGTCAGCATCATTCTAATATTTAAAAACAAAAGCTATCCATAATTCAGATGTGACCCTTTCCCTATTGTCTGCTTCGTCGTGTAAAATATCCATTCCCTGGCTTTTCAGGCCCCGTGTCCTGCAGCCACACGGCGAAGACCATCTTTCTCCCCATAAAACCTTATCACTAGTCGGACTATTTGTTGGAACAGAAGCATGGAGGAGATGCATTTTTTCCAATGGAGGAGTAGTTTATATCACAATAAACCTCCTGCCATGAAAAATGATAATCTCCAGATAAATTTTTTAAATAAAAACGGATTGAAAGGATTATAATAACTAAAACTATGCATAATTTGGAGGGTAGCAGATCCTTTTAAAAGGAAGGGAGGGTTGAACTGGGTAAGATAATTTTTATAATTTTTTTCTTAAGAAAACTGTAGAGTCTGAGGGATATTTTAAAGCCAGAATCCAAGTCGAATTGTAATCTTCACAGCTTAAAGTATTTGAGGACAGAGTTCAAGGCCCCGAATGGCTGAAGATTGAAAGAAGAAAACTGCTGGGCCTGCTGGGCAAGCCTGAAGTCCCGGCTACTCAGGAGGCTGAGGCAGAAGGGTCACAAGCTCAAGCCAGCCTGAGCAACTCAGAGAGACCTTGTCTCAAAATAAAAAGGTCTGAGGGAGGGAGGTGACTCGGTGGTAAGTGCTTGCCTCGTATGCAGGAGCACCTATGTTCAAACTACAGTACTGTAAATTCAAAAGACAGTGTCAAAGAGGAGAGGAAAAAAGGGAAAGAGAGGAAGAGAGGAAAGGAGAAGAAAACAGAAAAAAATGCAGCTCTGGGATAGAGTACATGTTTAACACGAATAAGGCTCTGGGTTCAATCTCCAGCAGAGGGAAGGAAGGCTAGAAAAAGAAGAAACCGCAGGAAGAAGTCCTCTTCCCCACTCAAAAATTATATATGTACATATATGGACAGAGAGACACACAGAGAGGGGATGTACACACATTTCCGGGAAAGAGAAACTTGCATAAATATTTTAATACTAAATTTATTAAGCCATAATGAGATGAATACAAGTTACCTTTGGCCTCCATAATGACAAAATGTTCTCCAAGTAGTGGACATTAGCTGCTAGACATGTATTAGTACAGCAAATTACTGCTTGGGTAACCTTGGTCACTGCAATGGCTACACATGCATTTTCAATTTCTTCTCTAAGGGCAGGTAATTTTCTGCAATGTATGGCATATCTAGAGGTGCTCATACAAGAGTAACAAGAGTAACACCATCTATTGAAAAAAACATCATACTATTTTTCTTTTCCTGAAGCATGTATATATTTTTATGGCAGAGAATATAATATACATATATATATGTCCTCTCAGATTTTTATCTGGCTTTTGTACTACATTGGCCCAAAATGACTGTGAGGAACCCAACAGAAAGCAAGAGCTTCAAGGTAAAAGAGTACAGTGAAAATATCTGGTGCTGCCCAGAAGGGTGCATTTTGCAATCCAAGTAGATGTCTCTGAATTATGGGATTCACACTAAGAACACCAAGGGAAAAACCAACAGCCCCATGCAAGTTTCCATGAGCTCAAAAGGATTCAACAGTAACAGACTTGACCAACAAAACAGAAATGAATACTCTCTAATGGAAGATAAAAAGCAACTAGAAACTTTGTAGTGTGTCACCCATAATGTTCAGTACACAATAAATTAAGAGTACATGATCACACAGGAAAATGTAATCCATCGTAGAGAAAAAAGAGACAGTTAATAAAAACTGATTCTCAGATGAACTGAACTTTGGAATTAGCAAAGACTATGAATATTTTCTAGGAAAATATTGCCCTGCTAACTATACAGAGAAATAGGAAATATAAAAAGGAACTGAAGAGAAACGCTAGAATTTTAAAAAGGGGAGGAAATAGCTTAAATCTAAAAATTCACTGAAACTTTGGAAAAACAGACTGAAGACTGCAGAAAAAAGCCAGCGAACTTAAAATTGTAATAAAAAGTGTAGTACATTTTTAATAAAAATATGAATAATAAAGTCAAGTAAAGTCAGCCCCAAGGGCTTGAGCAGCAATGTTATGTAAGACATATAACTGGTATTACAGAAGGGTAACAGAGAGAGAGAGAAAAGTGTAAAAAAAAAGATCAGTATAAAATTTCCCAATATGAGTGAAACACATTAACTTATTGTTCTAAGAGTTTATTCCAAGCAGGATAAATAAAAACAAGACCATACCTACAAACATCATACACTTTAAAATCAAACTTAAAGAGAAAATCCTAATAGTACTGAGAGGAAGAGGAAGAAAAACATTTTCTGCACAGGGCAACAATAATGAAAATGAAGACCAAATTCTCACTAGTAACAGGAGAGGACCAAAGACAACAGAGTGTTTGTTTAAATGCAAGATAGAGGGAGAAAACAAAAGTCAACCCAGAATTCTCTGCCAAGTGAAAATATCCTTGAAAACTGAACACGCGGTAACAGCAGTCACTGGCCGAGTCTTGAACTCTTAAGAAGTACTGCAGGCTCCACAGCTATTCAGAGTGGCATGCTGGGGAATCCTGGTAGAGAGCCATACTGGGACAGATTGAGTCTGGCACAACTGACCCAAAGTTTTCTAACCTCAGTATGAGAATGCCTTCCTAGAAGGGTCCAAAACTTCTTGCTAAATATCAAGTGAAATCTTCTCCATGCTGTGCCCTGAAGACTACTGTGGATTTTCAACTTTACGAATCTGTGATGATTGGACTGATTGACCCTTTAGAAAGAAGCAAGATTGAATTTTGCTTCAAAAGTGTTAGCACCTTATTTTTACACCATGAATGATAAAATTAAATTAGATGAAGAAGGATTTATTTTACCATTTACCGTTGACGGAGATGAACATCGACAGGTATTGATGTTCCAAAAATATTTTGCTCTAGCAGCAAACATTAACCAGGAAAAGAAGCCATTAAGCAAAGACACCAACACTTGCTTGGTTATCAAGTTGTTTGGGTCTCCTATCATGAGAGCCAGATGCTAAAATCCATACTTTAATTGGTGGAATGTATACAAGGAAAATTTTCTTCTCATAACGCCACTCTTCATGGGTAACAAGAGGAAATACTATCTTTAGAACTTGATAGTGAAAGAAGTTGCATTTCTAAGGGACACCATGTAAGAATTTGTGAATTAGCCACTTTGCAGAATTATGTTTATAGATTGGTGATCTGAAAAAGGCTTCTGGTTTTCCTTATGCCATGTATAAATTTACTGGTTGTAAATTTTTTTTTTAATTTTTTTTTGGTACTGGAGATCGAACTTGGGACCTTATGCTTGCAAGGCAGGAAGTGGCACTACTGAGCTAAATCCCCAGCCCTAAAATTAATTTTAATATCAGTGTCATAGATATTTTTACACATCAGACAGAAGTGACTATGTACAATAAAGAAATATAAACAAATGAAATACTATAGGAAATCCTTCGGGCTGGAGAAAAAGAAAGCAAATAGAAAGTCAGATTTATAGGAAGAAAGCACACCAGAAATATAAATGTGAAAATTATTATAAATTACTTTTTTTTCCATTAATTTACTTCAAAGGCACAGGTCGGGGCCGGGGATTTAGCTCAGTGGTGCCACTGCCTGCCTCGAAAGCACAAGGACCTGACTTTGATCCAGGTACCAAAAAAAAAAAAAGGCACATGTCAAGCTAAAACAAACAATAACAGCATAGAAAAGTGGGTTCTAAAACAAAAATACAGTTCGGTGGCCTGCCTTGAAAGCGCAAGGACCCGAGTTCAATCGGCGGTACGAAAAAAAAAAAAACATAAAACAAAAATAAATATAAACTATGAGAAGTATACGACAAAGTTTAGGATAAATGAAAGTATACTATTGTTAAGAGTTTATGTATTTGTCTAAGAACAGTATAACATTTGCTCTAAGTATATTGTGGTAAGTTAAGACTGTTTCAAGAACACCTGGAACAGCTACTGAAATACACAAGATAGAGCTAAAAAGCCAGTAGAAGAAGTAAAATTAAAATGAACATCTGATTGGCCTAAAAGAAGACAAGAATGGAAAAAGATAAATAAATGCAACAAAGAGAAAAGAAAAAATTGTTGTGTCCAATTGTTGCCAATAGTTTAATGGTAGACAACATCCAACCTCATTAATAATTTCACTAAAAGTAAAAGAAGAAAGTCTCCAGTCTGACATGTAGAAAGTTTGGAGTCAACAAAGAGCTCTTTCCTCATAATAAGAAAAAAAAAATGAAGATGAAAAACTGAAAATCAACAACTCCTCTTAAAACCATCAGAGAACTGAGATCTCAGGACAGACTGCTGCCCCCGAAAGCAGGCAGATGTGAATACAGAAGACCGTAGCTGCCCACAAGCAGAAGCCCACAGGCGAAGAAAGCATCCCTGGGCTGTATGATGAATTGATGGTGGCTCACAGTGGACAAACATAAGCTTTAAAACTCCAAAGTACTGCTAATAGACCCACACTTGTAAATCTTACCTCCAAGATTTACCTTGAATTGGTGGGATGTGTACAAAGAAAATTTTCTTTTCAAAACTCCACTGATAACAAGCCCTATAAAGATCTTAGCGTAAGACATTTCTCAGACAAAGAAGTAAAAGCAGCACATAAATATATGAAAAAATGTTCCACACCACTGGTCATTTGAGAGATGCAGATGAAAGCAACACTGAGATTCCACCTCGCCCCACAAAGAATGGCTGCAATCAAGAAATCAACCAGTAAAGAATAAGAAATTAGATTCATTCGTAGGAAAATAGATACATATTGAGGATATACTCCTAAGTGAAATAAATAAGTCACACATGTGTAAATACCAAATAGTTTCTCTGGTATGAAAAAATATAATAGTAAATAAGATCCTAATGGTATAATTGACAATGTGAAATAGGAAGAAAAGGGCTAAAGGCATAGGGAAAGTGGGAAGGGTAGGGGAAAGGGAATAAGGGAAAAGAAAAAAATATGAGAAAATGAAAAAATGGAAATAAAGTGTTTGTAAATGGGGAGGGGAGGAGGGGGTGAAGGGAGGGCAGGGACAAGGGGAAAAATGAGAACCAAGATCTGTCATGTAAAGGTACAAGATCCCAATGATGAATGTAACTACTGTATACCTAAAATGTACCAATAAACTCAATGAGAGAGAAAAAAAAGAAATCAATCAATAACAAATGCTGGCAGGGGTGTGGGGAGAAAGGAACCCTTCTTCATTGTTGGTGGGAGTGTATTTGACCCAGCTATTCCCCTGCTGGGTATCTTCCCAAAAGAATTAAAAGAATCATACCGCAATGATATACACTCACCCATGTTTATAGCAGCACAGTTTGCTAAAACTCAGAAACTGCCCAATTGCCCATCAACTAGAGACTGGATAAAGAAGTTGTGGTTTTTTTTAGAAAATGGAGTACTACTCAGCCATAAAGAACAAGAAACTAGAGACATTTACAGCTAAGTGGATGCACTCTTAAGTGAAGTTAATAGGACACACGTGTGTAAATATAATATCCTTTCTCTGGTGTGATAAACGAAAAGTGTAAGGGTCAAAATGCATAACTGATATTTTGTAACAAAAAGAAAAGATCTAAAGGTATTGGGGAAATGGGAGAGGTAGGGGAAGAGAAAGAGGAAGGGAAAGAGAAAGGGCAGAGAAAAAAATACGAGAAAAGGGAAAAAATGGAAACAAAGTCTTAGTAAATAGGGAAGGGTGGAGGGGAAAAGGGAGGCTAGGGCAATGGGAAAAAGTAAGAACCAAAGATAGGTCATGCAAAGGTATACGATCCAAAGGATGAATGTAACTATATTGTATACCTAAAATGTACCAATAAAAAAATATTTTTAAAAAAGATCTTACTGTAAAGATCTGAGAGAAATTGTCTCATGGCTCAGGCAGGGGGAGGGGAGAAGTCATCCTCTTAAAGCAATGCCTAGAGCTCTAGTTCTCACAAACAAGGTCTGCTATCAAGGCAATCTATTTCATCAGTTCAACTGCTCTGGTTTGACCAAAGCTAGACTGCTCTGGGGAAGGAAAATAATAAACTTCAGCCCCCTCTGGCCTTTAATGCGCTGACAAGGGCCTATCCAACTCAAGCTCTTTGGAAGACTGAGATCTGATCACAGGATCACAGAATGTGTTCCTCCTCCAGTATCTTCCCAAAACACTGACAGGATGCCTGTGTAATAAAAGGGATTCAAGCTAGAAAAAAATGCAAGCCTCAGACCTTACTCAAGACTGTAGGCATCAAAAAACAATAGAGGAGACAAAAGCAACTGCACTAAAGGAACTTTCAACCCTGATACCACAGCCATAGCCAGAAGAGTTTCCTAGCCAAAACGCACAAGCCTGGTACTGAAGGCCAATCTACTGTACCTCGGTCCATTTTACCCACTATGTCACGTCTAGCTTTCAGTGAGAAACTACGAAGTAAACGAAAAAGGCAAAGGCATGATCTGAAGAGGTAAAGAAAGCACCAGAACCAGATTTAGATATGACAAAGATTTTGAAATTGTCAGACCAGGAATTTAAAATACCTATGATTAATATTCTAAGGCTGTAATGGAAAAAGTAAACAAGACTCAAGAACAGTTGGATAAAGGAGGAAGAGATGGAATCTCTCAAAGGAATCAAAAGGAAATGCTAGCAATAAATGTAAGTGAATGAAACAGTTAAGTTAAAAGGCAAAAATCTGGTAAGTAGGATTGTTTAAAGAGATTCGTATAAGAATATGGTACCATTTTTTATGAAAAAATGTGAAAGCGTGATACAAATTTTTTCACTGTTGACAGCTAACCCCCACTTCTCCATTCTCTTTCCAATCCACATCCAAGAAAAGGTTCAGCGCCTACCTTTGGACAGGTGAAAACTTTGGTCCAAACAAGCCCCGTCCCAGACACAGGAAACTTCGTGTCAGCTGTACCCAATAGTCACCATAAAAGCCAGTGAAGGCCCAGTTTTTGTTTTTGTTTTTTTCTTACTTTCTTGTTCTCCACGTATTTTCTGTCCAGCCTGGGTGACCCTGCTCTTCCTAGAAAACCTCACTCTGTGATAATAAGCCTTTTCTTATCTTCCTGGTGCATGTGTGATACCATCAGTTTCACCATCCAGATTTACTTGGTGATTAGGGGAGATCATACCATCCACAATGGGTAACCCTAGAACTTACTCTCTGATATCTACAGGAGATTCATCTTCAAAGGAGTACTTAACCAGGAGCACTTCCTCCATGCCTTAAGTATACTCTGGCTCATGGCTTTTCTCCATTAGGTTTTGTAAGTAGTAAGTCAAGGATTGATTCCTCATAAATGCTTAATGACTATAGTTGAAAACTTAAAATAAGACAGTTATTCTATCAACCATGCAAAAACTCTGTCTTTACTTCCTATCACATTCTGACTTTTTAACTATACTACTATGGCCTCCTGAAAGGCCGCTCTCCTGAACTTATTTTGACCCGCTCTCATCACTGAGTATTGTGGTCAAAAAATAGCAGCCATATCACTTATCTGCCATCAAGATAGCAGTAGATAAACAAAAGAAACACATCATTTGAAAAATAAGGTATTCATCTACACTTCAATGAATATCCTCAGGCTAATACACTCCTAATTCAACTTGAATTGATTCCCGCACCCCTACCAAGGGTTAAGGAAGGTCTTCCGAAAGGGTTACTCATTCGCTGGAAATAATATCACTGTGGACAAACATTACCATAGTTTTATTTCTCCCCAGACCGAACAACTGAGTTCCACTACTGAGAGAAGACGGATAAGTTATTCTCCAATTCAGTCAGAAAGAAAACATTAGCACATTCATCAAAACTATGATAATAATTGATCAACTAATACCCAAAAAGATTAATCATTCGCATGTCATATACAATCCTGAAGTTGAAGAGTATGCTTTACTGCAGTCTTCTGACCGGTCTTATCCGCTTCTCTATTTAGACATCAATTTGCAAAAATAATTATACTTTCTCTGAATTCAAAGCTTCAGGTTGCTATTGTTGACTAAAGCCCTTGAAGTGTGCACTGATTACAGTGCCAATGTAATGCACATTAGCAGAGAGCTCAAGTGTTACACAATAACCTTAAATCAGAGAGAGCCATAAGAGGCTAATAATGAAGATGAAGAAATGCTGAAAGTACCAGCCTTTTGTTCTGAAGTCACCAAATGCATTAGAAAATATGTTTTAAGAATAGGTCATGGAAGATGTGAATGCAAAGTAGAAGGAAAGAAAGGAAGAAAAATCTCTTCTTGGCCGGGGGAAGACGGTAAGTAGGAGAGGCTGCACCTTAAAAGGGTATGTGTAATTTAAAGAATAAAGAGTGAAGAAACTCTGGGGAAAAGTACCGTCCTTTTAGATATTGTGGCAACAGTTTCAACAATAACTCAGAAGATCCTGCCTGCAATCTGTAAGAAGCAGAGATTTGAATGTGAGGGCACATTTATAAGAAAATCTTCAATACTGCATTTCTATACATGCTCTAAAAAGCCTTTCTACCAACGCTTTAATTTCCAACAGCCCATAATAATAGCTCATATAAAGCCTATGATTAAACATTTTTAAATAAAAATAGTATGAATAATAAACAGATTATAAAATGCTTCTGGGAAGGGAAAATAAGGGTTAAAAAATAAAACACACGGAGAAACACTACTATGTCTTGGAATTACAGTAAAACAGTGAAGATGGACTATAGATTTAATCTGCACCTTTTAGCTTCCAAAACAAAGAGGAAAAACACAATAGGTTACAGTAGTAGTTCACAAACTTTTTGGCTTCAAAACCTATTTACACTTTTTCTTTTTTTTTTTTTTTTAGACAGGGGTCTTGCTAAATTCCCCAGGCAGGACTTGAACTTGGCATCCTCTTCCTTCAGCCTCCCAGAGGACTTCCTGAGGGGTCTTCCCCGGCTGTTTCCTGAAATACACTTTGAAACATCACAGAGGTTATAAGAATCCTAGATCCAACAAGGCAAAAAAGAATAAGAAGTATATGGCCTTCCAAAGCATGAGAGCTGAAAGAAAAAACACGTTTCTGTGAGTCTTCATGGAGTGTCATGAAATATGGTGTACTCCATCCTTAGCAGCATCCCTATAACAAATCAGTCACGAAGGATATATGACTAGACATTCAAAAAGGCGGCGCTCACACATTCCCCTACTTCCCATAATTTATCGTTCTGGACAAGATGTGAGTTCATGAAATCAATACCACCTATAATTGATGTCAACTGCATTTTCTAATTATGTTTTGCGGCCTGTGACTTTTATGAGCTTGTTCCATGAAACAATTAACAACTCCATGAAAATAATACTTTTGACATCGTTATTTTCACTTACAGGCTGTTAGATCCATGTTGTGAGGAAAAAAAGATATCACTAAGCTTTTTGATTTTCAGTACCCAAAAAAGAAATTAGTCATCCTATCTTGACTAATTCTATGTGTTCTTCAATTATAAATCCTTAATACACAAAATTGCCTAGTGGTTAAGAAAATCACTTTTGGTATCAGATGCACCCGTGTTGGAATTACAATTCTACCCCTTACTAGTTTTTTAACCTTGAAGACTTTATTTGTCCTCTTTGAGCCTTTGTGTTAGGCTATAAAATGGGAATCACAACAGCATCTATCACTCTGGGTCCTACTGATAACTGCAAATAATTCAGATAAAAACATTGTTGCATTTTAAAAGCACTGGATAATGTCAGTTATCAGAAAACACAAATATCGTAGGACCTCTCCCTGGCAGTCTTTCCCTCCCAGGATCACTCCTTGGTTCTACAGCCAAGGGCACACAAGAGACCAAGCAGAAGATGGGAAATGATAGAAGAATGAAGACCGAAAGGAAGGAAGGACAAAGAAAATGCCGAGATCCAGCTAGGGACCTGGGGCTCGGGGCCAGAGCAGGAGGGACTGGAACAGGAATCAAGCAGACCGCTAGGATGTCCACGTCTGATCTCTGCCAGTCCTTTCGTTGGGTAGGCACTGGACACCAGCGGGCACTGGGCTTTGTGCCTGTGCGTGTCATTCTTTGGGGACCCTGTCATGGCTAATGGATTTCATCCATGGAATACTATGCCAAGTGCATGACCACTGGTTTCCATTAGTCATGCTGGTTGACTCCCAACAATTCCTGGTGATAACTTTGAATCATAGTTGGTAATAATCATTTCCCTCTCTGGGAACTGGCTTTGAAATTAGTGTCTGATGTCATTCTAGCTCAGGTCACATGAGACACAAATCAGCTTAGGGAAGAGGAGGTTTAACAGACAGGTAACTGTTCAGTAACACAGTCACCACCTTCCTCTTCTGGCCCAGCCTCTCTTGCTGGGTTATCTCTGTGACTTGTTTTGGCCAATGGGAACACAGAAGGGGAACACAGGACGTAAGCACACTTGCGCACTGTGATTCGCCTCTTGCTCCCCACTGACCACCATTGAGACATATGCTCAATAACTGCTGTTCTTCAGCCCCCAGCCCACAACACACACAGGTTAAGCAAACCTGAACCCAACCCACAGCCTAAAGGTATTGCGAGCAGACTATACAAACTGAAGCAGAGTTTTTCAGCCTCTAAATCAACCTACACCTATGAGCATAACAATATATGCTTTTCCAAAAGGCACAGACTTAGGGACATTTTGTCCCTCTGCATTATTATGGCAATTTTTGGCTAAGCAGAGTACCTTGGAAAGAGTTTTCTAATGTCAAAAAGAGACACATCATTAGAGAATTCTGGATGTAACTCCAGACCCGCTACAGCCCTCCTGCCACTATAAGGAAGCCAAGCTGACACTGAGGAGATCCTATGCTCATAATAACGGAGGCCACTGAACATGGAAGTCCTCTTGCTTCCCCCACACACACTGAACAAAATTTTTGTTGCTGTTCTTAGTGTTTACACTATTTAAGATACTTTTCAATTTGCTATAGGAGTCTTCTGATTTTGTTGTTGTTGTTTACAAAGAAAAAAACACAGGGCCTGTGATTTGGCTCAGTGGTTCCAACGCCTGCCTCAAAAGCACAAGGGCCAGAGTTCAATCCCCTGTATCCAAAAAAGAAAAGAAAAGAAAAACACAATGGCACAATGCCAAGGCAGTATTAACATACACTTCTGGTAAGAGATCAGCCATCATCTAAAGCCGCAGACTTCTATGCCTCCAAAGGCTGGGTTGCTGTGGGTCCTATTGGTGTTGATCAGCCGAATTCCTGACATTCTTTTCCTGTGAGGCAGTTGTATTTTTGAAACAAATTAGAAGGTTCTAAAGAAGTCAAAAATCATAGAATCAAGGAGTGGAATAATGGTTGCCAAGGGCTGGGAGAGGGAGGCGGAAAAGGGAAGCAGTTAATCAACAGGCACAAACTTCAGTTCCACAAGATGACACCGTTCTAGGGGCACAGCCTGTGCAACACTACAGGTAAAGCTAACAGCGCCGTACTGTGCACTTTCTTCAGAGGACAGATCTCCAGTGTTCTTCTGAGAGCGCAACAAAACACAATTTAAAGGAGAAAAGAGGCTCAGTGAGATGTGTGCTTATCAGCGTCTGTGACACCTGCTCCTCACGTAATGAGATTTTCCACAGTGTTGTCATCACAACGAAGTATCTGATGGACTCGTGGGGTCACAGAAGGGTTGGGCCTTGGGCTCACACTGAACCCACACACTAATTTCCTCATTTACTAAATGAGGTCCCTTTGTCCTGGAGCCCCTATCGCACCATAACTCTATAAAATGAGGATTTTTGCCCTGCATGTGCCCTTAACACTGAGCCGCCTCACACAAAATGAGGCTTCTACGATCCACTGAGCTTCCAAAGCCTCGCTCCAGTTCTGCCTGTGCTAGACCACTTTTTCTGAACTTCTGTGCAAGTCCTCCCAGGTTTCTTGAGTCTTCAGTCATCCTGCTCCCCAGTTCTCTGTGCCCCTTCCTCACACCCTGCCCTGATCCCCACTTAGAGCTTCGAGTCCCCCTCCCCAGCGCCGAGCGGCTGTCCAGGATTGTGGCCCGCACCACATGGTCAGGACTCAGTCTGTTTGCACTCACCTATCCTCCACCCTCCTGCTGAAAATCCTCTGTCCCCTGCCACTCCACGGGATGGTCGACGCAAAAAAACCAAGCTGCGGGGACAAACAAATACCCTTTTCCAGTGCCTGCCCAGACTACGAGGTGGAATGAGGGAGAGCAGCCGTATCTCCTGCTGCTCGTTGTCTCTTGTCACCTCAGCCTGGCTGACACACGGCCACTCGCATACTGACTGAAAGCAATACGTTGTGGGACAAATTTCAGAAGCCCCTATAAATTTGTGAAAGTAATGCCCAATTCTCCACCTTACAGTAACACAGGAGATGCGTCCATCCACCCAAGCAAATTTGTAAAATGATATAAAATTCTAGCATCTGTCATGGAGAAGCACCTACCATTTGGAAGAGAAATGGGCTTTGCTACTCGGTCCGGCCTAAAGAAGGGACGTAAAGATCCCTGAACTTCTCGCTGACTGTCCACACACCTTTTGTCAGGACATCCCAAACGTTAGTTCCATGACTTAGAGGTCAAGGCATTTGTGGTACCCCTCACATGTACGTTCTCTGATCCTGACTGCTGATTTGCTGTAGTGCCATACATAGGATACAGACTGGGGAGCTACAGGAGATGCCACATCACCTCACAAATACTGCATTAGTAGGCCAAAGTGTAACGAAGTCCAAGAACCCTCTCCATACTTAGACAGCAGTTGCTACTGATGGCTTCCCAAGTCTAGGCACACTCCTAGATATCTAGACTGGTCTACCTACAATACACACACACACATACACACACACGTACGCACGCACATACACACACATTTCTAGTGAATCAAAAAGGGGTGTAATTATCAGGTCAAGACCTGTCTCATTTGGGGAATTTCCTAGTCTTTTCAAACCTTCCAAACATTATTTCTTATTATTCATTGCCTTTCAGAAGCTTCTGTTCTTGGTTAATAATCCTACCTTCACCCCTATAGCAAATATGTGCTGAATATCCACTGTGTTCAAGGCACTATCCCAGCTATCAGATTCCTCACTAGATCTTGCAGTTTGCTTCTGCCAGATTTGCATAGCTGCCACCTCCATCCCGAATGCAAATGCTAAATGCATACAGTCCCTGAGACGCTTTCCTTGGGCCCATTATTTGATCACTGCAAGCGCCATGCAGAAAATTACATTAAACTGTGAAATTTCACTTCAGTTCTTCATTTCCTAGAACTCCTTTTTCTCCTAAAGACACTACTGACAACCAGAAGAAATGAAAATAATACTTGGGCTCTAAGTCCACCCATTTTCTTCCTTGAACTTCAGAGTGACTAGAAACCATTTGCCATCAAGAATGAGAGACCCTTCAGTCTCCCATTAATCAGTAATGAGCTGTCCTGAAGGTTTACTAAATCTGGGCAGATTTCCCATACAGCAGCCACAGTGATCTCTAAATTGTGAATAAGGTCATGTCACTTCTTTTCCTCTTAGAAGGAAATCCATATTTCTTGAAATCATTAGGTCTTCACCCAATGTAAAACTATGCTTCCCACTTAGTCTCTTTCACATTTCTATCGCATAATTTTCTATCATTTATCACTTTAATAATTGGCTTCCTGACTCCCACTAGAACTAGTAAGCTCCTTGAAGGCAGCGCCCATGCCTGCCTCATGCAGCTGGTTCTTAGTGGGTACTCAATACATTTAATGAGTTGCTTATTAATAAAAAGCAAAATACCTAACTGTCTGTCTGAGTCCTTTTCCCATTGCTGCAACACAGTGCCTGACACTCACTACTTAGAGGAGAGGAGGTTTATTTTGGCTCATAGTTTTAGAAGGTTCAGTCCATGGCTTGCAGGCTGCAATGCAGAAAGGGCATGATGGAAAGGCCTGCCCAGAAGAAAGCTGCCCACATCATGGTGGCCAGAGAGCAGAGAGCACAGGCAGAATCTGGGGGTGGGGAAGATAGGGCCTTCCAGGTCACACCCTTTAGTGATCTGCCTCTTCTATCAGGCCCCATTTCCTAACAGCAGCTGTGAAGATTAACCCAGTGATAAGCACAGCACCCTCATAGTTTATCTTCTAAACGTTTAGCCTCTGAACACATGAGCCTTTTGAAAGGCATTCTAGATATGAACCATAACAGTGTCCTTCACATTTTATAAACAGAAACTGGGGCGCCACGTCCTATTTCAGGGGTCTCTATTCTGTCCACTGGGAATCCCCAAGCATCTCTTTCTCAGTCATCCTCCTGGGACTGATCGTATCTGTAATCCCTTTTATGAGGCTGGAAACCAGAGAGCTTACTGAACTCACATGTATCAAAGAGGCTTGTAGACCACCGCAGAACTGTGGTCAGAAGTTGTGGTTCCCGCAACATTTTTTGGTTTACAGAGTGATTTTTTTTGTTCCCTCAAATACACATGATCTCCCATCTAAACACAAAGCTGTGAATTTGCTTTCCTTTTCTCCACTCACCACTAAATATGGTGCTGAACGTGAGTGAATTTTTTTTTAATTACCAGATCTGAGGTCCTTCAGTACTGTTACTTGGCAGCTCGGTGTGTGACCAATAACTCAGAATTCTTTAAACCCGTTGTTTAAATCTGTGAATTTATTAAGCTGTCACAGTGGTTTAATTAAGTCTAAAGAACTCATCTTCTGGGGAAGGGTGGAATTGAGGCGCTTAGGCAGGTTAGCCTGAAAGAAGTAGTAAAAAAGATGACCTATACAGCCACACCTGCAGTCCCAGCACTCAGGAGACTAAGGCAGAAGGACCACAAGTTCAAGGCCAACTACAAAATGAGTTCAGGGCCAGACTGAACTACACAGCAAGACAACATCTCAAAAACTAAAATTAAAAATTTTTTAAAAAAGAGGATCTGGAAAAAAATAACAAAGGTTGCATCAGCTACCAGTACACTCTGTGTTCTTCTGCCAGTTCATATCCCACTCTTCATGGAGACACAGAAGACTCACAGACCCAGGAAATGCTGATGCTGGACAGGTGCTTAGACGTTAGCTTGTGCACACTTCCACCACAAAATGGTTCCACCACAAAATGGTGCAGAAGCTTGCAGGTAGGGCTGCTTGCAAATAGAAGAAGTGCTGTTAAAAGAATTTCTCTTGCCTCTACCCCTGTCATAGAAGGATCCACTGGTCTGTTTGCAGAAGACTGATGGTCTCCTAGATGCATCGGCTCTTGTTCCTTTCACTAAAAGCCCTAATGAGGTCTCAATCCAGTGCAAATACAAATCCAGATTTTCTTGGGCATCGGAGAGCATGAAATAAACCTCAAAAATCTGTCACTGAGAAGGGGGAAAGCAATGGCAGGCTTGGAAACACACAAGTAGATCCACATCTGTGTTTCCTTCTTTCTCAGAAGCCAAGATGCTTAATACCATGAGGTAAAGGGCAGGAGAGCTGACTGAGGACGCCAGGACATTTTGCGCCCTGCGGAAGAGTAGGCAGGGAGGGATCAGTTTCTTTTCATGGTCATGAGTGAAATATTTTCAGAAGGCTCTGCGTGCCTTTGTTGCTAAGAAGCCGTACATCATCAAAGGACGCAGTGAAAGGCCATGTTCCCGTGGGACTCGGCCCTCCCTTCTATGCACTGCCTAAGCAGGCTCATTTATTCCCATCTTATTAATTTTCCTTAGCTGCTACCAAGAACCCCAAAATGTTCTACTCCAAAGTTAATGCACATTTATAGCCCGGGAGTATTTTCCTTTCGCTGACCTGGGAGAGGGAGCAGGGAGGGAGGACCGAGATAATTTAAGGTGCTGTATTGTTGGTAGCAAGGGGCGTAATCTTGCTTCCATCAGCAGTTTGCTGAGTCCCACCCCTCATTCCTACCCCTTTTATTTTATTTATCTCTTTATGGCCATCTGATAATGCTATAACCATTCCCCGTTGTGTACTGGCTGAGGAAGCGTTCTCCGGGCCCAAGAGCAAATCAATGAAAGCCATAGCGATTCATAAAAATAAAATTGTCATCATTATTGTTCGGTTATTGCTGTGTCTGTGGAAAGAATCTCAAGAACTGAAGGATTCTTGGCTAATATTTATAATCTGCTTTGGATGGTGCTAATGAATGAGTGGGTGTGCATTAGACTGAAATGCAATGGTGTTTGATTTATACCAAGCCCAAGTCTGATTGCTAATGTTAAATCCATTAAAGTGTCTCTTAGATCTGCCTTAATGTACTCCCCTGCATATAATAGAGCTTAAACATACCCGTTTACTTAGCTTTTCATTATTGGTTGAATATTTGTCTTTATTATATTATCCCCATGATAAATTTGACTTATGATAGTTTAAAAAAACAGCACTTTGGGAAAGCTAAGCTTTTAAAAAGCTACAGAAGTAACCCCATATTTCCAAGTCATTCTACAGATAAGAGAGCAGAATATCCCCCAAATAATTATTATTTTTAAAGTTCAAGCTGTTAAATTTGAGCATGTCCCAGATCCCAAAATCCAGATGCTCTGAAAGAAAAAAATATTTCAACCTGGAAGGAAAACAGCAAAGACAGGAACGAAAGCTGCCTCCGCGGCCACCTTTGGGTGTCTCTCGGGAGGAAAGCTTTTTGTATTCCTTTAAAATGCTTCTTCCTGAAAGAATCCGGAAAGCACAAGTGCAAATAGGAACAACAGGTTGAAAAGACTTAAGCATATGATCAAGAGTCCCTCTAAGGTCAACCATTTCACAGGGATTCTGTAAAGGACAGCGAGTATAAAATACGCTGGCTGTCTGGACTCCTTTCCTCTAATCTACAAGAGTTTTCCATGCACAACCCAGGTGGTCCCAGGCGACAGACGCCAAGTCGATTTGGGGTGTATTTCTGATGCTTCCCCTGAGCGCTTCGCTGGCTTGACTTGAAAGCTTGGCGTCCAGCTAAGTCCGTATTTGCTGATGTGTATCTGGATTAGGCGAGGAGCAGATTTCCTGTTCATTTCTGACAATGCTGCTGCTGCCTCTAGCTTCAGTGAACCAACCCCTTAACAGGAGACCCAAGATGGAGATGGGAAAACAGCGCAGAAAGTAAAAGCTGGCGATCTAGATACAAGGAAACAAGATAAACTGATAGGAACAACTAACTGATCCCCCATAAAGCAGCTGAACGTGAACTCTACAGTAATTGGGAAGTCCAGTGTTGGATGTGGCTTGTTCCCTAAAGGCTCCGGTGTTGGGAACGCGCACCCAGTGTGTTCAGAGGTGGAGCCTGGTAGTAATTAGGTCAGTGAGGTGCTTCCCTTGAAGGGATTAATGTATTTCTCATAGCCCCTGGTAAGTTCTCTCCAGAGGGGTGATATAAAAGGGCAAGATTGTTGCCCCACCTCCACACCAGACATTTTCCAGCTTCCTGTCTCACCACGTGATTGCCCCCTCTCCTTGCATGCTTAAGCAATGATGCCACCCACCACAATGCTGCCAGTTATGATGTGATGTAACCAGGAGGGAATATTACATAGGCAGGAAGACATTTACATAAAAATCACAAAGTCACCCAGCAATTGCAGCATTCTGGAAGGCAGGAGGGTTACAAGTTCAAATCCAGCCTGGGCAACTTAGCCCCTCGGTGAGATCCTGGCTCAAACTAAAAAACATTTTGAAATAAGGCTGGGGATGTAACTCAGTGCAAAGGCCCTGGGTTCAATCCCCAGTGTCATACATGCACACACACACGTGCGCGCACACACACACACACACACACACAAAGGCAAAGTATAACATGCATTGTGAATCAAATTAGGCAGAATCTGATTTTTAAACTGAAACATATACACATGTACACACAAATAAAATTACTGAAATGTAAATATTTGTCACATTTTTTATAGAACCTACTATGCTTAGTACCACCTGACACTAAATACTAATATATTTTTGATATACATAAATAAATCTAATCTTGGCTTAGTTCTGTTGTCAACGCTGTCTTTTTTGTTTTGTTTTGTTTTTGATTTTTTTGTTTTGTTTTGTTTTTTTGAGACAGGGTCTCACTGTGTAGTGAGACTGACCTGGAACTCACTGTGTATACCAGGCTGGTCTCTAACTCACAGTGATCCTCCTGCCTCAGCCTCCCAAATTCTGGGATTACAGGCATGCACCACCACACCCAGCTTCAACTCTAGTTTTAATGGCTGTGGATTGCATTATGACATTTTTGTACAGCTTATTGTGAAACATACACTAAAATTAAGCTGGATCAAACCACCAGGATTCTTTCTGTATTAAAGGTCACTAGACTCATCTGCACAGCTTCATCCCACTAGGTACCAGGTCAGAAGGGGAAAAGAGTAACTCCAGGCTCATAATATATGTTGCCAAGGAGTTGCCACGTTATCTGGCAGCTATAACTCAAAAATGAAACACTTTTCCATCATAAAAGTTAATTGTAGAACAAAAACAGGCCCTTCCTAGAATGAGAAAAGCACAGCAAAAAGAATTTGCAAGAAAGAAAGAAGAACCAATCTGCTATCATTTGAAACAATGCTGACCCCATCCTCTCTCAGCAGGAGATAAATACTGAGGCCTAAGGTCACAGCTCAGGAGTGGAGAGTGTGCAGAGCATGCAAAAGGCCTGGGGTCAGTCCCCAGCACCAAAAAAGGAATAACATGAAGAAGAAAATGTTGAAGGTTCTCCCGATAACAGGAATCGATTTACTTTGATCATTTCACCATCTCAAGTTCCATGTCTTTTGTGTCTACTGGTAGTGCAAATTTGGAAGTTGACTGGCTTGGTTGATCATGCAATGAGTGTCCAAACGAGCATGGGACAGCCAAGCAAGGTGGTACACACCTGTAATACCAGCATCTAGGACGCTGAGGCAGGAGGATTGCCAGGAGTTCGAGGCCAGACTGAACTACAGAGTGAAACCCTGCCTCAAAAAGCCAAAACAAACAAACAAACCAATACGGGACAAAGTACCCACAAAAGAAGTGCTCATCTTGAATCACAAATGCATACAAGCAGAAAAACATCTCAGGCAAGTAATCTGGGTGACAGTCAAAAATTTTACCAGCAAGATAGGCCTCTGAGACAAACTACAATGTGGGAAAAAATTTTTACCAGCTGTTCCTCAGACAAAGGACTATTATCTAGAATATATAAAGAACTCAAAACAATCGGCCCCCCCAAATATAAAGACCCAATTCAAAAATGGGCATCTGAAATGAACAGATATTTATCAGGCAAAGAAGTAAAAGAAGCAAGTAAATATATGAAAAAATGTTCCCAATCACTGGTCATTCGAGAGATGCAGATGAAAACAACACTGAGATTCCACCTCACCCCACAAAGAATGGCTGCTATCAAGAAATCATACAATAACAAATGTTGGCGGGGTTGTGGGGAGAAAGGAACCCTTCTCCATTGTTGGTGGGAGTGCAGACTGGTGCAACCACTGTGGAAATCAATATGGAGATACTTCAAAGAGCTTGGACTGGAGGTTCCATTTGACCCAGCCATCCCTCTGCTGGGTATCTTTCCAAAAGAACTAAAAGAATCATATCACAGAGAAGTATGCACACCCATGTTTATAGCGGCATAGTTTGTAATAGCTAAAACCTGGAAACAGCCCATTTGCCCATCTGTTGGAAACTGGATAAAAAAGATGTGGTTTTTCTATAAAATGGAATATTACTCAGCCATAAAGAATGGGAAAATAGATTCATTCATAGGAAAATGGATACATATTGAAGATATACTCCTAAGTGAAATAAATAAGGCACACATGTGTAAATACCGAATAGCTTCTCTGGTGTGAATAATCTGCAATAATACAGAAGATCCTAATAAGATTACTGACATTGAGAAATGGGAAGAAAGGAGCTAAAGGTGTAGGGAAAGTGGGACGGGTAGGGGAAGGGTAATAAGGGAAAAGAAAAAATGTGAGATAATGAAAAAATGGAAATAAAGTGTTTGTAGATAGGGAGGGGAGGAGGGGGTGAAGGGAGGGCAGGGACAAGGGGAAAAAATGAGAAGCAAGACCTGTCATGTAGAGGTACAAGATCCCAACAATGAATGTAACTGTACTGTATCCCTAAAATGTACCAATAAACTCAATTAAAGCTGAAAAAAAAACATAGGTCTCTGAGTACAAGGCCCACTTGAGAATGATGGAATTTCCCTTCAGTCTCTGAGAGCCTGTGATTCTATGGCTCCTGGAACAAGAAAGGACAGGTCGGGCACAGTGGTGCACATCTGTAATGCCAGCATTCCGAGAAGCTGAGGCAAGAGGATCACAGTTCAAGCCCAGCCTGGGCAATTTAGCTAGACCCTAACTCAAAATTTTAAAAATAAAATAAAAGGGCCTGGAAATGTTGCTTAGTACAAAAGTCCTCCATTTAATTCCCAGTGCCACAAAAAAGAAAAGAGGGAAAGGAGGAAGCGAGGGAAGGAGAAAGAGAGGGGAGGAGGAAGGTAGTTCTTGACAACAAGGAAAACAAAGAGAATGGTAGATAAGGACCAACATTATCAAGCACTTACTATTTGCCAAGGAAGATGGTGAACATTCTCCACACAGTATCAAATTCAGTCATTCTCACTGTATGACTCACCCCATCTTACTGATGGGTAAAACAGAGCTCAGAGGGATTACTTAGCAAACACAGTTACACAGCTATTAGGCCACCAAGCAAGGATTTTAGCCTAGGGCAATTGAGACCAGGGTTGTTGCCATCTTTCTTAGCTAATGTAGAGTAGTAGACAGCAGCAACTCAGCAGCTGTTGCAGATGGTCAATAGGGACTCCTTAAAAAAAAAGGGGGGGGGGATTCCTGATGTAAACAACTAGTACCCTCCTAACTCAACACCTAAGTTCTTCCCAGTGGACATCAAGCAGACTTGAATTCAGTCCTGACATCTTTGCTTTGTCCCCAAATTAGTTTTCTCAGTTAAACAGTCAGGCCTGCTTTCAATAATGAAAACAGTTTAGGTGGACAGCCATCAATCCACTTAACAAACTCTTATCTGGGGAGGAGGTGGTTGTTTTCTTAATATAGTAAAGCAAAAATAACAATGACAACCACAACAAAAAAAATAAATCCCTGCAGGTCTTTTATCTGCACTGTAGTACACAGATATCACTGGCAAAGAGACAAATCATCATTCACTTTCCCTAATGCTAATGCAAAGTTAATCTAAAAAGCACCAAAATAAATGAGTTGTTTTAAAATGTATGGGACCATGCCTTGCAAAAAATGAAATCTGAATCTGCCTCTAAACTATGACACCAAATCAAGACAAATACGCTGTTACTTTAAACTTATCCCAATTCAATGTGATTCTGCAAGTAGTATTTATGAACTGAAAATAAATCAATATGGGGAGAAACTGTAGTTTAGGCCTGGGCTTTTCAGCATCACCATCCATACATAATGTCAAAGATATTGACAGGTAGATGATAGACATATTTATAGATAGATTTTTCACTTATAATTTAAGGACATCATTGCTACCATCTGACCTCTGAAAAATTATGCAGTGATCTTATGTTTGTTATAAGATTTAATCTCAGTTTAATCTCTGACACCAAAATGTAGCCCCTAAGAATAGACACTGGCCTGGAATGCAGCCATGGAGAAAACTACATGTTTGTCTGTCTGTCTGTGGAGAAGCAAACCTTAGGACACAACTGTTTTGTGAAGAGGAAGTTAGAAACCTCTAGAGAAAGGTAAAACCTTTATTTTAAGAAAACTTCATATCAATTATAGTAAGTCCTATTTCTTCCACTAAAATCTGAAAAGGAGATAATTCTTTCAATCAAGTTCATCAACCACCTTCTCCAAAGATAAACACATTCTTGCCTGGATTGGGCAGCAAATAAATTCTCTACAGAAGAACAAAAGATTTCAGAAATGTCTTCAGGGAGAATCTGAACAAATATCCTGTCCTTCAGTGGAAAGTGGGCCTTGTGATATGCAGAGGATGTTCTTTCTCTCAATGCTGGGCAGCAGCAAAACGTCACAGCTCAAAATTGGCCAGCCACTCAATCACGGGAAGGAAGTACCACTCCTCCAAGTGTCCTGTAGGGGCGCAGATGGTTAGGAATAGTAATGGATTTCCGACATCCCGCCTTTTCAACTGTTCAGCAGGCTATAACCCTGTGGTACTCCAGAATCATATGCATAAGCTTGGTCAGGCTACTTTCTTCTTGTATCATGGGGGCTTTGTTTTTGCTCTTGCTTTTAGGTATTTTGTTTTGTTTTGTTTAGATGGGGTCTTGCTGAGCGCCCAGGCTGGTCTCAAACTCAAAATCCTCCTGTCTTAGCCTTGCAGTACCTGGAATAAGAGGCACACCCCACTGCTTCTTGCTTTGCATCTGTTTTTAATGTGTGAAATGGATGACAAAGTCCTCCTACCAACATCTAGTAGTCACTGTGATGACAGAAATAGTACATATTTGCTTTTCCCTAACACGGGGAACCTTGAGAAATGTCAAACTAACCTCTACCCAATACAGAGATTCTTGGTTTCCATCTTACAGTTGGGTTTTCTCCAGGCATACTTCGAGCCTCAATGAGAAGAAACATTTATAATATATCCATTATTTCCCAATACAGCATCAGCCCTTATAAATGATTCTGGAACCTCCTCAAATGTCTGTTTAGTCCATTGCTGTTGCCCTCAGTTCAGATGAATAGAACGGAAACAAATCACCTTAAACAATGATGTAACAAAGAACATTGACTATAAGGTGGAAATAGTCATTGTTTTCAGCAGATACCATGTGTAGGGCCACCTTTCTGGTGATAATATAATAAGCCATCAAATAAGGCTGGATGTGGACAGATACGACTAATTTATTTCTACTGTAACAACAATACTGTTATTGACTCTGGAGATTATTTTTATTTTAAAAAATTGGAATAGAGCTTGACCCGGAGGATTAGGAGCTCAAGGCCAGCCTAGGCAATTCATGAAGTTAGCCAGACTCTATCCCCGCCAAAAAAAAAGTTCTGGAGCTATAGCTCAGTATGAATACCCTGGGTTCAATTAATTCCCAGTATCATTTAAAAAAAATCCAGGTATGGTAGCATACACCTATAATATCAGCACTGTGGGAGGCTGAGGCAGGAAAGTCACAAGTCTGAGTCCAGCCTGGGAGGCAGAGAGGGAGAGAAAGACAGAGAGAAATTTAAATTCATTTACAATTCAAATTATAAATTGTGCCACGTATAAGTGCATTCATCGCCTTTGCAGAATGTGCAACGTTGATAGTACAAAGGCGAATAAAATGCAATCTTCACCCTAAAGAAACAACATATCATTTTAATAATCATGCGTGTAGCTATGACAGAAAATATAATACGTCAATCATTTTATTTTAATTTGTGTTTGGGGCATAATTTGTGACTAAAATAGGTTTTAAGTAGTCTCTAAATCTGAAGAATCAGATATCTTAAAAACATATATAATAGATATTTGCTGAAAATCTATTTTGTCCCTAGCACCAAGCTATATATTATTAGGGTGATAAAAAGACTAAACAAATGCAGGATATGAGCTTCCTATCATTGCTCCTCCCAAATGGGCAGCGCCAGCTACTAGATGGGATGGTCAGACTGGCCAAGCTCAACACCCTTGCGCCAACCCTCAGAGTGATAGCACAACTGGTTACGTTTGACATCACAACTAACCCGACCTCCACAGCTAGTCCCTTACTGTGACCAAGGCCTCTCTCACACAGCTTCCTCCTCAGTTCTCCTCCTGCCACGCCTCAGAACCCTCCAACTGTCCCCTCTCACCCCTGATGTGAGTCAACCACCTCTCCTTCGTGGAAGGTGGAGCACCCGCCCATTTTTCCACCCTCACTTCCTCTTTACCTGTCCTTGCTTCCCGCTTCCCCTCTACTCTGCTGTGCACTCTGGCACCTGGACCAGAACCCTCATCTCAGCCTCTCCTCCGTCACCCTCATGGTGAAATTGAACATCCAGGCTCAAGACGCCTGAACGCTTTCTGGTAGCCACACTTCACCCGGATCTGCCTTCTTCTCCCTTCTGCACCCTGCAACCATGCCCATGTGCTCATCCTTTCCATGGCCTCGGCTACTCCCTGTAACCATGCCCATGTCTCTGTCTTTACCCCCTCATAGTCCCAAGAGTCCGAGGCACATATGTTTATCCGCTTGAAGGGTGCTTTGGGAGATAATTTTGTACGTCCAAATAAATGCACCTTGTGCTCCCACCAACTCTCCACCCCCGCCATTCCTCCCTCCTGTCTTTGTCTCCCACAGTTCCAGCCTCTCTTCTTCTCGGGGTTTCAGTCCCTGACTATATCAGTCATTTTCTCATCACTAGGACACAATATCTAAGACCTATATGTGAAAAGAGAGGCGCACTTGTGTTCATACTTTCAGACCATGGAAGACCAGCGCCAAGGCAGGAGCGGCCTGCTGAGAGAGCCCGGGCCTGGGGAAGCCACTCACCTCATGGTACCAGGAAGCAGAAAGTGCAGGGAGGAGCTGTGGAGGGGATATCACCTTCCGGCTCTCACCTCCCGGGGGCCCACCTCCACCAGGCCCACCTCCTAACAACACAGCTATGAGCTCATCAGTACAGCCACCCCCAGATCCAATCCCTTCCAAAAGCCCCCCTCCGAGCTCGTGAGGCTCTGGGGAACCCTTCAGACCTAAACCACAGCTCTGAATTCACTTGAACCCTTTGTGCCTCTCGCCTCCGATTGTTTCCGAGTCCCTCTTATTCCCCCACGGCCATATGTTGCCTCACATTCTCCCCTCTGTCACTGGTGTCTCTGATAGGTTGTTATCTCCCTAACATCTTTGTTTGTCACAATACCTAGACTATGAATACACATCAGTTAAGCTCCACACTATGAAAAGATCTCTCAGTTTATAACAAAATGGACCCAAGCTTTGGGTTCTGGGGCTCATACAACTTAAGGAAAGTTGTTTTCTTTTTTATCTTTTTCTTTCTTTTCCTTTCTATTCCTTTTGTTTTCCTTTCTATTCCTTTCATTTCTCTTCCTCTGTCTTCTTTTTTCCTTTCTTTTTTTTTTTTTTTTCAAGTATTCCAAATTGGCTAACAACCTTTATAGAGCCCCAGCAAGTAAAGCATCCTGAAGTTTAAGATTTCTTGGCTTCACAGTAATATCTGCTATACTTCAGAAATACAATGCACTGCCTGACTGAGGTCATTTACTGTAACTTTTCACTCAAGTTTTCTATTAAAGTGATATATTATATAATCGGTGGCATTTTTAAATTAAAACTTCCATTATCTCTTAAAATAACCCTATAAAGTTTCAATCTTACATCACTCCAAACAACTTTCAGATTAACTTTCCTAATTCAAAGTTTCTATTATGCTCCACACAAAAACTTTCTATGCCACCTAGGAACCTGAGAAAAAAAACACATAATCTGGTATTCATCATTAAAAACTAGAAGATGAGAGTTTGGAGATGCTGCTAAGTATTTTTCCTCATTCTATTAACAATCTTTCCATTACTGTCCCTCCAGTAAGTCTAATCAAGTATTGCTTCAAAAGAAGATAGGACTAATATAATACAAAGCAAAAATAATCTATCAATATTTGCCCAACTCTACATTCTGTAATTTTATGTTCTCAGAGAAATGGAGAGGTTTGGAGATGGAGTCAAAAGATGAGAAAGAAACTAAATTCATAGAAAGAATCTTTTCCCACTCTTTGAGAAGAAGATGGGAAAGAAAGAAGATTTGCATGCTGGAAAAAAAGTATTCTGGTCCCTCTTTTCCTTATATAGACTTCAGAATCTGTACAGTTTTGATATGTCCAAGAGTAGAGAAGACCTGCACTCTAATTCTCAGAATGCTAATGACAGTCACAACATTATCCTGGTAGCCTTGCTAGAGTTCCAATGCCTCACTGAGCGACAGAAGTATCCCATGGGCCACACACCCAGAAAGTGGCGCTATGTATATGTGGGTGGCAGATGGAGGACCAAGGTGAGCCCTGAGATGTCTTACCCATCACCAACCCCTGGACCTTGTCAAAATTCAGGGCAAAGAATAAGAAAGCAGATACTTAGAATTGACAGAGAAAAGCATTTTGTCGTGCCAAAGCAATAAAAATGAAGTTGAACTTCAGAAAAACTAAGAAATACACCTTTCTTCTTGCTTGAGATTTATATCCAATCAAGTGTTTACAAAACCCCAAAGATTTACATATTGAAGCTATGCTAATTTAAGGAACTCATTCTAGAAAAGATATTTCAGAACTGGTGAAGAGGAGTTTCTCCACGTCCTTGCAGTTTTACCCATCCAGCTTGTTTCCTTTTAAAATATTTATGGTTGAAAACGTGGTCTGGATGTTCCTTTCTGCACTGAGAAGATGTACGTCAGAGCAGATTAGCACCTTACCAAGAGCACTCTTCTTTTCAAAATTCAGAGATTTATGGGTCTTTTGCTCCTAAACTGCAAATCTAAAGACCAGAAAGAAAGCTGATCAGCAAATAATTCTTCTAAAAAAAAATAATAACAGCCCATTCTAGGTCAGATGTCGGTGACAGATATGCTTACTTTGGCTGGATAACCACCGATAAATAACCCTTTTGGTAATGCATGAAAATGATTACCTTGTATAAATGTCATCCTCCTCGATTTGTACAGGACAAAAGGGGAGATTCATTAATAAGGGAAAATTAGACACAGCAGACAACCCACTATAGAGAGATAAATGAGACACGAGTGCTGGCCCATCCACTGTGCACAGGATACAAAGAAGAACAGGCACTTGGTTTTGAAAATACTGTAATACCCTTACTCTCTTTATATTTTGCAAAACGCTCCAAGCACACTTCAGCTGTAGTCCCGAATCACTAATAGAAGAAAGAATAGCATAGGAGAGTGATAATAATACACCTGGACTTTGCTTTTATCTTCATGACTTTCATCCAAGGATCTTTCCACCCTTAAATAATAATTGATCACATCTCACAATATCCTTACTGAAAGTATCTTCTGAGGGCCAAGATAGAAGCAGAGAGAAGTGAAGTGCATCAGAGTCACCCAGGTTCTGACCACAGGGCTCTCACAAAGCGAGAAATAAACCCAAGAGACTTGTCTCCCGCCGCCTTCCTTTAATCACCTGGAAAGAGCCTGGCCCCTTGGGCTTGTTAGCCAAGTTACCTCCATTTCTGGACTTAGCTGTATTTTTCATTTAATTACCTTCAGGACATCCACCTTTGACAGCTGTTCTTCTGAAAACACGGCCGGAGAATTGTAGAAGGCTTACCTGTGGCCTCCGAAGAGTCACCTCCCAGGATGGCTGCAGAGAGCCCGCAGGTAGCACAGATCAAGTGCAGTTCAGTAATTGGGGGGCTGCTGCAGAGCACTTTCATGCTGACTAATTAATCTCTAGTAATTAGCACTCAGATGTAACAAGTGTAGCATTTAAGGGCCATAGCAAGGGAAATAAAATCTGCTCTTCAGAAATTTTCTCAAGAGTTTGAGTGCCTTTTTTCAGCTAAATAATGGCAACCACCCACTCAGGCACAGAAACTGGAGGAAGAAATTTTTTTCATATGCCTATGCTAAATACTGCCAAAAGTTCCCCCATATAAGAATAAATGATCTAATTCCTTTACAATCCTAGCTAAACTCAGAATCCTAAACCCATTAGAGCCGGAAAGAACATCACACATCATCTAGTCCAAGTTTTTCTTCCCACAAATAAAGAAATAGAGGCCCAGAGAGGTGAAGTTACCCAAGGCCCCACAGCTGTCCGGGACATACGTGGGACTGGAAAGTAGCACACAGAGTCTATGGCTTCCCCAGTCCTGTTCTCTCACCTGAGAGGGCTCGGGCCCTCCCGAACACTGCACATCCCTCAGAAACACCTATGCGACGACATGGGGCCACTACCACGAGCACCAAGGCGCTGCCTCCTTTGACAGCTGCCTCTGTACGTCTGGCCTCCTCCAGCCTCACCATCCAGCTGGAACCGTGTCTCACTCCCCCAGAGCCACACTCCAGACAAAAGTGCACGGCGATCCCTGCAATCAGCCTTAAAGGCACACGCGTCCAGCCCAGAGCCCATGTGCTGCGGAGCCCTGTCTCCCTGTGCTTAGGTCAAAGAGCAAAGCTATGCTGTACGCACTTCCTCTGAACGCTGCTGAGAGCTCTCTGGGTGGAGATGTCTCTTTCTTGCTAACCTCAGGGCACATGATGGCAGCCATGACAAAATCACCTTAATTTATGTCTTCAACTCCCTCTCCCTCCCTCCCTTCGTCCTTGCCTCGGTCCTCTTACCTCCTCCCCTAGCCCAGCTCTGATTTTCTTCCATCGTCTCAGCTGAGCAAAATGGAAGTGCCAATGAAAGACCCCAGAAAGTGCAACGTTAGAAGCCTGGGCATCTGCTTCTGCGGGGCTCTGCCCTGACCTGGAAGGTGGGAGCAAAGGCTCGGGCTGAGGGAAAAGCGGGTCTTCCCCTCCGGCCTCCACCCTCTGAACTGCTGCCTTCACGGGGTATCGAATGGAAATGCAGCTCCTTCAGAACGAGAGTTTGTCAGAGTCTTGAGTTGCCCTTTGCTTTTGGCTTTGGCTTTGTTTTTCTGTGAGTAAAAGGTGTGAAAGCAAATAAGCTTTCCAGAGTTTTCCCTTCCTCCTCTTACCTCTCTGGCCAGCTAGGCAGAAGTCAGACCTGGGAGACTATGGATGCATTAAATAAAGCCCGGGAGAGTACAAAAGGGAAACATCATGTAAATAACTTCTAATTATTTTGACACCTCAGGCTGTATCTATAAAATAAAAGAGCTTAGAGTAGATGTTCTCAAAGGTTTCTTTCTGCCCTAAAAATATAGTCCTGAATTTTTTTTAGCAAGCATTTATTGAGCATCTATTTATGAAAAAGGATCCAAAGCACAAGGAATACAGAGGTCCATTAAGCCACTGTCAAGGAGCTCATCTAAATCAAATGGCCATGCTGATTAAGAAATACTAGGGCAGGGCATATCCCAGTGCTATGGGGAACTTGAGGATGGGGAGAGGTCAGAAAAGACTTCATAGAAGAAGGGATGATGGTGTTGAGCTACGAAAACCGTGTTTGAGTTTCTGGGTGAACAGGCCTGTGATAGCAGGGAATAGAGGATTTTCCCAGTCTGTCTTCTGCTGCTATAATAGAACACCCCAGACCGGGCAGCCTGTAACTAACAGGAGTGTATTCGCTCCACAGTTCTGCAGAGTGGGAAAGCCAAGAGCAAAGCACCTACATGGAGGGCGAGCCTTCATGCTGTGTCGGGGAAGAAGGTGCCCCGTGGCAAGAGAGCAAGCAGGTGTGCTGGGGTCTGTGCTTGGCATGAAGCCGTCAATTCCACCCTGGGGGCCCACCCCGTCACCTCCTGGAACCCCAGCTACTTCCAAGGCCCCAACTCCAAGTACCGTGATCCCAGGAACCGGAGAGTTAAGCTCTGAACACGTGCGTTGGGGAGGTGGGAGGGGACACATTTAGCCCACAGCAAGGATGAATCAGACAGAAGAACCAACGTAAACAAAGATCTGGCACAAACGTATGCTAGATTCGAGGAGCGTCAGGTTACACAGTGTGGCTACCAGGAGAGGGGCAGCAAAGGAGAAGGCTGAAAGGTGACTTCCTACATCACACAGAGGACCGCAGGCTTCATGTGCAATGTGGTTTTAGAAAACGCTAATGAGTCAGCAACCTTTATGAGAACAAATCTCCTAACTTTCCCACCGGCAGAGTGATAAGTGGGAGTTATTCAGAAACCCCATAAAACCATAACATCTCCTGACATTACTCTGAAATGATTCTTCCCCTTTGCTGTGGGAAAACAGGATGCTAACAAGCTAAGACTTTTGCTTTTAAGGACATTCCAACAAAATCCCTGAGATTTTTTTCCCCCGAAAGATGGCTGTGTGTAGAAATAATGGAGAGGAACAGGTAACGACTGCCTGGTCTCTGATTAAAATTCCCTCTTCATCTAAAGATCGTGTGTCTTTGCTTTCGCTTTCCACAAGAGAAGAAATAAATGGGTCCTCCATAGGACTGAAAATAGCAAGAGTTATACCCACAATTTCTGCCCCAACCAGTACCTGCTTCTTTATCCGAGTCTATACGTGCTGCTAAGACAGAACGCCACCGACTGGATCATTCATGAACAACATTGTTCTACAGGTTAGAGAGTCCAGATTCTGAGGCCACATCCAGCGAGGGCCTTCTTGCTACGTCACAGCATCATAATAAAGCAGAGAGAATTGGAGAACAAACTCGGCTCCCCACACCCTTCTGTAATTGACCGAGTGGGTTTGGGAACCTCCTATTAGGCCCACCTCTCCACACTACCATGGCGGATCCAGTGTAGGCGCCCAGGGCACCCAGGGAAAGCATCGCACCCTATTCGGTGGTCTGTCCACAAAACCCCAAAGCTTGGCTGCGCCTGTGAGCACATCCCCTGGTCCATCTCTGGATTTTAAATCATACTGGGGTAGGGGTACAGGATTGCTTAGATAGAAAGAAGTCTCACCTGTGGCTGAAGGCTGAAAGTAAAATAGGCAATATCTGAACATTACCTGAGCAACAAGTTTATTTTTTTCAAAAAAGGTCAGTAAAATCTCTGTATTTAGGCACTTTTTTTTTTTTTTTTTTTTTTTTTTTTTTTTTTTTATTGGTACCAGGGATTGAACTTGGGTCCTTGTGCTTGTGAGGCAGGTGGCAGCACCACTGAACTAAATCCCCAGCCCTGGTTACTATCTTTTGATGTCTTAAAAGTTTCACGCTGCAAGCAGAAAGATTTAAGTGGGATCTAGCCCAAAAAGGAATAGCATCCCTTAAAACCATGTGGATTCTTTAAAAATGTCTATCATACTGGGTCATAAAAACCCAAAGCACCAAAAAACAAAAAGTACTTCGTCCATCCTCACCCATAGTCTCGATCCTCACTAGGAAGTTTTTTTCAACAGTTTGAAGTCCATCCTTGCAAGACCACTTCCTCTATCCCCTGGAGCCCTTTCTACACACAGGCCGAGTCCATCTTAGACTGGGTTAATTAACTTCATTAATTTAAAATTGCAGGTATGGTTCCAAGGCAGGGGTCGATAAACGTTCCCGGAAAGGGCCTGGTGGTAAAACACTCAGGCTCTGTGGACCACGCTCTCTGTCCCTCCATTAACTCGGCTGTGGTGGCCCGAGAGGAGGCTCAGACGGTACTGGACCCAAGGAGCACAGCTGGGCCAATAAACTCTCCTCACACCAACAGACCGAATGGAGGCCAGCTCTCTGGGCAGCAGGTGTGTCGGTCCCTGCTGGGTGGAATGGGGGGGGACTCTGCTGGTGGCTACATTTGGTTTAAAATAGAAGAGAGCTGCCCACGCTTGCGAAGATTCAGACTTGAGCAGAATTTAAATATCTGAAACAATAACAGAGCAACACAAGACAGCAAATGAAACGCGTGGCATTGGGGATAAGGGACCCACACCCCCACCAGTTCAGACACCAGAACCAAGCCGGGCTGGGGCTGGTGAAAAGGTTTCCTTCATCCTTCCAGGACACACATCTCTCGCCCTCTTAACCTGGAAAACCTTTGCAGATGATGCAATTTGGGAAATCCATGAAAAGGAGCAGACAGGCATAGCCCCACCACCGACACCCCGCTCTGCAGTGGCTCAGCTGCACCCCACCAAAGCGAACACACTGGAAAATAAAAGCCCGCACTAACGGATTTCCAATGACCAATCTCACTGTTTCACTTTGAAACCTAAAAGGAAAAAAAAAAAGAAAGAAAGAAAAAGGTGGGGGGAAGCATTCCGATTTCCCATTGAAAGTAATCACAGCTTTATATCCCTCGGTGTTTACATAAAGAGAGATGTTTATTTAGAACCCTTGCTGATAAGGACACCACAAGCTCATAACTTATTATATATTCTCTTTCCATTTTGTCTTTTTTTTCCTTTTAGGGGGGAGGGAGAATTATGTATATTTTATGATAACCCAAAATGACTTATACATAAAAAATACAGACTTTAAAGATAAAAAGGATTAGTCGCAGGTAATGCATTTTCCATGAGTGGCTATAGGGCTCTCGGTTCCAAGAGGTACCGGCTGCATACAAATGAATTGATAAAAGTCTGACGCTCGGGCTGGGTAGCAAGGCTCATGCTTTGCTGGAGATGATTCTTAAAGTTACAATAAATCAGACAGACAGTGTCGGCCTTTGAGGATAAACCTGTGATGGCTTGTTGTGCCTCTCTGAATCGCCTCAGAGGCCCAGGGACTAAAAAGTGCCTCCATGTCACATTAAATCTACCAGGAGGATGGAGCACTTCAAAGAGGAACGCAATCAGATCTGATGGAAAATACATTTTCTGAAAGCTACTGACAAAAAAGTAATCTTTGATGTGGATGTTGAATAACAATTGATATTGTCTTTCCTGACATTTTTCATTATTGCCGTCTTATACAGCCTACTTCATGTATTAAAGCAATATTAACTGTTTGACAGGGACAAATCCTCCAATGATCACATAAGCAATTGTTTCTGAATTGTCCTAGCCCACTGCCTGTAAAACCTGTCCCAGTAACTGCTTTTAAATATGACGGTAGACTCTTTTCCCTGACTAGCTAGACAGTGTCTGAGCTCCAGCGCAGTTCAGTGGAGTCTGGGGAATATTAAAAATGGTTAGGTGGTTACAAGGCGTCATTTGATTATAAGGAAGGAGCAGGAGTGGTTTTGGAAGGTGAGTTTAATGAGAGAGGTCTATAAAGTTAGTCTTTATTAGTCCCCCTTCTTTGGTACACATTTATATCAAGTATATGTGCACAAATCTCAGATCTGCCGCAATTCTTGTAGCTCAGAGAAGGAAATAAAGGAATGTACAGAAGATCTTTGTTATTTATGCAATGAAATAAAGCAATCTCTGGCTGTGCGAGTGCCTATAAAATATCCTAGAATTAAGTCCCCCAATATGCTCCTGCAAAGAAATTCAAGCAGACCTGAGAGGCACGTGTTACTTTCAAAACCTAGGGAATGGGTAAGGGGAAAAAATGAGAACCAAAATCTGTCATGTAAAGGTACAAGATCCCGATGATGAATGTAACTGTACTGTACACTTAAAAAGTACCAATAAAAACAATTTTAAAAAAAAAACCTAGGGTACCTCCTGAGGTTTGATGTCCTAGCCTGTCATTTCATTGTAGGTATTTATAAAGCTTAAAATCTCTAATTTTCTGATGACCTTGAGCTTCTTCAGAAACTGGAGGAAGTACTACAGAAGAAGTACAGGGATTTTTTTTTTTCCATGAAATGGGGCTAATTGCACTCCAGAGTAAAAGAAAGAAAGCTAATACCCCACAATTTAAAATCACAAAACCATGACAATCCTGTGTCATAGACTCTCAAAAGTTATCATTTGCGCCTAAGATAGCTAGGGGATGTGATGTATATTCTTCACTTACATTATTATTATTTCCCCAGATTCCCTGGAGCTCCTGGCTTTCACATGCCTTGACAATATTATAGCTCACCTTCATTTTTATGGTGTACAAGTTTTACTCAATGTCTACTTCTCCACTGGGATCTCCAGGGCCTGAGATCTTTTTTAGAATACTTGAAATAAGGCATATAATGATAAGCAAAAAGAAAACACACACTAAACATGGAGAGTTACAAGCAAGCATTGCCACTTGCATCATTTTGTGAACTTAATTAGAAAAATCACAAAAAAGATCCGTTTCCAAACTAGATCAGAATTCAGCAAACTTTTTCCTAAAGAATCAGTCAGGAAACAGGTGAGGCTTTGTGGGTCACAGTCTCTGTTCCAAATACTCGAATCTGCTGCTGCAGGACAAAATCAGCCATTGATGGCACTGAGTAAATGCCTTGACAGTGTCAGAATAAAACTTTAATTGAAAAAACAGTCGGTGAGTAAACCTGACTCCCAGATCGTATTTACCACCTTAGTCCATTTTGCGACGCTTTCCTAGAACACCTAACTTTGAGTAAAGAGCAGATTTGATTCCCATAGTTCCGGAAGTCAGGAAGTCCAAGGTGGGAGCGCCTGCCTCTGACAAGGGCGCTCTTGCTATGCAGTCCACAGCGAAAGGCAGAAGAGAAACGGCGTGGGGTGGGGTGCGGCTCACTCATCCTTCATCAGGAACCCACTCCTCAGATAAGCAATCCACTGCCACGGTGAGGCGTCAACCAATCCAAGTGTCCTCGCGTTTATTAAAGGCACCGCTCTCAACGCTCTTGTTTGGAGGAGTGCATTTCCGGCACATTGGAAGACTGTTCAAACCTGCTTCAAATCTGTCTGCAAAATGGGTGTCCTAACATAACCAAAGATCTCGGTCTCTTCGGTGACAGATTAAACTAGGGCACAGACTGGATCATATTTCTACTTCCAAAAGGAAAAGACACATTTAAAAATCTGTAATTAATTCTCAGGCATTAATTTGATGAATATTACTATCTCTTAATAAAATGAAAAATCTTTTTTTATCACTGCAGCAGCAACAATATACTAACCCACTCAGTGAACGTCTCATGATTGCATATTTTAGATTTAGCTCAGCTATCTTTTCTTGAAGGGTTTTGTAAACTCAGGAAATACATTATATGGTTTCTCACAAATTAGGAGGCTGGGAGCTTGGTAAGGTGTGTATGTTAGTCAGCTTACTGTGTCAAACTGTCTAAGACACTCCCCTTAAAAGGAAGAAAGATTTATTTGAGCTCAGAGTTTGGGAGGTTACAGTCCCTGCTCACTTCGATCCATTGTTTTTAGGTCTGTGGCTACGTAGAACCCCATGGCAGGCGGTGTCCCCCTATCCCTGTTATGAACACATCCCCCAAAAACTAACCTCCTTCTACTAGGCTATGCTTCAAAAAGGTTCCTTCGCCAGGCATGGTGGTACACGCCTGTAATCCCAGCACTCAGGAGGCTGAGGCAGGAGGATCTCTGAGTTTAAGACCAGCCTGGGCTACATAGTGAGTTCCAGGAATATAGTGAGACCCAGTCTCTAAAAAAACAAAAAAAAAAGGTTCCTTCACTTCCCAATCACACCATAGGCTCATGACCACTTGAGAGTCAAACCATCATAGCTTTTTTTAAGCTGTTTAGGAAGAAGTCTCTACCCAGATACAGTGGCACACACCTGTAACCCTAGGTACTCAGGAGGCTGAGGCACAATTGCAAATTCGAAGCCAGCCTGGGCAACATAGTAAGAACGTGCTTCAAAAACAATATTTTTTAAAAGGCTAGAGATGTAGCTCAGTGGTAGAGCACTTGCCTAGCATGGGTAAGGCCCTGAATTCAATTCCCTGCATGGAAAAAAAAAGTCTCTAAGTAGACACAAAAGTTGTCCTCAGGTTGACCTGTTTTTGCATGCTGGAGTAGCCCTTCCCAATAATATAAATGTAAGATCAGTAAATACATATAATTTGTACAGCACAGCAAGAATTTGAGGGCGGGAGCTTCTGGTGAACAGGGAAGTACGATTCCACAGGATACCATCAGTCAGGATCTACAAGGGTATGCTGCGATAACAAGTAACCCAAGTTTCTCCATGGCCACAACAAAGGTGTAAACAAAGTTTGAAGCCACAAAGGTTGATTCCCTTCCACACCACATTGCCAGCTAGGATGGGCCCCATGGCTCTGCTCACTGCAGTACACGCGATCCAGCTGACAGAAATACCGCCTTGACACGGGCTCCCACCCTCAGAAACAATCACGGCGAACTGTGCGCGCAGCTCGGAAGCGGCCCTCTGTGCACTTCCGGCCACATTTCCCCAGCAGAAAGCAGCGCAGAGGCCACGCCTGACTCCAGGACAGAAAGGGGGGGGGTGCGATGTTCTTATTTGTGAGCAGCAGAGGTGTCCGCAGGGAGGACCGAGGAGTTTCACAGTAGAGAAAAAGTAAGGCTACGACTTCTTGGGCTCTGGCGTGTGATTTTCTTGGAAACTTTTTCAATTATGAGGTGTCTAACAGGAAAAGGCACCGAAGCCCACGAAGAAAGAAAGGTCTGCCTGGAACGGATCGCTCCACTCTAGGGTGCAGAGACTCATGGCAAAGGGCTGCTATGGCGCAGTGCAGCCTGGAAGCCCCCCTGAGCCCAGCTCTGGGTCATGATCAGCCTGACAAAGCAGCAGCTCTGATGTCACAGGCCTGGACGGGAACCCAGACTCTGACTGCAGACAAGTGAAGGCCAACTATGAAGATGGCATATGGCGGAAGCAACAGAGCACCAGAGACCAGGCCGGGGGCACTGGAGCCTTCGGTCTCAGCGGCACCGCCCCGCTTCCCCAAAACTGCACTGAGTCAGAGCCCAGGATCCTTGGACAGGATGGGGTCGGCCTGAAACAGGAGGCCGGGGCAGCCAGCACACGACTGCAAAGGTGCCTGCAGGCTGCAGGGGGGGTCTGTTCTTTCTTAATTTGTAACATTGCTCTGTGTGAGCTGGCCTTCAGAAGTTCCTCTCTTCTGCTGAATTCATGATGCGGCGCTTTTACTGGCCCCTGAGTGAGAATTTAAAGAATGTGCTACACCACTTGCTGGTGGGGAGAGGCGAGCTTTACCGCTAAACCACTAACCAATAGGATAAAGGGAATAAGGAGTCTCCCTAAATTGTTACATCACCTGGGCGGGGCTTGAACTTGCGATTCCTGGCCTCAGTCCCACCAGGCTGCTGGGGTTACAGGCCTGCATCTCCACTCCTGGTTCAGAGATTGATTTCTGACGCTCCCAAACAACCCTAAGAAAGTTGACTCAAGGGGCTTCCCAGGGGCCCCTTCCCACCCCGAACGTCATCCCGGCTTCATTCTCTACCTGCCAGTCACCGGCAGCCCAGCCCACTGAATTCAATCAGACTGAGGGCACCTCTTTCCTTCCAACACCTCTGCTGTCCTCCCTTTCTGAAGGCCGGGCCACCTTCCCCGCTACCTGGGGCCTGCTCCCCAGAGCAGGTGGCTCGGAGCCAAGAGGCTGGGCGGTCTGAACAGAGCCGCCGCAATACAAGCTTCCTGCGCCCGGGCAAAGAGCTTAACCTTTCTGTCCCTTCTGTTCTCACCTCTGTGAAAGAGAGACAATCCTGCCTACCTCACAGCTCTGCTGTGGGGATTAAGTTAAACCTAAAGTGTTCAGGAGCATGTCTAACACACCCGTTGTAACTGCTGCAAACACTCAGCCACCGAGGTCATTTGTACCTGAATGAGTGTTCGTGTGAACGGTGCTTGTGCCGCTCTCCCCTTTCTTGCCCTCCTGAGACACTGAAATTTCTCTCTACGGAGCACCCAGTATGCACCATCAAGATATTGAATCAGACATACTTATGAATTTTATCTCACGGAATCTCCCCAGAAGCCCTGCAAAGCACGCATGCGTGTGCCCATCTTACAGATAGGAAACTGAGGCCTGGCGTGAGAAACTCGCCCAGACTCACATCTAGAGAACAGACTGCAGACTAGGTGTTGTTTTCTCACCCTGGAGTGCACTTCTGCCTTCCCTCCCTGAGCCAAACAGAGCAGGCAGGGGCACGGGGGAGACAGCAGATCTTGACTGATGAGAATTTGACCAAAATAAAAAGGCAGTGGAGAGGGAGGCACAAGGAGCAGGGGAGGCAAAGATTACAAGAAAGAATGCGGGATAACAGTGCCATCTCTGCTTTTTGAAAGGTGACTCTTTCTTATCTCTTAATTCCCTGAGGATCTAGAGCTTTGTTATTCCTCAAGCAGGAGGACAAACATGACCCTTGGGAGCATCTGTCTGAAGTTCATCTCGGCCACCCTCACAGCCCCCACCCCGCTCCCTTCCACCCTTCCTCCCCGCTGGAGACAATCACCCCATCTGGATGTAACGGTACATCCCCAAGTTTCAAAACAGAGCAACTCACCGACCAACTGAAACCTCTGTGAAACGTCCCCGAGGACCCATGTGCTGTCAGGCTCTGTGGAGTCTCCGGCTGCCCAGAGCTGGCAACTGGGAGCCGGGGGTCTGGATTCCAGTCCTCACTGTCACTAGCTCACTGAGCCGTGATGGCCCTGGGAGTCTGAGGGGTTCCCCAAACATTTGGCACATCACACACCCTGTAAAAGAAGGAGAAGAGGTGTGCTCCGTGATTTCTCCAACCCCAAAAGTTCCACATCTAACTTCTCCTTTGATGTCCCAAACCTACCTCTAAGCTCGGGAAAATTACAGGGAGAGCAGAATACAGCCCTGGATAGGCAGATACTGCTCTTGCCCTCCCTTCATTTCAGCTGCATCAACCAACTTTAAGAGAAAGAAATGGCTTGTCGATTGATTTCAAATATTCAAATAATTGAAATTGAGTAAATGCCGCAAGACACAATATACATCACTGTATATATAAAGCAACATGAAGCAAAGCTCTTGTCCTGAACATACAAAAAGCACAAAACCAATATAAAGGGACAAGAATTTTTGTACTAACAGTGAAGATGAGAAGGTGTCTGAGAAAATGCTTTAAACCCTCTAATGCCTACTGACAATCAGAGCAGTTATAGGGCTAACAACCCCTGTCCTGAGGCTTTGCTTTTCAGCCCCCTCAAGTTACATAGGAGAGAAGCTGAGAATATTCTCAGAAGGGGGAAGACCTCTGCGGAAAACCTATTCCACCTCAAGCCCTATGACAGGCACCCACGTATTTATCTCAGGGATATTTTTTGTCCCTATCTTGTGGGGAAAGGACTTTTGTATTTGGTTTTCAGACCTAAAACTTCAACTTTGCAGAAGTCACACTGATTGCAAAGCCACTCAGCCAAGCAGAGACAGATTTGAAATTCAAGTCTGCAACCCCAGACACAAGTATGTCTGACCCATCTCCAGGCAGCTGCCTTGAAGAGCTGACGCCTCCAAACGGACCAATCAGCAAACAATAGGAGGTGTTTTGATGTCTTTGTGCTGCCCGACGACATCCACACCCCACTCTTGATTAAACAGAAGCTGCGCCCGAAGGCACATTCTGTGGCTAACATTTTTATTTGCCTGGTTCAAGGGGAGAAAACTATGCTCCCAACCTGGCCGACAGCACCCTGCTCCGCTGGCTCAGACTCAGCTTCAGGACCGGTTAGCTCCGCCTGTTCAAATGACACAGCCGGGATTCTGTGACGTAGGCGCCCACTGTGGCAGCTGCTGGGACCCAGTAGCGGCACACAGCCTCCGACAGCTCCTACCAGGACTTCCCACCAGTCGTGCAACCCCCATGGGTTTTTTATGTTTGTTAAATTCTTCTTCCTCTAAAGTTCCAGTAAAGCTTCTTGGCTGATTCTGATTGACTGACTTTGCTCAAATGCCTTCCTTTGAAACAATAAAGGATAAACTATAGAATGCTTTATTAAATGCGAATGACAGACAACAGATAAGTTTTAGTGTAATTATGTTCTGTGCAACATTTGAGACACAGTAAAACTCAACAGCTTTTCCAAGATCCAAGTTGAACTGGTCATCCTGTTTCAGGTTTGTGCGGGCTGTTTTGCTAATTGTGGCAAAAGCCCAAGAGCCAATCTTGTGGCCAGGAAGAAGGGCATAAGGGAAAATTCGGGCCAGAGCTGGGTGGCTGCCAACCCCACCGGGAGGAGGGGAGTCCACCCGTCCAAACCACGGGGAGAAGTTAACTCCCTAAAAGCAAACCAGGTGCTCCTCCCAGGAGAGGAAACGGATATTTAGCAGCCAAGAAGAACAGATGCGCACTACAATTGAAGTGGGTGCCTCTAAGGAAGAGGAGCATATGTTTTTGGCAGGGGGTGAGGAGCCCGTGGACCAGCTGAGTGGGAAGAGAGCCTGCTCAGCTCTTCTCAGTCTTCCAAGTTTGTGTTTTCACCCACACGCACTTGCCAGATTGCTTGAAAAAAGCAACAGCTGTGAAGACTGACAGTTTACAGTTGTGATAAATCGCATTAGTAAAGAATTTCAATTAAAGTGATATCTAAGTAAAAAACAAGAAGTCGACCCTGAACAAATAAATTAGTACTTCAATTCATGCAGGAAGGCTGCAGCATGAACCTATCTGCTATTGTTTTGCTTTTCCTCCAGGAGTCCGGGACACAGAGTGTGGGATCCTTGTTTTGCTGGAGAAGGGGTGATTAGTAAAGACAGAAAAAAATCTGTAACTAGGCATCTATTTCATTGCCCTTGGGTATGTCTTAACGACCAGATTCTCAACTTAGTCCCAGATTTTCCCGTGATGTCCGTCTTTGTGAGTCAGAGAAGGGCATTCAGAGCCTTCCTGTGGGGTCTGCCCCTCCAGCCCCTGTCAGCGGGGTGGCCAGGCCCCACCGGGCTGTGTCCCCTTTCCCAAGCCAATCCATCTGCATCTGTAACGTCTGAAAAGGAGCTCGGGCATATCTCCTTTTTGCTCGGTTTAGAAAGTCATACGCCTGCACAAAATGAATGCTGGAGAATCACTGGGCCCCTTGTTCTCCCAGGGTCAGGGCCGGCACAGCCCAGACGGCAGGAGCCCAGCGCCCCACAATGGGCTTCAGGTCCTCACCTCCCTTCCCTTCCCACCCTGCCCCCTCTGCTGCAAGACACCCCAGCCCTTTCCCCACCCACTCCAGCCTGACTGCCAGCAGATCCGATACCTTGGCAGCCAGCGATTCAGGACTAATTAGATGATTGCTTTCATTTACCGTAGCAGTTGGGAGGGGGACTGAAAAGGCAATGCCCCTATTCTTGTTGGAAAAATAAATTACGCCCATTGTTACTCGAGATCCTTTACCCCCCCTCTCCCCCAATCAAGTAAATTAGCAGCTTGGTTCATTTTCCCAGCTTCGCTCCTGAGCAGATGGCAGCGCCCTGGAATGTGGCTTAGAGCTGTGTGGTCAATACAATTGTTTGGAGCTGTTTGTACCAACAATGAGAGGAGACGTTTGTCTCCCAGAGGACGAGTGGCACTTGTCTTCCCAGCCCAGGGAGGTGCTGCAAGCGGCCACCAGCCCGGGCTTCTCAGGAAGACGTACACCGCCATCTAGTGGGTGTGGGGACTAACTGCATTGTGTTCGTCTCCCCGCCCGTGCTTTGGGCCAGTAAGGACAGCAACAAGGCTTCTACTAGGTTACTAAAAATAGAGCTGATTCTTTGTATCTCTAGGAGTGAGGAAATGTTTGCCTCAAAGGCTTTAATAAAAGTGTTACTCAATGCTTGCGTAACGGCGCTGGTGGGTAGCTCTCCGTGGTCCTGATTTTCAGATCTGAGAACTGTCGGTTGACGTTGTCTTCACCCAGTGAAGCTGAGTACAATTCTACCTTCCTTTTGTAAGTATCCGGAAGTGACAGCGTCAGCACTCCAGCCAGATCCTTTTCCTCAGCCACCTCTCCATCACCCCATCTCCCCCACAGCAAGCCCAATTCAAAAACACACAAAGTAAAGGTATTCAAAAGCTGGCTTGTTCACCCGGAGTCATGGGCACTTCCTCACGAAGTCAGAAACGCACCCAACCCTAAGACTTGTCAACATGGGTGACGAGAGGGGGATCCCATCCTCCAACCCTAACAACATGCTTCTGCAGGTTTCTTTTCACTCATCTCCTGTCTATAAAGGGCTCGGTTTTGTCTCCTTGTTTTACATCAGAACCATGATTTTATTGGCTTTTGGTGTGTTGGGGGAAGATCAGGAGAGAGCGAATAAATTCCAGGCTACAGGGTTTCAGTTGGTGGTTATCCACCAGAGGTGATTTGTCCCCGTCTCCCAGGAGACATTTAGTGATATCTGGGGACATTTTTGGATTGTTATAACTTGGCAGGCTGCTAAATGTCCTGCAAGGTACAGGACAGCTACCACCACACACACACACACACACACACACACACACACACACACACACCCCAAAGAATTATCTAGCCGGAAATGTCAATAGCGCTGAGGCTAAGGAAGCTGGTTTAGGGTAACAAAGACTGCCCTTCAGGAATGGGGTTATGATAACATTGCCCCACTGCAGAGACTGTGGATAACTCGGCCTCTCCCGAGTCAGTATTTACCACCTCTTTTCTTCTTTTAGGCTCTTCCATTTTAAACTTCATTTAGCCACCTTTTTTCTCTTTCCTCCGTGTGGCTGGGAAGAGGAAAGGACTGCAGAGTGGGAGGGGAAGCAACAGAAGACGAGAATTAGAAGCATGACCTGTTTCTCGGGAAGAGCTCGGTGCATTCCTCTCTCGGATGTGCTTTGTGACCGGGCAGGGTACAATTAAAAGCACAATAATTTGCTTGTTATTCAAGTCAGGCATTAGTCCGGGTAATGGCGTGCTTGGTGGAGAGATGGATTTCCTTGTTAGGAGCTAAGCACAGGATTAGCTGAATTCTCCATGGAGAAATCTTGATTTGTTCAAGGTCTTTCATGTTTTCTACAGAGAAGGGATTATGTCTTCTTAAAGAGGGGCCTTGCTTAAAAAGCTACAAAGTATAAGAAAAGGATTTAGGGCAGAGGGGCCTGTGGTTAAGTAGCTGAGGGGTACAGGGAATTTTAGAGCAAAGGATTATTTAAAGCCATAAAGTTCAAAAAATAATTGGTTTAGCACTACTGGGTCAGTGCCGCGAGTGCGCTGTGAAAGCAGTTAAGCATGAGCTAATATTCATTTTACTTTGGCTAATTATTGCACAGATCCAGGAGAGAGAAGGAAAGAAAGCATGCCCCCTCCTCGGCAATCAGGAAGTATGTTGTTTTGGGTTTCTCTGCCTTACAGTCACGCTTATTTGTTGGGATGCCCAGAATCCAGGCATTGCAAAGACCTTACTAGTTAAAACACAGGAAAACTGATCTTTCAAGGAGAACAGCCCTACTATTCTAACGACAAAGGAGAAATCACTATTACTCTTCTGTTCTGTTTTGTTTTGAGTGGTACTGAGGATGAGTCCAGCACCTCACACCATACTAAGAAAGTGCTCTACTGCCCAGCACAACAGCAATCAAGAATGACTCTAAGTTTTAACTTCACTGACCTCATTAGCTAGAGAATAAGGTGAAGTTCCTGACTTCACCAACACCCTGGGGTGAGATGAGGTCAGCAGATTGCAACCAGGGGTAACCTCCTCCCTGGGGGACCTCTGGCAATTGTCTGGAGACATTTTCAATACTAAAATCTGGGGAAATGGCCGTTGCATGCAGTCTAGAGAGCAGGGATACTGAAAAATACCCCCACGACACAGAATAGTGTGCACGCACGCACACACACACACATACACACACAATGCTGAAGAATTATCTGCCCCAAAATATCATGAGTGCTGAGGTTGAAAACCCGTGGGCTAGGGGAAGGCAATTTTCTCTCCTGGTGTAGATAAAGGTTTGTGCAATCCTCCCTTCCCCACATCCATAATTCATGAGAAACCAGATGACCACATCCAGCGTTGACTATCATGCTTTTCTGCACCTTTTCAATACTGAACATATTTACAAATCAAGAAATAAAGTGCTGTCCGGAGGAACTCGCCCTCGGTGTACCTGGGCTATACAACTTGTGGTTGTGCCCACAATTTGACACACACTGGAGAAGAGAAAGTTGGCTCCTTCACAAGCTCCCCAGACGCAGAATCGGGAGGCCTTACGTTCCTTCCCCGAGATCACTCATCCTTGCCTGCATGAAGTATGCTCGGTCAGGCCGACTCTGGCAGAAACTCGGCGACACACTTAACCTCCACCTACAAGAGGGGTAAGTAGGAGGGTGCCTGGGGAAGAAAGGTGGACACACACAACTGAGCTCTACCCCTCACTCGCAGCAGCACACTCAGACCAGCTGTAGAGGAGAAGGCGTGCCCAGCCCCACAGCCCTCCCAGCTCCTCTCCGCCCTTCCCTCACTCCTGTTCAGCACATTTCCAGTACAGTGGGCACAGCGAGCGATCCCGATAAATTTCAAGTTAGAGCAGTTCACTCCTGAGCTCAGAGGCCTCCAAAGGCTCCCACTCAGCTCCAATAAAAGCAAAGACCCTCCTCCCTGTATTTTCCCCTGCCCCCTCCTCCGTAACCTCCGTCGCTCCTCCATGCCTCCCTATTTACAAAGACTTTGTTTCCATTTTTTCTTCTTCGTATTAATTCCACTCCCCTCATTCTTTTCCCCTACCCTTCCCATTTTCCCTTCCCCTATTAACCTCTTTTTCCTATTTCAAATTATCTGTCATACCTTTTAGTCCTTTTTACACTTGCAGTTTCTCACACCAGAGAAACTGTTCGGTATTTACATGCATGCATCCTACTTATTTCACTTAGGAGCATGGCCTCAGGGAGCATCCACTTAGCTACAAATGTCTCTAGTTTCTCATTCTTTATGGCTGAGTAGTACTCCTTTTTTTTTTTTAAATATACATACACATTGTCTTTATCCAGTCTCCCAGTGATGAGCAATTGGGCTGCTTCCAAGACACTTGCCGTTTTATTCTAGAAAAGGAACATTATGTTACTAATGAGGAAATCTTGTGCTTTTTTTTAACATGGAGACACACAGCACATTTCCCACACTCGTCCTGGAGATACTGTCAGCGCTATCTTACAGGAAAATGACGTGTGGAGCATAAACACAGCACAGCTGTGATTGAAATGAGGGCAAGGGACACCAGACCTGTGGGTGTTTGATACCCCTTGACGCCTTGACTTCTGGGGTTCCACCCAGCTTTGAATGGGATGGCTGTGGGCTCCCTTCCAGCTTAGCAATTGTGTGTTTCCATGACTAGCTTTTCAAGACTCTTAATTTCCTAGGGGTTTGCGAAAATAGCCAACCACAGATCTGCATTTGATTGTGGGCTGCCATGCCAAGAAGTCACTAAGGTCTGATTTATGCCTATCCTAGGATATTAAATAGCAGCATTGCTCTGGAGGCAAGAACACCAGACTTCTGCCATAAAACATCTGGATGGCCTTGAATGAGGAGTCGTGACCTCCCCAGAGCCTCCCTTTCTCATCCTCAAATGAGAGCTGAACAAGGCCAAAATTTCTCAAAGAATAGTGTGTTCACTATTCTTCAAATTAAGCAAGAGGTGGAACAAAGCTGAATACTGAATACTGAATGCATCAGTATGACACATTTTTCTATCAAACATAAAAATAAATATACACAGCCTCTAGGTTAGAATGGTTTCACTTGCAATTTATCAGCTCTACAATGGTGCAAAAGTGATACACGTAAAGTAGAAACTGTTCTGGTTGGGGTCTTCTCCCAAGCTAGCAAGAGGTGCTATGGGTCCCTCACTGTGCCACTGTGCCGGACAGGGGCAGTGGGCTGCAGCCCCCCCCCCCCCCCCCCCCCCACACCACAGATGTGGGGTCACGCAGGAAACACTGCACTCAACACAGTGCATGGTGCTGCTCAGCTCTGACATTCAGTAGGTTCAGTTTGTGGACACATGTTTTATATTTTCAATTCAGGATGTGTTCATCAGGGTGGAAATCAGGGATCGTAAGTAGCCCATCAACCCTGTGATTTCTTGTATATTATGGGTACATCTAGGCTAATGCATGAAGCACCACGATGGTCAGCCTCGCACACAAACAAGAAAGACTCGGCGTTCATACATGCTGTTTCAAGCCTTCAGTAATTGTCCCTTCCCCCAGAGCTGCCCACAAGTTTCCATAACCCGGATGAAATGGATTGCTAGTACGGATTTCCATATGCTAAATTCCACGTGCATTGCTCAAAAGAACTTCACTGTGCATCAAAGCATTGCCTCTAATGAAATGTGACTAAAGTTTTCTTTAAAAGATAGTGGCTGTGGTAAGTGATTGACCCTTGATTTTCTCCCACCTCTGCAGTCTATGACATAGGACTTCTTCTAGAAAAGACACCATGTTATTGCCCCCATGTCAGTCTCATACAACCAACATGAAAGGTGAACTTTCTAGATCCAGAGGGGAAGTCTGGAGTAGGCTCATGTTTGCTCTAAATGAATGGACTTTTACACAAAGAACATAGACTTACATCTATGGGTTTACACACACATACAGTCAAGTCATACCTATATTCACAGGTTAGGCTGCAACATCATTGTTTACAGTTTTATGTGAAGCCCATGGAGAAGATTCTCACCTCTTGGACACTCCAGGTACCAGTGGCCTCAGTCACTATCTGGCAGTTGAATTTCTATGAAGTACGGGCTCTGTTTTGCAGTGGCAATAGCCACAGAAGAAAGCCAGGTCATAAAGATGGATGCAGATGAAAAGCATACGCCATCTTCACCATGATTACCCATCTCGTCAGATGGGAGGAATCCAGGCAGAAAGCAGCACAAGCCAAAGACTTAAGGAACTCAGGTTGAGTTGCTGAAACAACTGAAGGACAATGTTCTCAGGGCTTTCAGCTGCCTACTCTAAGCCCAAGTCAGTCTACACAGGTCCACTACCCTTGCCTATCTACTGTGTGGCTAGCCCTGGAGTTATCACTACAAATACTAGTGTAGATATCTTAACTGAAAAGATATATAAAATGCTTATAATCCAAACATTAATTAATTAGAAATTCAGGTGATAAAGACAAGATCTATTAGAGCTACTCAGACAGGTGGATAGACAGATGAGGGGAAGCTTCCAGGGCAAACCCAAACAACAGGTTGAATCCCACAAACAGTATGGTGATGTCCACCTATAATCCCAGAACTTGGGATACTGTACATGGGGATTTGGGTTCGAGGTCAGCTTAGACAACAAGGCAAGTTCAGGGCCAGCCTAGAACGCAATCAAAACCCCATCTCAAAAACAAAGAAAGAGCCAGGCATGGTGCCTGTAATACCAGTACGCTGGGTGGCTGGAGAGGAAGACTGAAAGTCTGAGTCCAATTTAGGCAACTTAGTGAAGCCATGTCCCAAAATTTTAAATTTTTAAAAAAGCCTTCAGATGTAACTCAGTGTGAAGGCCCTGGGTCGCCCCACACACCACGACCACCAAAACATAAAAAATAAGGAAGTTGGGGAGAGGAATATGGGGGCAAGGGAAATGGGCCAAATGGAGAGGGCAAGGGGAGAGAGGAAGAGAGGGAGGGAAGGCTGGAGGGAGGGAGTCAGTCCAGCCAGAATGAATTGGAGACGAGGATACATACAAGTCAAGGACCATTGGAGGCAAGGGGCAGAACCCCAGTGCAGAACGGCAGAGTCTGCATGAGTCACTGTAACAGAAAACTAGAGGCCGGGTGGCTTCACAGCAGAAACTGCTTTCTCATTAGTCCTGGTGGCTCCTAGTCCCAGATCAAGGCAGCAGCTGGGAGGGTCCTTCCCGAGGCTCCCTGGCCACCACGCAGGTAACCACTCTTCTCACTGTGTCCTCACGGGGCCTTTCCTCTGTGATGGGGCAGAACACTCACTGGTGTCTGTTCCTCTTCTGATAGAAATACTCGTCCTATGAGAGCAGAGTCCCTCCTTTAACCTTCATTACCGTCTTTCCCTGAAAATAAGACCTGACTGGAAAAGAAGCCCTAATATGATTTGTAAGGATGCACATAATTAAGCCCTACCCTCAAAAATAACCCTCAGTAGGAGCCAGGGATTTGGCTCAGGGGTTCGGTGGCCTGCCTTGCAAGTGCAAGGACCCGAGTTCAATACCCGGTACCAAAAAAAAATAATAATAATAACCCTCAGTTAAGATCATCAGCCAGAGAGATGAATTTAGTGTATCTTTTATAACACATGATGGACACATTGAATTATAAAAAATAATCTTAATATATAATTAAATACAAATATTATAGAAATTAATACTTAAGATAAATAATATAAATTATAATTAAGTATTTACAAATACCCAAGCAGGTGCCTTCAGACACGAGAAGTAAATGCCCATATAAACAGATGAACTCGAGACTCACTGCCAAATGACTGACCAGAGTGCAGATACAAAACTTGAATAATGTGGAGACTTGGTAACACGTGGACATGACTACGTCTGATATGAATGTTCATAATTCAATATGTCATGAGTTGTAACAGACATACTTAATGCACACATGTGAAACAAAGAAACATTTTCTGAATTTGGAAGCCTGCAATTTTTTGTCACTTTTGTGCAGACCATCATTCTTAACTGTCATCATTTTTGTTTCTGCTCCTGTCTCCTAAGTATTCAAATAACACTTGATTTAATACAAAGTTTGTGGAGCCGCTCAGCCTGCAAGAGGTTATAACTTAGGTCGTGCAAGAGGTGAAGAATTCATGGGATAAAATCATGAACAGTTGTGTTGCCACTGCATTACGAGCAGACCACAGGGGCCAGAAGTGCTCACTGAAGGACAGCTCTATTGCTGGACATGAGAGAATGGGGCCAATGGTACCACAGGAGATGGAGTCTCAAGAAATTCAGGTCATGATTTGGGCTTTGGAGAGGTACAATGATGTTCCAGATGATGACATGACTGTATATAAATAGATGTAGGTTTTTGTACATGAATAAATGTAAATTGTTGTGCATGAATAAATATAGACTACTGAACATGAAAAGTAAGACAGTCCCTGAAAATAAGCCCTATTATATCTTTTGGACCTAAAATTAATTTAAGACCTGGGCTTACTTTCAGGGAAATAGGATACTTTCTTAAAGAACTTATCTTCAAATTGTTACAATGCAGCTTAGGACTTCAACATATGGATTCAGGAGTGGGAGGGACAAAATTCAGCCCAAAACAAATGGCATACACATGGACTCAAGCAGTCACAATGGAAATGTGAGAGAAGGAATAGATAAGAGAGACTTTGAAAAGACAAGTAGAAAACATTTATGAAATGTAGCTGAACCAAAGACAATGCTAACGCCACTAAATTACTCAGCTTTCCTGTCAGTGTGACACAATACCTGATACCAACTTAGAGGAGAGGTTCATTCTGACTCACAGTTCCATTAGGTTCAGTCCGTGGTTGATCAGCTCCAAGACAAAAACAGCACGGTGGGGGCCTAGTGTAAAAAATCTGCTCACTTCACAAAAGCCAGGAAACGGAGAGCAAAGGGAAGAGCTGGGTACAATAATATACCCTTCCAAGTTTCAGCCCCACTGACCCCCCTCTTCCCACAAAGCCCCAGCTTTTAATAGCACAGTCAGCTCTGAACTCATCTATGGACAAATCCACGGATGAATATAGCGCCTTCACGGTCCAATTATCTTCCAAAGTCCCACCTCTGAGCATGAGACTGTTAGGGGACAATCTACATTTAAACCCTCACAAGTACTAACCCAAAGGAACAGAGGAGCCACCTAGGACAGAACAGCCCTCTCACAGGACTGCATGTGCCATGGTCCCCTCCTTCTTGCAAGGGGACTTGTGCATATGCAAATGTAAGAGCAGCCTGATCTATTACTGTGAGAATTTTTATTCCCAAGCCTAAAGAGATTTTAGAGTTTGGTAAGGAATTATAACTAGGAAAAATGAGAGGAAATTAAGTAGGGAAGATTTAGACTTCAGAGTGGGGGAGGACCACAGCACTGAGCTCTGCTGCACAGGATCATACTCCGTTTCCCAAAGAAGTAAGAGCTATTAGACTTACTCCGTCACCCAAAGCCAGTTTCAAACTTGAATACCTGTGCTCAGCAAATGTGTCAGAAGCCCTAAAGCCCCTCCTTTCTTATCTCATTACTGAAGGGCTGAAATCCACTGTTATTGGCCTAGACCACGAAACAGCCCACCTGCTGAGCAGCTGTAGTAGCCATGCACTATTAAAGCTAAGAGTTAATTCAATCACATACCTGAATATCCTTCACAAGCTGGCTTAGATTGGGGTCAGCAGAAGCAGACCCTGAGATGCGAATGTATGCAGTATCTTAACCAGTTTGCTATAATAAGTACTGTATCACAGGTCAGGTGGCTTATAAAGAACAGAGATTCATTTCTCAGAGCTCTGGAAGTCCCAGGTCAGGATGTCCACATCGCTAGGTTCTAGGGAGGGTCCTCTCCCAGGCTACGCATGCCTTCTTCTCATTGTATCCTCACATGCCAAAGACAGGGCAAGAGACTTCTATGGCCTCTTCTTAGAAGGTCACTAATCTGACCACAATGGCACCACCCACCATGACAGGGTCATGACCTGATCACCTCCCAACATTCCCATCTTCAAACACCAGCATGCTGAGATAACGATTGCAACCTAGGAACTTGGGCAAGTCATCCAGTCCCTACTCTGCTCATATAGTTTATTAAATGCATGCTTCTAGGGGAAGCTTGGCCCAAATGGGGGGAGCAGCACAGAAATAGGGTAAAAGCTAACCATGGCTGCCTTACCAGGCAAGTGACAGAGGGCAGATTTATCTTGGTCCTTCAGGGAGACTCAAAAGTCAGAACAATGCACCTGACTAGACTGAGGGCAGTACCACAGTGATTTCCAGCATTTCGGCCTCCCCAGCAGCCCAAATACAAGTTTCCTACAAGGAGCCCCAGGGACCTGATGCCATCAATAAAAGCACATCAAAGTCAGTAGGAACACAAAAGGCATGAAAGTGAACTGAAGGGGCTCTGGGAAGCAGACATATGCACTACTCCACATGTACTAATTCTACAATTCTACTAACATGCATGCTAAGGACAAAGCCATGGCTAGATGTGAAAAAAGCTTTAGCTCCAAGTGTGTGTTTTGCTGTGCCACTTTAAATGGGTGTGCCGCGGAGGATGCATTTGGTTTCGAGTGCTAGGAAAACACAATTCAGACTAGGTTTGGTCATACAGGGAAGCTGCTCATCACACACTAAAAGGTTTGGAAATGGAGTTTCCACCATGAATTTATCTGGATTCAGCTACATCACCAGCTCTCCTGACTCTGCCCTACTCCATAATCTGATTTTGTCCTTGACTCTGCTCCATAAGACATAACTGTGGCTGTTACAGAAAGAGAGAGATTTTGTTTCTCCCCAGCCATAGAGCGGAAGTACTGAGCTTCATTCCAACTGAGTTACCATGGGTTCCTTGTTCATCCTAGGCTGGCACAGGGCTACATACATTAGATTGCCAAATGGACTCATTTGTTTTGTGCTACAGTGGGGATAGAACCCAGAGTCGCACATATGCTAAGCAAGAGCTCTACCACCAAGCCAAACACACCCCAGGCCCCCAAACAAGATTAATATGGAGTGGACCCAGCCACCATCGCTCAAGCACCAGGAGGTAGCCTGGGCCTCAAACCACCGCAGGAAGGAGAGCCACGCCTGCTCCCGACCCAGCCGTCATTGCTCCAGTGCCAGGAAGGTAGCTGCACAGGTGCCCCTGAACCCCCATAAGCGCCCCCCCATGCACTCTCAGACCTCCTGACTGTGCCAGTCTTTGAACCCACTCTGTAGAGGCAGAGGTGGTCATCAAGGGTATTTTTCTGAGTTCCCAACTTTGAACACTTTTAAAGAAAGGGTGTGGGAAACCTGTAATAGAACACTGTGGAGTTCAACCATTCAGAAGGTTGGGGAACTCAATCTGGGCCTTGCAGCCCGAGGTCAGTCAGCATCATGGGGTTCAGCCATCAGCTAACTGAGATCAGAGGTCTTGCATCCTCGCTCTGTCTGAGCCATTAAATGGTAAATACACTATATTGAAATTTTGTTCACTGCAGACATGTTCTGGACTGCTTCTTGATTTCAATTTAATTCAAATGATTTAAGGGTGATAGACTAGTGACTACCACAGGTGGTCAGTGTCCAAGTTGTGCTTGATCTTAATGTGTGGCTGATTGTATCAGTTGGGATAAAGCATTGCAGTTGATTTGAAGAGCTGTTTTCTCTGACGTTATGAAGATGAGAATGTCTGTGGGTCGTTAGAGACACAGAAGCTAGGGCGCAACTATATCAGGAAGATTTGTGTGATAATCCAGAGATTAAACCAAGGACAGTCCGGCAACAAAAATAAAAATGAGAAAACACTTAAGCAAGACACAAGGACGGACTTCCAGTTCACTAATGGGAAACAGTAGGGCAAATGAGGATGAAAAGGCTGATACTGAACCACCAGGACACCCTGAACTCAAAGCACAGGAAGTAACAAAACAGATCAATCAGGCTCTAGAAAAATTCAAAACAGAAATAATTTCCCAGATAACCATAGAGATAGTGAGCAAAATGGAAGTTGCGATTCGAGACTCTAGAGCAGAAACTGACAAAAAAAATAGATGAGCTCAGGACCATGATAGAAGCCATGAAGGCCCAGCATAAGAAAGAAATGGAAAAAATAAATGCCCAACATAGGAAAGAAATGGAATCCATAAAACAGATTCAAACAGATATCCAGGAGATTAAATACTCCATAGAAAGTGTATGCAACAGAATAAAAGAATGTGAAGATAGACTCTCAGATATAGAAGATAAGATTGCAGTCAGTGACCATGAAAAGAGAGATCTCTTAAAAACAGTAAGGGATCATGAGAAATCAATCCAACAACTCCTAGATGATGTAAAGAAGAATAACATAAGACTGACAGGAATCCATGAAGTAGCAGGAGAAAATACAAATGACTTTAAAAAACTGTTCACAGAATTAATGACAAAAAACTTCCCAAAGAGAAGGGAAAAATTTGACATTCAGATAACTGAGGCATATAGGACCCCAACTAGCTACAATCAAAAAAAATCTACACCTAGACATATAATAATCAAGATCCCAGAAACTCAACAGAAGAACAAAATACTACAAGCAATAAGAGAAAAGAAACAAATCACATACAAAGGAAAGCCCATCAGAATCAAAGCAGACTTTTCAACACAAACCCTTGGGGCAAGGAGAGCCTGGAATGAGATATTTCAAGTACTAAAAGGGAACAACCTCCAACCTAGACTGATGTATCCAGCAAAACTCTCTTTCAAAATGGATGGGGAAATAAGACACTTCCATGACAAAGAACACCTGAGAAACTGCATGAATACCAAACCAGCCCTACAAGTAATTCTAAACAAGATCCTAGAAAAAGACAATGAAGGCAACAACACCATAAGGCCCAACAGAGCAAATCAAATAGGCAAGGCAAGAAACTAAAAGGAGAAGGTGAAAAAGTAAAGAGTCAACAAAAGGCCAATAACATATCAATAACAAGTCAGTACATATCAGTTATCACCAGCAATGTCAATGGCCTCAACTCTCCAATCAAGAGAAATAGACTGGCAAAATGGAATAAGAAGCAAAATCCAACAATATGTTGTATACAAGAAACACACCTAGTGCAAAAAGTAGCCCATAGACTGAAAGTGAAAAGATAGAAGACAATTCTCCATGTGACAGGAGCCCAGAAAAAAACAGGGATAGCAATCTTACTTGCAGACAAAGTAAAGTTCAAACCAAAACTGATTCTAGTATTATTGATGTTGGATGGTACTGTATCATACCTCTATGAATGTAAAATATCTTGCACCTGCTTTATGATATATAGTAGGGACCATGCTTTATCAGAGCTACATTTAATGATATTACTGTAGAATGTTCTCTTTCCAGATGATGATTAAGATGCTAATAAAAAAAATGATGCCAGGTACCACAACAGCAGCAGATCTTTGCTGTTTTCTGGATATTATTCTTTTCTTTGTTTTGTTTTGTTTTAAGGGAATGTGCTGAATGTCTATAATTTTGTTCAGATGACTGCAGAACCTGGAAAAGCTGTTGCTGCTATTGATGCATAACATACTGCTATTACTAGTCTTTCTATAAAAATATAAATATATATATACACATATATATAAATTGAATTTTGGGAAACTTTAATGGTGCTGCCAACTTTGGAAAAAGTCATCCCAATTTACTGTATTGAGTTGGCATTGTACAGAAATGGACAGCCATATTGGTCTAGAAATGTTAATTTTTTTATTTTTATTTTTTTCCATGTGTACAGGGGTAACACATCGTACTAAATATGTAAGGTCATATCTTTGTGGGTTTGATTACAGAAACTAATAAAGTATTCTCTTAAATAATGAAAAAAAGAATAAGACTATAAGAGCACAAAGCAATTTAAATATGTTCAGGGACCATTTTCATCTCCAGAATTAAGGATTATTTTAATTTTACATCATTGCCTTTTCTCTTTTACTTTCCTTTTTAGTTTTATTTTAGGATTCCCTATTTTTAATGTTCATGCAGAGATTTCTTTAACTGAAATACCGAATAGTTTCTTTGGTGTGAAAAACTATAATAGTACACAGGATCCTAATGAGATAATTAATAATGTGAAATAGGAAGTAAAGGGCTAAAGGTGTAGGGAAAGTGGGAAGGGTCGGGGAAAGGTAATAAGGGAGAGGAAAAAATATGGGAAATTGAAAAAATGGAAATAAAGTGTTTGTAAATGGGGAGGGGAGGAGTGGGTGAAGGGAGGGCAGGGACAAGGGGAAAAATGAGAATCAAGACCTGTCATGTAAAGGTACAGAATACCAATAATGAATGTAACTGTATTGTATACCTAGATTGTACCAATAAACTCAATAAAAAGAAAAAAAGATTAATATGGAGGATAGAATAGAGGAAAAAGAAAATCCCTCCAATCAACACTGGACAGGAGGGAAGGTGCAATAGCCACCAACACAGGGCAAACATGAAGAGAGCCTATGTATCCATAAATAAATAGGGGCAATGGCTTTTATAAGTTGAAATACAATCATTCAGCAATAAGCATCTCTTTAAAGCCTATAATGGTATGAAAAGATGTTCACAATGCGCTTTATATAAAAAGAGTAGGTTTTACCCTAGCACTTGGGAGGCTGAGGCAAGAGGATCCCAAGTTTGAGGACAGCCTCAGTTTCACAATGAAACCCTGTCTTATAAAAAACACAACAAAGAGTAGATTATAAAACTCTTGAAAGGCTACACATCAACTCACTAATAGCCATTATCTCTATGTGGTGACACTTTGATTTTCATGTTAAACTTTTACTTGAGCTTATTCATAGTTTCAAAAAAGAAAAGTATACAGTAAAAATTTAAGGATCCCTTATCCAAAATGCTTGGGACCAAAGTGTTTCGGCTTTGTTTTGTTTTGAATTTTTGAAGATTTGCATGATATTTTAGGGATGTGACTCAAGTTTAAACATGAAATTCATTTATGTTTCAGATGCACATTATACAGAGTGTCAGTGTTACAGAGCAGGTCATTTTATACAGTATTTTTCATTCACCTGCACTTTGTGATCCATCACTGGAGGTCAGGTGTGAAATTTCCTATGTGTGGGACATATCTGTGCTCAAAGTTTCGAATTCTGAAGCATTGGAAATTTGGAGTTTTCAGATTAGAGCTATTCATCCTGTAGTATTTAAAGAGAAAAAAATGTTCATTTCTATTACTTTCATGCTTTTGAAAGTTTCCTATATTTCTCAAACTCTTTGATTTTCCTATTAATCTTCCAAAATTGGTGAGATAGCATTTATTCTTTTGTTTTGGTTTTTGGTTTTTGGTTTTTGTTTCTTGAGGCAGGGACTTACTGTGACTCCAGGCTGGCCTTGAACTTGCTATGCAGCCCAGGCTGAGCTTGAACTTGTGATCCTTCTGCCTCAGTCTCCCCAGTGCTAGAATTACAAGCCTGCACCATTATGCCCAGCTATTCTTTTTTTTTTAATGGAAGAAACAGTCTCAATAAAATAAAGTGATATGACCAAATTCTCACAAGTTACCACTACAGGAGTTGATATGAAAATCAAGGTATCTTGGTTGGCTTTGCAATGCTGTTTTCCATGTTCCATCTCACTTTCACATAGCCGGTAAAGAACATTCACATCCTTTATAGTCTTTCTCCTAGCAAAACCAGCAGTGACAAAAGCCTCTCTATCGGGCACCAAAGAGGCTTTCCATTTCCAAGGTGTTCCCAACCTTCTTGTCATACCAATGACCACCTAGCTAATCCCTGATGCAGAAAACAATCAGTGATGTGAGCAAAGGAAGTTCACCGGGCCGCACCAGAAACAAGGCGCAGCTAACACCTAATCACAACCCGTTGGAACCGGAGGTCTCACTCCAAGTGCTCTTTTGTCACCCTTCCTAATTTATACGTTCCAATGTAACAGATTGATTCGAATGCCACAAAGCAGAAACGTCTCTCAACTCACAAACCAAAGATGCACAGCACTGGGTCTTTGCTACCCCGCCACCCATCCACAGATGTCCATCCTGCCCCTTGAAAAGACAGCATAAAGGAAAGATCAAAATACCAGTTCTTTCCTTAGTGCACCGTCGGACGTAACTAGAAAAAGGATTTCCCACTCCCCTCACGACCAGCACCTACGTCTCAAAACCACTAGAATCAGACTCATGTTTTCTCTTATGCATTTCCTGTGGGGTGGCAGAGTATTTCCGAAAGCCCCACTCCATGGGGGAATCCTAGAATTCGAAGGATTGACTGAAATATAAGATCTTTAGATTCTAAAGACACCAAACCTCTGTGACTCCTACCTCAACAGACTTCTTGGAAGGCATTTTCCTGCTATATTGGGTGCTGTGCCATTTCTTCCACACATAGCTAAATCAAGTGCTGGGCTTGCCCACTTCGAAACACCTGAAATTCACTCTGTTTACTTTTTATTCATTCTGCACTACTGGAGATTAAATGAAGGGGCCTTCCTACTAGGCTACATCCCCAGAACTTTTTCTATCCTTGTATTTTGAGACCAGGTCTCAATAAGTTGCCCATGCTAACTCACTTGTGGTCCCCTTCTTCAGCCTCCCGGACTGCTGCGGTTACAGGTGTGCTCCCCCATGTCTGGCTGGAGGTTTTAGTTTAGCTTAGTTTTGCCTGTGACCCCCTCTGGACATACATCTGATTGCAGGACAGTGCTCTGTGTCATTTCTGACACATAATTTCAAAGCTTGATCACCAGCGAGACCTGCCACCTGTACACACCCACATCGACCACAGAAGGGTGTACTGAGTTGGGGGAACCGTGATGACGATGCAGCCTTGATCACTAAACCACTCCTTGGAGGGATCTCCCAGACCTAACGCCAACATTAGGTGAATGGAAAATGAATGTCTGGGTTTTAAAGAAAAAACATGAGCCGACGGTTACCATAACACCATTAGGCTACCTCGACTCCGACAAGTGCTTACTATGTAGGTCAGGCACTGAGCTGGCCAGTCTGTGGGCACTATCTTAGTCTAAAACAACCTGATGAAATGGATCCCAGGGCGAGTCCATTTCCCTGATGAAAGAAAAGAGCTTTAGTGAAAAGATCATGCAGAAACTAATTAATGACAGAACCAGCATTAGAGTCCAGGTTTGACTAACACTTGCACTCGTAACTCCTGCATTGCATATAAAATAACAGGACAGTAATACGGAGAAGCCAAAGATAACCTACACAGAAAGACCTGAGTCAGAAGGGAGAAAGAAGAGGAAATAACAAGAAAGCCATTTGTACATCTATTTGTATAGAACACATCACAGTCAAGAGTATAAGAAAGTTTTGCATATTTAAAATACTAAGAAAAATTGCCTGTGTTCTTATCAAATATGATACCACTGAGTCATTTTCTTCTCAACAAAATGTTTTAATGCCAATAACTACTCAGATGCCAGTCTTCATAGAAGCCCGACAAAGATTTCAGAAAAACTTTATTGATGATTAAGTTATTTGGACCATAATCTGATGTCATGCTTTATTGGATAGTGAATTAAAGAAGCCACGGCAATAACGATGAGCTAGAATGACCATGTTGTGCTACAGGATGCCAACACAAAACATGCAGGAGGCTGAGACAGGAGTATTACGAGTTTGAGGCCGGCCTACACAGCGAGAGATACCCCACCTAAAAATTTGGCCAGGGATTTAAACAACTGGTTCTGCTGCCTGCCTCACAAATGCAAGGTACTGAGTTCAATCCCCGGCACCAAAAGAAAAAAAAATGATGCCAACACATATTGTTGTCACTTATATAAGAATCCTTTATTATAATATATTTCAAAAATTAACAAAGCACATCTATCTGAATCTAAAATTTCAATTAGTAAACATCAAATATTATTCTTCAGCAAATTAATATTCCATTTTCTAAGAATATCAGAAATTATATATATAAAGATATACACACACACACTTGTATGAGTGACATTTTATTATGCTTTAAGGAAATGTGATTGGAAGAATCAAAATGAAGATATCTTGACAGCAGTTACACAACTTAACTCCTCTGAAAACTGACCGTGAAAATACCTATTTTAATTTGATCCAAAATTATGGGTTTGCTTTAGCATTTATGGGATTACATTGGATTTCTCAACTTGTCACAGTTTCAGAATCTACTTGCCTTCCCACCCCCGCATTTCCATCCCTGGCTTCAGTTTCCTTTCCTGCCCTCCATTTCATGCTTTTTCTCTCATCAATTTTACTGGCAAATTTCAGGTATACAATATGTTGATACTCATTCTTGGGAATTTGTACCTTTACATAATCCATCTTGGTTATGTTTTCCCCATTCCCCTGCCCTCCGTTCACCCCCTCCACCCCTCCCTTTATTTACAAAGACTTTGTTTCCATCTTTTCCTTTTCTCATATTCCTGTCTCTTCTTTCCTTTCCCCTACCGCTCCCACTTCCCCTTCCTCTTTGCACCTTTTCTCCCTATTTCCCATTATCTATTATACATTTTGATCCTTATTTACACTTTCAGTTTCTCATACTACAGAAACTATTCAGGATTTACACATGTGTGTCCTATTCATTTCACTTAAGAGTATGGCCTCAATGTGCATCCATTTAGCTACAAATGTCTCTAATTTCTCACTCTTTATGACTGAATAATACTCCTTTTCATTTAAAAAGTGACATCTTCTTTATCCAGTCTCCAGTTGATGGGCAGTTGGGCTGCTTCCAAGTTTTAGCTATGACAAACTGTGCTGCTATGAACAGGGTGCACATACATCACCGTGGTATGATTCTTTTAATTCTTTTGGGAAGACACCCAGCAGGGGACTGGCTGGGTCAAATGGAAACTCTAATCCTAGTTCTTTGAGGTGTCTCCATACTGATTTCCACAGTGGTTGCACCAGTCTACTCTCCCACCAACAGTGGAACAGGATTCCTTTTTCCCCACAGCCCTGCCAGCATCTGTTATTGGTTGATTTCATTATTGCAGCCATTCTTTCTGGGGTGAGGTGGAATCTCAGAGTTGTTTTCATCTGCATCTCTCAAATGACCAGTGATGTTGAACATTTTTTCGTGTTTATTTGCTATTTCTATTTCTTTGTCTGAGAAATGTCTGTTCATTTCAGATGACCATTTTTTGAGTGGGTCTTTAAAATCGGGACATCTGATTTTTTTTAAGTTCTTTATATATTCTAGATAGTAGACCTTTGTCTGAGGAAGAGCTGGTGAAAATTTTTTCCCACATTGTGCATTGCCTCTTTACATTGTTGGTCATTTTTCTTGCTGTGCAGAAGCTTTTTAATAAGAGATCTCACTTGTTGATTCTTTGTGCTAGTTCAAGTGTGACTGAGGTTTTGTTCACAGAATCTTTTCCTATGCCAATGTCTTGCAATGAAATTGAAGATCAATAGCATAAGAAAGTGCAAAAACCCCACAAACACATGGAAATTGAACAATACACTTCTGAATAATCAACTGGTCACCAAAGAAATTAAAGAAGAAATCAGAAAGTTTCTACAATTAAATGACAATACCAGTACAGCATATCGGATTCTATAGGACACATGAAAGCAGTCTTTTGAGGGAAATTTATAGCAGTGAATACTCATAATAGGAAAATAGAGAAAGTTCAAATAAACAACCTACTGCTGAAACTCAAGCTTCTAGAAAAAGAAGAGCAGGACAAACCAAAGCTTATACAAAGGAGGAAATTATAAAGACCAGTGCAGAAATTAATGCAGTGGAGATTAAGAGAATAATACAAAAAAATCAATGAAGCAAAGAGCTGGTTCTTCAAAAGGATAAACAAAATTGACAAACCCTTAGCCAACCCTATCAAAAAAAGGAAAGAAAAGGCCAAGTCCATGCAATTAGGAATGAAAAGGGACAATAAACCCAGCAGAAATCCAGAGGATGATCAGTACCTTCTTGGAGAACCTGTACACCAATAAGATGGGAAACACAGAAGAAATGGACAGATATCTAGACATGTATGAATTACCAAAGTTGAACAAAGAAGACCTAAAAACTCTAAACAACCCCATATCATGCTTTTTTAATCCAACTGGTAGCTGAACTTTCGCAGAGGACAGCCCCTCACTAGCAGAAGTGGCTGAGCTGAGCCTCTAAACCCATCCCTAAATGCCACAAGGAATCAACAAGCAGGAATGGAAAGTGGGCTGTCACAGAGATAGCAGGGGCGGCGAGTAATGTGCACTAGGCATAAGCACTCTAAAATCACTCCTAACTTCTTGATGTCTCGTAAATTGTTACCCTTTTTAAAGCAATTAAAAACAAATAAAAGTTGGAGGACGTCCAGTGAACAACTCCCCACCCCCTCCCCACTCTCTCACTCACCGTGATTTCTTTCCATGAAGTCCCAGAAAGCCCCACCCACTGGCATCTTTCTTGCTCTCAAATGCTACCTGCTACAATCTTCTCTGATGACACTGTTAGGATGGGTTGTTCAGGAAGCACTTCTATATGGTTTGTCTGTTATATATCACCCGTCCGCCAGAGCATCTAGAATTACACTGATCAGGTAGCAGGGCCTCAGCTGAAACATATTATTTGGATAAGTAGGTATATTAATGAAAGCTTTAAATAAGCAGCAACATAAGGGTAAAAATCCAGTGTCCTAATATAAGCGAGTATCGATCTTAATTGTGGCAAACCTGGCTCCAGTGACCTGATTAGTCATGTAAGAACCATAAATGAATAACTTTTAAATATCCATTGCTTCTAGAAGGGAACAAAAGGTCCTGGATTTGGTTTTTGATGTGACTTACTAACATTCTCTAGAGCAGTATGGATTGCAACAAGCAGCTCGAAAATCATGTCTAGCCTGGATTTCTTCATAGGGAAACCCATATGGAAACAAGGGCATGACTGCTTCAGTAATATTGATTTCTTTTGAACACTTGGTTTCAGTAGTACTAGCTTTTGTCCATTAATCAGCAACCACTGCTGAGCATGTCAGATAAAATTTCTGAGAACCTAACATTAATGAGTTTGCATGAGAAAACTTGAAATCCAATTTAGTTGTGTTATCGAACAGGAATCAAATGCTAAAAACAAGCCACGTGTCTGACAATATGGGAACGAGCAACTTAAACACAGTACTCATTGCTGACACCTTTCTCTCCCACCCTCCCCACCATGAAGTAGGTGTGCTGAATGGGCAGAATCCCCACCCCCAGTATCTGCTTAAAAGCATCCCCACTCCCTCACCTGTCTATTCTGTTAGTCGTGAGCAAAACCAAGCTTATGGCATCCCCTGGCTACAATGACTGCTTTAGATTAATCCAATCAACATGAAGGCAGAGCTTTTATTTGGTAATTTGGGGAGAAGACTTGCATCTTCAAAGTTAGCATTATGAACTGAACTGTGTTCCCAAAAATTCATGTTGATGTCCCAGCTCTTATCATGACTGTGGTTTTTCCAAGTGAGGACTTTGGGAGGTAGTTAGGTTTGGATGAGGTCATGAAGGTAAAGCTTTAATGATGCCAACAGTGTCCTTATGAAAACAGACACCAGTGAACCTGCATCCCCCTCCCTCCCCATAGTTCCTCTCCTCCCTCCCACCACTCAAATGAATCAAGGAAAAGCCACATTGGAGACATCACTCCCTAGACATCCATCTGACTGGCACCTGATCCTGGACTTCCAGTCTGCAGAACAGGGAGAAAAAAGGTCCTTATGTTTAAGTCTTCTAACCTGATGGTCTGTTATGGCAGCCCAAGCCGACTGGGACACTTCACATGTAGGCATAAAACCAGAAACAGGAGCAGCCATATGAGCCTTCTGGACAAGGGCAGGGTGTCCAAGGAAGCTGCGACAATGCTCTGAATGTATCACGCCTAATCCCATGTGGAGGTTTGGGTTTCTTTCACACAGAAATGAAATCTCTTGGAAATTACATAAGGATAAAGAAATAAGGAAACATGAAGCACTGAATTTGGGGAGGAGGGAGATTAGTGAGTTTTCTCATTTCAAAATCAGATTCCCTTCTTTGACAGATAACAAGGGGCCAGGTACCATATGTGCATATATTTGTTGTCTCTTTTAATTCCCATTTTACAAGGAGGAAACTGTAAATGCACTTGTAATGCTGTTCATTCCATAAATAAAAGTTGCATAACAATAGTTGAAGCTTTTTTAAGAAAAGACTGTTTCTGAAACCATCTTTGTACAGAAATATAACAGTATGAAGGTTGGCTGGTACAAAAGAATCCCTCTGTACAACAGATGACGAGCAAATGGGCAAATCACTTATCCAAACAAGCTTACAAAAGAAAGACAGCCATGTCTGACCCCGATATAAACACAATTTAATCTTTCCTTCTCTTATCAATATAGTTCACAGATAGGTGACTATGGTACTAGGAATATTCCAAGTATGTTCCAAATATTCAATAAATATTTGTTGAATTGTCTGCACAGCCATGTAATTGTTTGTAATATATTTCATTTTTAGTAGTGTTTATTCAAATGCTTCTTTGAGAGTTCAGTCTGCGCACTCTAGCAAGGAAATGCTAGCAAGTACACTTGATTGAACAATCCAGATCCAACCGGCAACTCGTAACTACACCTGGAAGTCCTTGATCTTTTAAAATGCCGTGTTCCACAGTCTGCTCGTCACTGCAGACTCACTCACCACCCTTCTCCATCCTGCTGATCTGTATGGACACAAGGCTCTCAGATGAACTCAGCAGTGGCAGGCCAGGTAGCCGACCAAAGAGAGAAGAACGAAGGTAGGGTACTGAGTCCCTCGTTCCCCATGGAGCATTCCCTGAGCTGGCTGTCTCCAGTCTCCATGGTCTTCCACACAGCCTGGCCTATCTCCAGATCTCGGGAGCCACTATCTGCACCAGTCTCTCCAGCCAGGGGTGATAACAGACTCCCACTGTTTCTAGCTCCAGTACATTACACAACCGAAGGTAATTCTGGTCTATGCCTATATAAATAATCCGTTCATATTCATTACAAATTACCCAGTTATGGCATAACACTTCATTCTGCCAGCCCCCTGACAGATAGAAACTTAGCACCCAACTGATTTTGCAAGGTACCCTGACAAATGGAAGGATAGATTCTTTTCCAGCAAAATAAGACCTAAAAGTAGCGCAGTGGTGGGAGATGCATGTCATATTGACATAGCAGCAAGGCTTTAAGTCTCATACTAGACATTTTTATATTTTAGACTTCCATACAAACCATAAACAAAAATATTTTAAAGGCATTTCCCAGAGGGAAGGCTACCCGATATCTTTTCTCTCCCCATCACCCTCAGGATTCTAAGTCACAGATTCTCCCACCTAAAGCGAAAATGAGAAAGAGGATATGACTTGGGGGAAGAGAACAGCTGTGATTCACACCCAACACTGCAGACCGACGGTAGAGGAGCATGGGGAAGCCTTAGGAACAGAAGGGAAGTGGTGGCTTCAGGGGAAGGGAATGCGTTAGGGACCAGAGACAAAGAATACAAGAGAAGCGCGAGCGCAACAGAAAACCTGCCACCTGCTGGAGAAGCCTGGACAGGACACACCTCGGTACCAGAGGGACATGGATGGTTCTGAGTCTTTTTTTCCACACACCCTACGGAGTCCCACACAGAGTACTGCTCAAGCAACCCCACAGGTCCAGCCCTGCTGAAGGGCTGGGCACTTAGATCCTGCATTCCCTCGTGGCACACTGGAATGCCAGCAAGACCAGGCATTTCAACCTGCAACGCGTTTCCAGTCACCAAAAGGCTCACAAGATCCCTTCACCGTCATAGTGATAAACAGGGAAAGATGAACCCAAAAGTCCTAATCTTCAGCTCCTTTTGAAAAGTTTTATAAGACCGGGTAATATTGGGTCCTAATTCTCAAAAAGACATAATCATGGAGGCTAGCAATAGCCTTTCCTTTTATTTTTTTTTTCCTCATTGAGTTTATTGGTACACTTTAGGTATACAGTACAGTTACATCATCACTGGGATCTTGTACCTTTATGTGACAGGTCTTGGCTCTCATTTTTTCCCCCTTGTCCCTGCCCTCCCTTCCCTATTTACAAAAATTTTATTTCCCTTTTTTCATTTTCTCATATTTTTTTCTTTTCCCTTATTTCCTTCCCCCTACCCTTCCCACTTCCCCTACACCTTTAGCCCCTTTTTTCCTATTTCACACTGTCAAGCATACCATTAGGTTCTTATTTACAATTATAGTTTTTCACACCACAGAAACTATTTGGGATTTACACATGTGACTTATTTATTTCACTTAAGAATATAATCTCAATATGCATCCATTTTCCCACAAATGACTAATTTCTCATAGTCTTTCTTTTTAGACTGGGCTTGAGATCTCCCCGTGGCCACCTCCAGTGCCTGTCTCACTACTCACTTCTGAAACTGAGTGGGCCAGGACCCCAAAACTGAGTTCCCTGACCTCTGCTTCTCCTGCCACAGGAAAGATCTACAAAATGCTGGTTGTTGGTGGACACAGAGACCTTCAATTTTCACTCTGATTAGCAATAAAAATATTTGGACCTTCATTATTAGGATAAAATACCCTTTCCCACAAAATGCAGCATCGCTCTGTTGTCACTGACTATGAATAACTTTCCTGCATCATAAGAAGACTCCTAAAGAAAAGTGAGTTTTCAGAGATCATGCACTCTCCATCTCAGAATAACAGCTACAGAGAGCTGCAAATTCACATAAAGTCACTCTATGAAGACTCCTTAAACTTTGAAGCAGCACGTTGCTTTACACTTGATGTCGCACTAAAGTCAAAATGGGTCTTTGATCCCATTGTCTCCTCCACTCTGTCCCAATGCCATCCCTGTGAGAGGCTGAAAAAATGCGCCCCGTCCTCCTTCAGCCTCCTGTGCACGTGGAGCTCCACACTCACCCCAGTCACCTGCCTCTGGGACTTTGTCGCTAGTTCCACTGGGCCTCTGATCGTTAAGGACAAGGCCAGGCACTTCACTGGGCACCGCCCTTCTAATCCTGCCACCAGAGGACAGCTGCTTTCATGACTTGTGGGACAGGAACACGCACAACCCTTGCCAACTGTTGCTCGCAAGGTAGAAAGCCACACGGGAGAATGCCAGCTTGGCCTAAGAACCAAAGCGAAATTGAAAGGCATTTAGGAGGTCAGTGGCTCTATTCTTTGCATATCATCAACTGCTCGAGCTGCGTGGGACCTGAAATCTCATCCAGCCTCTATTTAAAGGTAAGGAAATGGTGCCATTGAATGGCTCGGCCCGCTTGCCTATCCCGTCAGTCTGTGTTATCCTGCACTCCACCCGATGCCTGCCACGTAGCAGGGGTTTGAGGAGCGAACACATGGCAAAGCCTTAACTAAAACTCAGGAGGAAAGTTTTATAGTCAGTGCTTCCCAACTCTAAGGAACACCAGGAAGCCTGCAGGTAAATCCTCAGCCTCCACTTCTGACTTCTGGAGCCAGCATCCTGCCTCTTGCGAGCCTGTTAATAGCTTCCCTCCAGCACCACTTTCGTTCACTCTGATGATCACCCAGGTTTGGGAAGCACAACTTAAATGACACCACCTCTTGACACCCAGCATATGTAGAACCTTGGCATTTACTCCCTGTTCCAGAAAGCAATCATCTCCTCGTTTGGGTTGTAATTCAGTAGTACTTTATTTCTCAAGATTTTGTATGCTTGTCCTCAATCATCCCATTTTAGATTTGGGACACGAATGGCTTCATAAATCACCCTTGGAATCTTTCCTAAACACAGAACACACCCTAAGGCAATCACAGATTTTTTGGAAGGGTAGGGGGGTGAGGTACTGGAGATCAGATTGAGGGGCACTCTACAAGGGCTACCTCTCTGGCCCTTTTTGTTTTGTATTTTGTGACAGAGTCTCACTAAGTCACTCAGGTTAGCCTCTAATTTGCAAGCCTTCTGCCTTAGCCTCTGGAGTAGCTGGACTTATAGGTAAGTGCGACCATCGCAATTTTTAAATATGACTTGGATTCAAGGGTGAGTGTTGACTTTGAAACAATAGAATTCTAAGGCATAAGACTGTTAAGGAAATGGATAGATAGATAGTAGATAGATAGGTAGATAGATAGATAGATAGATAGATAGATAGATAGATAGATAGATAATAGATAGATAGATAGAAAGATACAGAAGACTCCATAACAGAATCTAAGTCATCCAGACTGATAGTAAGATGCCACATGGTCCATCCTAGTGGTGGCAAACTTATGGCTCTTTGCTGCTATTAAAAGTTTCCCTGTGGCTGGTCTACACAGAAAGAATCCTGATAGATGCTATGGATGAGGATTCAGGAAATAACGAAATTAGGTCTCCCCAGTATGACAAGCAGGGATTTTTGCTTTTGTGTACCAGGACTCACTGTGTAGTGACAGCTGGCCTGGAATTCACTGTGTGGCCCAGGTGGACCTCAAACTCACAATCTTCCTGCCCCAGCCTCCCAAGTGCTAGAATTACAGGCCTGTATCACCATGCCTGCAACATACTAACTTGATTCAAAAGATAATAACCAACTTTTATGTCGCTAGGAAGAGCACAAAGCTTTTTATTTATTTCTTCCTTTCCTATCATAAAACTTTGTCCTGCATGAGTCCAGCATTCTTCAAGGGCCTGTTCAGGTCTATCTGGGATCTCCTGTGAACACAGGAAGAAGCTTGGACCATAACAAATTAGAAGGTACCAAGCTCACCAGACACCATTCTCGAATGGTCGTCCCAAAGATAAATGCACCGATGCTCACAAGGTTCCTTGGGCTCCCAGAAGAAAGATGTGCTGTGCATCTGGTCCCATTAATAACTTGCTTGGTCTTCATTTGTCCTATGACCACAATAATAAAAAGCTGTGCAGTCTCATTCATACATTTTGTTTATATAGGCAAAGTAAATTCTGGGCCCATTCACTTTTTTCAAAGTCTACATTCCCAGATTTCAGTAAAAGGATGTAGGGGAGAAAACCCAATGACACCGCTTTTCAGCCTTGCTTTAACCTGAATCTCTAACCTCTTGTGATACGTGCATTGCAAAAGACAAAGCTGCAAGCAGAAAGAGACTGCTCTGTCCCTGAGGTTGCGTTAATGGTGCCACTCATTCCCGACACTTGCATCATTCTAGTGGCCTCTGCCCACTAAAATGACTCTACCGTGTCCAAACACAAGTTTTAAATTACCCAGCCCCTCAACTCCCGAAAGACAGAAAAGAAAAAGTGAAGGAAGGGGAGAGACGTTGGTGGTAAGAATAGTGCTACAGTAGAAACACAAACCAATAAATGCAACCAAGTTCCATGTCAGGGCCGCCGCAGAGTCTTAAACCAGGCCTGTTGTGCTTTGATCTTACAGAAGCACATATGTCCTCCATTAGCAAGTCTCTGAGCAGTGGGCCCCGGTACCACACCATATGTGCTGATCGCAACGAGTGCACTGATTTATGGGAGTGAGTGCACAGTTTTCTCTTTGTATTTCATCTCCTTGTTATTTCAGAGAAATGTAAGGATAGATTTATTCTGCCATTACAAAGAGGCTTCCTACAGTTTGTTTGTTTAAAGTTGATAGTTTCCAGTAGGGTGAAGCAGATCTGTTTCCTACAAAAATTTAGAGAAAGATGGAAGTTCCATCTCCCTCATCCCTAAAATGAAAACAGATTTGTGTTCACTGCCACCCCGCTCCTCCTAGAACCGTGGCCAAGGAACCAAGGCCTGAGAAGAGACGCTGGTGCACTTGGTGCTTACCCTGGCCTCCCGTCTGTTGTGTCAGCCCTTCTCTTACCTGAGGAGTAATGCTGGCCACAGTTGAAGAACTTCACAAGGGGAGACCAGGAAAATCCCGAGGACGTCAATAACTCTCCAACCATCATCTCCCTAGCAGAATCCGATCTTCCTCCTTTGACCAGCAATCAATTTCAAGCAGTACCATGGACTCAAAAGAAGTAAAAGTCATGGATGAGGCAGGTATTGGCCCAAATAGCACGCAGAGATAAAGGAGATTATTGCTTGCAAGATAAAAACCAGATATCAGAGCTGCCAGGCATGGGTGTACAACCCTGTAATCCTAGTACTCTGGGAGGCTGAGGCAAAAGGATCACAAAACCAAGCCCAGCCTGGGCAATTTAGCAAGACTTAAAATTTTTTAAAAGGGCTGGGAAAATGCAAAGACCCTGGGTTTAATCCCCAGTATTAAAAAAATAAAGTACATTATTTTTTTCTCTGTTCCTATCCAGGCCCCTTCTAAAGCAACTTGCTTACTTCTTAAACTGTTCTTAAATTCCAAATCTTCTTATATTAAGCCACGGGTCACAATTTTTTTAAAATCTCCTACTTCCTATAGACAACAGAACCAGGTTAAATGGAAAGAGAGTTGAGTATGAAGTGAGAATGAGTGAGAACCACTCTAGAGCTAGTTTCTACCTCAGTGTAGACGGACAGCAATGGACAAGAAGGTCGTGAGTTCAAGGCCAGCCTGGTTTACACAAGGAAACTCTGTCAGGGGATGGGGCGGGAGGGAGGAGAAAAGGGAGGCAAAAAAGAAGGAATTCCTAATTAGTTCAAAGGAGCGGGTAGGACAAACGAGGAAGAATGTTTTTAGGTAGCGTGGGGAAGAGACACATTGTACTTTTGTTTAAAGAGTACCACGAAGTACTACATCTCTTGTATTTGTATTTTTTGTGGTTTTAATTAAAATGTGCTTTAGCAAACGTATTCAAAGGATATTAAGAAACAAGGGATCTTCTGTTTTTTTTAACTCTGACCCTTTGATCATTCTACCCATTCTGAAGCTATGCTTTCTCGAGCCTCTTTAACATGTAATAACTGTGCTCATAATGGGCGCAGTGCAGAACAGTATTTCAGCATGTGTCTGCAGTGCGCTCTGATCAAATCGGGGTAGTCTTTCCTTCTCATCATTTCTCTAGATTTTGAGTCTTTGAACCTCTCTCTTCTAGTTCTCCATAAAACGTGTCATAGGTGATGGTGAACCATCGTCACCCATTGTGTGCTACGGGGCACTAGAACCTGTTCCAAGAACCTACTGATTCTGAACGGGAAGTATCCTGAGAAGCAAATGAAGGCATTGGACAATGAAGGAGCCAGGAAGAGGCTACAAGCAGTTTTAAACTTAGGTTTAAGTTCAGTATTGGACTCTGATTGAGTGAAGTGATCAAACCTCCAGATTTCCCTTTCCTTGCTGAAAAATGGGGTCATCGATACCTCTGTCACGCAGGGTGAGGATAGGGATGAGACAGAGACTGCAGACACTCAGCAAACAGCCCGTGTGCCGTGAATACTCAGTAGAAAGAGGTGGGTCGTTGCTGCTGACACAGCCCATTCCTACCACACAAAACCGGGGGTAAGAGGAGCATCACAGCCTGCTTATCTCTCTCTCCTACCACCGTGCCCCACATAGAGTGAAGGTAAACAAACAGTTGCTGACTTGGGTGGACGGCACCATGAGTGCAGTAAATCGAGTCGTTGAGCAGTATCTGTCAGGTACCCACAGTATGACATTCCTGGGGGGGTCTCAAAGTCGGGAGACAAAGATATGACGAAAAGACAAATTCCACGCCTTCGTGGAGTTTACATTTCAGTTGCAAGGGGCAGATGGTCAACGCTGAAACTAATAAATGGTATATGTCAGGTGAAACAGCAGTAGGAGCTGTCAAACATCCAAGAAAACTAGAGAGCAGAGAATGATTTGGGGTAGAGAAAGTAACTTCATATAGGGTCATTACAGAAATCCTCTCTGAAGCACAGTGTTAACCCCAGGAAGATCTAAGAGTGTTGTTGGCAGCAAGTATAAAAACCCATAGCCAGGCACATGCTTCTACATTTAACTGCCAGAAAAGCAGGCCACAGTGGGTGAGTGGGAAAATGGAATGAATGGTCAGGGCAGAGGGAAGGAAATAACAAAAGCAGCAAGAGAGGCTTGGGTAAGTGTGTGTAGTTGAAATTTTATTCTAATTACGACAAGAAGGCATCAGAAGGTTTTAAATAGCTTCTCCCACAAGATGCCTGCTTGGTGTGTGATTATGTGATGGAACAAATGAGGCTCTGCTGTCTTCTGCATAATTGTTTCATACTAATATAATATGCAAGATTGTCAAAGCAACCAGGTAGTTTTTTTTCTTTTTTGGCTGACAGTCAGAGTTGTTGTATCCAAGGACTGTATTTGTGCTACTAAAAAAAAAAAAAAAAAAAAAAAAAAAAAAAAAAAAAAAAAAAAAAAAAAAAAAAAAAAGAAAGAAAGAAAGAAAGAAAGAAAGAAAAACAGAATTTGCTTTTAATTTTAGAGAACTGAAGATTTGATCAAATTTAACAATTCATTCAAGGCAAGAAGGCTATAAAGCTCCAGGAGATGAAGTGGGGAATCTTGCTTTGAATCCCAAATGTCTTCTGAACCAGAAGAGTTATAAAATCTTACTGGTGTAAGTGACAGCTTCCTCTTGTTTGTATTAAAATTCAAACACCTATTTACCAAAGTTTGCACCCTAATCCCCATGAAAGTAAAATTTTATAAGAGACCATCTGAACCTCACAATATCCCATAAATATACAAAATTTCCAGGAAAGGGAATGTACAATACCAGTACTACTTTATTCTGTCTCATTAGGAAACAGAAACCACTCTACATATTTTGAACAAAAGGGCTTTAACACATTCATGACAAGGCCATAATTCATATATCTGGCAGTAGGGCAGCTCGGAACCACCAGTGGTACGAGCATGACTCTCCCATTGAGTGTCATGGGACAGTACCAGGGGGTGGTACAAGCCAGCTGATGGAACAATTGTGCATACATCACAGGTGGTTCAAGCTAGCCGGCACATGTGAATACAAGAAAGAGGAAACTCTGGGGAGAGGTGGCAAGGAGAAAAGAGAAAAAGTAAACATAGCCAGAAGCTCATAGTTTCAAGAAGTTGCTCCCATCCCCAAGACAAGAGGAGCAAAAAGGAAATCATTTAAGAATCCACAATCTCTATTCCACTGAGGCTGCCAGAGCACCCACTGCTGAAACTATTGGACCACAGCCATGGTTTTGTCGCATTTGCCACCAGAGCCCAAGTCCATAGGTGCTTTGCTGAAGGGGCTGCTGGGACATGGCTGCCAGGCAGAAAGTCAAGAGGCTGGACTTCCAGAAGCATAGAAAATATTTTCTTCCTTCTTTCTGCTTTCTAATCACCTGCCAGTATTTCCAATTTGCAGAACATAACTAAAGCCATTTGGCAGGATCATTTTTAAAAGGTAGTTTGCAAGCATCTAGCTCCCCTCCCAGGAAAACACAAAAAGAGTATAGAAGGGCAAAAAGGGAGCCAAGAGCCGGTGGATGAATAAATGGATAAATGGCCCCTCTTTGCTCTGATTTCTACTGGCAGAAATCTTAAGGAAACCAAGGTTAACAAAGGCTGCCTGGGACAAAAGGGAAGAAAAAGGAGAATGCAACTTCCAAGCAATGCAACAGGACAGTTCATGGGACAGGTAACAACTTCAAGGCTTCCTTTGCATCCTATCTATTCTCAAGTTACTTTTCTATAGCAGTCAATGTATGCTCAAGAAACCAACTAAGCCTCATGCACTCTAAAGTGTAAAGGATTAATAATAGCTTCATGAACCCTGTATGATAGACAGGAGAAATTTAGGAGTAACATCAGCTAAAGTCATTTTTTAAAATAAATACTTTAGATGTTCTATATGCCCGGAAATAAAATTTTGTCCTCTGGCTAGCTCACATAATCTAAGCAGAGAAATATATAGTTCAAGTAAATAAAATGCCATGTGGAAGATATTAACGAAATGAGTACAAGAATACAGTAGCATAAAAAGCAGTTTTTCAGCCTCAGCGCCATACATGTTTTGGACCAGATATAATGGGGAGAGAAGCTGTTTTGTGCAATGTAGGATGATTAACAGCATTTCTGGTCAGCAGCACCCCCAAATTGTGACAATGAAAAATTCTCTAGACATTGCCAAGTTTCTCCCAGGGAGTAAATCTTAAATATCTTTCTTTACCTTAAACTGGGAATTAAAGTATAGGTAGAAACTTCCAAATGAAAGAGAAAAGGAGAGATTGCCCACAGAGGTCTCCATGAAGTAGCAATGAAAGCTATGAGTAGGACAGCAGAGCGATGTGAAGCTTGCAGGCAAGAAGTATTTAAATGTTGGGCTCAAAGCTTGAACTTTAATCCCCAAGCAACAGGAAGCCATTGAAGTATTTTGATGAGGGCAGTAACTTATTTGAATTTTCATTTTGGAGAAATTCCATTTGTAACAAAGCAGATAATAGTGGATGAGAAGGTGCCATCTATGAACCAGGGAACGGGTCCTCACCAGACTGCCAACACTTTGATCTTGGACTTTCTGGGCCCCAGAACTGTGAGAATCTACAAGCCACCTAGTTTGTGGTATTTTTTTTAAAATCTAACTAAATGGACTGAGTCATAGGAGATGATAGAAGAGTCACCGCTAGAGAAAGACGTTTGACTGGGAAACAGAGGTCAAAGAAATGGAGCAGGGTAAGGACTGAAAATTGGCCCCCGAATATGGACATCAGGAGCCCTGGGAAACCTTTGCCTAGAAAACCTCACCGCATCCAAGGCACTTGACTGTAAGGATCAGATAACTGGATGGAAAGGATGATTGTGTTTGCTATAAATAGAGGCAACGCTTTCAAAAACTATAACCCTATTATAATCTCAGTGCTCAGACTGAGAATGTTTACAGGCACAGAGAATAGACTCAGGGAAGAAATGATTCAGGTGGTTAGAACTTGGGGAAAAGACGGGCAATGAAGGGTGCAGTTGGAGGAGAGAATGATGCCAAAGAAGGCAAAGAAATCTCTACTTGAAAGAGGGTTTAAGTGAGTGCACAAGTGACAGAAAGGGAGAGAATACAGATTTGTAAGAAGGCAAACAACTAGATACATGAAGTCCTTGGGGAAGAGCTAGACTTGACATTCCAGGAAGGAGTAGAATTTCTTATAACTGTCACAGGAGAGCGGGGAGAAATCAGAAACGCTGCAGGCTGACCAGGCACCTTTTGAGTGTGAAATCGAGAACTGAATCCCTTTGTTTTTAGTAGGGCCACTCAAGAGGAAGTGCCATTTTGGGGGATGCACTAAGGAGTTCAAATAAACATGCAGAAGCCTGGTGTGGTGGCGCACAGCTGTGATCCCAGCACTCAGGAGCCTGAGGCAGGAGGATCTCTGTGAGTTAAAGACCAGCCTGGGCTACATAGTGAGTTCCAGGTCAGTCTCAGCTACATAGTGAGAGCCTGTCTCAAAACAAGAAAAACAAAATAAAATAAACATGCAGAGAGAGCTAGAAGTTTCTTCAGTTTGCAGATTTGCAGAATTCTAATGGAAGGTCTAGAAATGTGGAAAACTCTGGAAAGCAACTAACTGGGTCAGGCAAGGTGGGAGAAATTCAAATCACTGCGACAGCAGCCTGATGACGTAGCATCTGAAGGGACTGGGGTGAGTTAAAGGTGTTCACAGGCTACACTCCTTCCATTAGGAGGGGCCAAGTCTCCTCTTAGGTCTGGGTGGGCTCTGCGCGTGTTTTCGAACATAATATGATGGAAGTAAAATAGCATCATGGATGCTTCCAGGGAAGGCCTTTAGACAGAGCAGCTTCTATTCCTGGCTGTTGGAATACACACCCTTAAAGCCCTGAGCCCCTGTGTAAGAATTTACCCACTCTACGGCTGGGGACTTAGCTCAGTGGTTCCGCCGCCTGTCATGAAGTAGCAATGAAAGGTAAGAGTCACACAGAGAGGGAAAGAGACAAGCTGTCCAGCCAGCCAACCTATCAAGGTGCCAGAGATTGGCACAAAATGAACTCAGACCTTCCACACCAGCCAAGCACCACTGAACAACTAAGTCCACACAATGTAGAGAAATTGCATCCAGCCCAGATTCGAGACCTACAGAATTACAATGGAGGATGGGAAGCTGACGTCTTACTCAAAGTGGAAATTTCAGAAAGGAGGCAGTCAGTCCCTGGTTTGACATGGGCCAATATCCTCTCCTGGGAGTGAGCTGTCAAAGCCAGGCTAGCACTATGAAGTGCAGGAGAAAAAATGATTATCAAAAGGCTGGGGTGCGGGAGACCTACTCAGGTTCCAATTATTGCTAATCATTCCTGGCTGTTCTTAGTCTAAAAAAAAAAAACCCAACCCAGGGAATCCAAGGGGGGAAATTACTCACCAGCAGTCACCTCAGCTGCCACTGTGATGCCTGGTGACACATAATTAGAAAACAAATGACAGATTAGTTTAATAATATTCATTAGCAACTAATGAAACTGACAGTGTTTCCTATTGAAAGCAAGTTGGGCTGTTAGTTGATTTTAAGCAAATTACGCTCCACCTCCTTCACACTCCCCCACCTCCAGCTGCCTTTCAGCTAAATGCGAGGCTGGAGGTAAAGCGGGGAGAGGATTGTAAGTGGCTCATAAATTAGGGCACAAAAGGTGAGATGGTTGAGGGGACAAAGGGAACAAGAGGACACAGAGTCAGAAAAGGGAGGAAGAGGTTGCTTGAGTCCAGAGAGCTGCGGAGAGAGGGAAAGGAGTGTAACCTAGGGGCGGCGGCTGTCTTTAACCGGCTCACTGCTGTCAGAAACAAATTTCCATGTGCCTCAGGGAGGAAACGGTTAACAGACCAGAAGCAGTGCTCCCTTTCAGGCACTGTTGTTCTTTTCTTTTCCCTTAAAAAAAAAAAAAAACTCTCCCAAGTAAGAGTTTTAACGATATGCAGAAATCATAGCTGTCTTGCTGAATCGCTGTAGGACTGACCCCCCTTGACAGTTCTTAAATTATTCAGCTATCAAGGGCCTGCTAAACATTAAATTAAGCATCCTCTCTCCCCTGTCCTAAACCATTAAGTTATGCAAATGCACAGATAATGGGGCGTGTGACAGCTGGAGGCATTAATCACGAAGCTCTGTCTCTGGGCTGTTGTTGTGTAGAAACTGCATCTGCCAACAGACCGAACAGCCACAATTAGATCTCTTAATGGAAAGAGGAGGCACTACCTGGCCCTCCACACTCCTGTTAGGCTGTAGACCTGGGAGTGAATAAGGCACTTGGGAGATCAGGCTGCTTTCATTCTTTCTCTGCCTACCTCCTCTTTTTTTTTTTTAATACCTGCTCCTCCAATTGAAATGAAAAATTACCTGTAATTGTTATCATTTGCAAACAAAACCTGTCAGAAGATAAACCTGCTGTTTACAATGGATGTTTCTGTTGTTCCTGGGGAAGATTCTTAAGGGAATTTCCTTCATTTTTTTCTTTTTAACTAATTCTGTCTTTGAGGGAAGACTGGGGACTTGGGAGTGGGAAACAGCAAACCATTTTCCTACTACAACCTCCAAATTGCTGCCTTGAAGACACACACAGACTTGCCCTGAAAAACTGTTTGCTGGAACGCCTGCCAGCTCACCTTGTGCTTATTCAAGGCTGCTTTGCTCCTGTCAAGACAAAATTGTCTTAGAAAGCCAAGCGGCAGGCCCAGGCTGTGCTTTCCCTGGGATGCCCCACAGGGAGTCCCGAGTTAGATGGACAATGGAGACATCTAACTATCTTCCGAAGAGCTTCACTTCCTTTCCTCTGGGTTGCTCACACTCCATTTACAGTTGGTGTGGGTTTTTTTTTTTTAAGCAAAGTTTGTAAGTGTTTATAACCTGGCTGATTATTTCATCTTTTGCCTGCTTTATTGTTCTACTCTATGACAATGAGCACAACGGGGAAGGTTTTGCAGAAGTTCAAGACCAGCTAACAGCTGTCACCTACACAGTGTTACTAGACAAGGTCCCAGGGGCTTTCCGGGCCATTGGTGTACTGAGCAAAGATTTGGACAAGACATACAGAAAAAGTGGTAAGGATGTAGATTTATTAAAGGGGAAATAAAGTACACTCCATCAGGGCAGGACCAGACTGGTAAAGAAGGCTCCCTTCACCCCCAAGGCTAAAGAGAAAGGGGCCTTTAGTATCCAAAATGTCTCGATTGGTCCTACTTCAGTAAACAGTGTTGGGACAACTCTCTCGTGGAAAGACTCATTTGGCTGCATGGCAGAAGTAAATGAAGGATCAAGAACAGTTCTTTTTGACTGATTGTGGCCAGATATAAATAAAGGATTAGAAACAGCATTTCCCAATTGGTCTTGTGAACTGGGCCAGAAGTCATAATCCTAGAGTCATTTAAGTTTCACGTTCTCTGCATATCCTCTCTTTCTAGGAAACATCTTGTTCAACCCGTTAGCCTTCAGTTTTTTTAATCACTTCTGGTATATTCTACCCAGTGTGTTTCCTGGTTTTCCCTGGCCCTAATTTCCTTCATCAATAGAACTTCAGGTACCACATCTTCTTAGACCAAAACATCCACTTCCCAGTGGCTTCTGAAAAACAGTACTCTTTGCTGTGTCACGAGTGGGGTGTGAAGAGGTCCTCCTTAAAGAGATGGAGTCTTAAGGCCCAGGCAGTTTCTTCATGTCGCATCTCAGAACAATTTCAGGAAGCTTCATGAGAGGCAAAAGATGATCTATTAGGCAGAGTTAGATAGTAAGAGAAGATGGGGAAGGGACTTCGGGTCAAGAAAAATCAGACTGGCTCTTTTTTTTTTTAATCTTATTAAGTTTATTGCTATAGGTTAAGTATACAGTACAGTTACATTCATCATTGGGATCTTGTACCCTCACATGACAGGTCTCACTTCTCATTTTTTCCCCTTACCCCTGTCCTCCCTTCAACCCCTCAACCCTGCCCTATTTACAAACTCTTTGTTTCCATTTCTCATATTTTTTCTTATCCCTTATTTCCTTTCCCCTATTCTTCCTACTTCCCCTACACCTTTAGCCCTTTTCTTCCTATTTCACATTATCAGTTGTACAATTTGTATACAATTATACAATTTACACTTTTAGTTTTTCACAGCAGAGAAACTATTCGGTATTTACACGTGTCTTATTTATTTCACTTAAGAGTATGATCTCAGTATGCATCCATTTTCCTATGAATGACTCTAGTTCTCATTCTTTATGGCTGAGTAGTATTCCATTTTATAGAAAAACCACATCTTCTTTATCCAGTCTCCAACTGATGGGCATTGGGCTCTTTCCAAGTTTTAGCTATTACAGATTGTGCCGCTATAAACATGGGTGCGCATATATCACTGTGTTATGGTTCTTTTAATTCTTTTGGAAAGATACCCAGTAAAGGGATGGCTGGGTCAACTGGAACCTCTAGTCCTAGTTCTTTGAGGTGTCTTCATACTGATTTCCACAGTGGCTGAACCCAGACTGGCTCTTTATATGGAACCAGAATAGCAAAAGCAACTTGAGACAAGAAGAGCAAAGCAGGAGGCTTTACATTACCAGACTTCAAACTATACTACAAAGCAATAATGATAAAAACAGCATGGTACTGGAACAAAAACAGATGTGTGGCTCAATGGAACAGAATAGGGGATGTAGAAATAACACCAGACATGTTCAGCTATTTGATTCTTGAGACAGGAGCCAAAAGCATATGTTGGAAGAAAGAAGCCTACTTCAACAAGAAGTGCTGAGAAAACCGGTTATCAACTGCAGAAGATTGAAACTGGACCCATCGGTCTCACCATGTACTAAATTAAAATAAAAATTCATTAAAGATCTAAACACTAAAACAGAAACATATACTTACTGGAAGATAAAATAGGTAAGACACTTGAAGACATAAGTGTAAAACAGAATTATTTAAGCAGAACCTGAACTGCACAAGAAATTACAGCAAGAATCAACAAGTTCCTGACTTATGAATGAGTTCTAGTCTGGGACAACGTTTGTAAGTCAGATTCATCTGTAAGTCTGACAAAGTGAGTCTTATACAGTACCTGTAAAAGTTCAAAATCAGATGCTTATAAGTCAGGGATGTACTATATATCAGAATAAAAAGCTTCTTATGACAAAAGAACCAATTAGTAGAGTGAAGAGATAACTACAGAATGGGAAAAAATTTTGCCAGCTCCTCAGACATAAGATTAGTGTCTAAAATATAAAAAGAACTAAAAAAAACAAAAATTCAACCATCTAAAATTAAAGACCGCAGGCCATGCATGGTGGCACACCTGTGATCCTAGCGCTTGGGAGGCTGAGGTAGGAGGATCACTGTGATGGAAAAGGAATCCTCCTACATTGTTGGTGTGAATGTAACCAAGTACAACTATTATGGAGATCAGTATGGAGATTTCTCAAAGTACTGAAATTAGAAATTCCATATGACCCAGTTATCTCCTGCTAGGTATCTTTCCCAAGAACTTAAGACAATATACTACAGTAATACACACATACCAATAGCAGCACAATTCATAATAGCTAAATCCTGGAAGCCTATATATCTATCAACAGCAATTAGATAAAGAAATTGTGCTATATACATACATA